>NC_091288.1:198258474-198558474 GCF_032444005.1 Ranitomeya imitator
AGAGCGGCTTAATATACATTTTTTGCAAAAAACGTATCAACCAAATACCTTGCTTTTTCCATCTTTTTACCAGCACTTGCTGTCCACTGTGATTTTTTTGCAACAGAGTGTTTTTGGTTTTACTGTGCTTTTTTGTGTTTTCAAGTCTCTTGGTGGTGTGAACATGTCTCTACGGGCTTGTTCACTGTGCGCGCAGCTCATGTGTTCTGGTTTTACATTATTGTTTTCTTGTGTCCACAAGACTGGGGAGGCCTCCACCCCTCTTTTTTTGACCTGTGCGCACAGGAGCCTTTCTGTCCAGCGTGTCCACATGGACATTCCTTTTCTGAATCCTGCTCATACAGGTATTGTACATATGACCAGGTTTTAAATACATCAGATAGGGATTACATACATTAGCTAGGACTGCTCTGATACGGGTATACCTTGACGTTTGGTAGAGCGGCTTAATATACATTTTTTGCAAAAAACGTATCAACCAAATACCCTGTTTTTTCCATCTTTTTACCAGCACTTGCTGTCCACTGTGATTTTTTTGCAACAGAGTGTTTTTGGTTTTACTGTGCTTTTTTGTGTTTTCAAGTCTCTTGGTGGTGTGAACATGTCTCTACGGGCTTGTTCACTGTGCGCGCAGCTCATGTGTTCTGGTTTTACATTATTGTTTTCTTGTGTCCACAAGACTGGGGAGGCCTCCACCCCTCTTTTTTTGAGCTGTGCGCACAGGAGCCGTTCTGTCCAGCGTGTCCACATGGACATTCCTTTTCTGAATCCTGCTCATACAGGTATTGTACATATGACCAGGTTTTAAATACATCAGATAGGGATTACATACATTAGCTAGGACTGCTCTGATACGGGTATACCTTGACGTTTGGTAGAGCGGCTTAATATACATTTTTTTCAAAAAACGTATCAACCAAATACCCTGTTTTTTCCATCTTTTTACCAGCACTTGCTGTCCACTGTGATTTTTTTGCAACAGAGTGTTTTTGGTTTTACTGTGCTTTTTTGTGTTTTCAAGTCTCTTGGTGGTGTGAACATGTCTCTACGGGCTTGTTCACTGTGCGCGCAGCTCATGTGTTCTGGTTTTACATTATTGTTTTCTTGTGTCCACAAGACTGGGGAGGCCTCCACCCCTCTTTTTTTGAGCTGTGCGCACAGGAGCCGTTCTGTCCAGCGTGTCCACATGGACATTCCTTTTCTGAATCCTGCTCATACAGGTATTGTACATATGACCAGGTTTTAAATACATCAGATAGGGATTACATACATTAGCTAGGACTGCTCTGATACGGGTATACCTTGACGTTTGGTAGAGCGGCTTAATATACATTTTTTGCAAAAAACGTATCAACCAAATACCCTGTTTTTTCCATCTTTTTACCAGCACTTGCTGTCCACTGTGATTTTTTTGCAACAGAGTGTTTTTGGTTTTACTGTGCTTTTTTGTGTTTTCAAGTCTCTTGGTGGTGTGAACATGTCTCTACGGGCTTGTTCACTGTGCGCGCAGCTCATGTGTTCTGGTTTTACATTATTGTTTTCTTGTGTCCACAAGACTGGGGAGGCCTCCACCCCTCTTTTTTTGAGCTGTGCGCACAGGAGCCGTTCTGTCCAGCGTGTCCACATGGACATTCCTTTTCTGAATCCTGCTCATACAGGTATTGTACATATGACCAGGTTTTAAATACATCAGATAGGGATTACATACATTAGCTAGGACTGCTCTGATACGGGTATACCTTGACGTTTGGTAGAGCGGCTTAATATACATTTTTTGCAAAAAACGTATCAACCAAATACCCTGTTTTTTCCATCTTTTTACCAGCACTTGCTGTCCACTGTGATTTTTTTTGCAACAGAGTGTTTTTGGTTTTACTGTGCTTTTTTGTGTTTTCAAGTCTCTTGGTGGTGTGAACATGTCTCTACGGGCTTGTTCACTGTGCGCGCAGCTCATGTGTTCTGGTTTTACATTATTGTTTTCTTGTGTCCACAAGACTGGGGAGGCCTCCACCCCTCTTTTTTTGAGCTGTGCGCACAGGAGCCTTTCTGTCCAGCGTGTCCACATGGACATTCCTTTTCTGAATCCTGCTCATACAGGTATTGTACATATGACCAGGTTTTAAATACATCAGATAGGGATTACATACATTAGCTAGGACTGCTCTGATACGGGTATACCTTGACGTTTGGTAGAGCGGCTTAATATACATTTTTTGCAAAAAACGTATCAACCAAATACCCTGTTTTTTCCATCTTTTTACCAGCACTTGCTGTCCACTGTGATTTTTTTGCAACAGAGTGTTTTTGGTTTTACTGTGCTTTTTTGTGTTTTCAAGTCTCTTGGTGGTGTGAACATGTCTCTACGGGCTTGTTCACTGTGCGCGCAGCTCATGTGTTCTGGTTTTACATTATTGTTTTCTTGTGTCCACAAGACTGGGGAGGCCTCCACCCCTCTTTTTTTGAGCTGTGCGCACAGGAGCCTTTCTGTCCAGCGTGTCCACATGGACATTCCTTTTCTGAATCCTGCTCATACAGGTATTGTACATATGACCAGGTTTTAAATACATCAGATAGGGATTACATACATTAGCTAGGACTGCTCTGATACGGGTATACCTTGACGTTTGGTAGAGCGGCTTAATATACATTTTTTGCAAAAAACGTATCAACCAAATACCCTGTTTTTTCCATCTTTTTACCAGCACTTGCTGTCCACTGTGATTTTTTTGCAACAGAGTGTTTTTGGTTTTACTGTGCTTTTTTGTGTTTTCAAGTCTCTTGGTGGTGTGAACATGTCTCTACGGGCTTGTTCACTGTGCGCGCAGCTCATGTGTTCTGGTTTTACATTATTGTTTTCTTGTGTCCACAAGACTGGGGAGGCCTCCACCCCTCTTTTTTTGAGCTGTGCGCACAGGAGCCGTTCTGTCCAGCGTGTCCACATGGACATTCCTTTTCTGAATCCTGCTCATACAGGTATTGTACATATGACCAGGTTTTAAATACATCAGATAGGGATTACATACATTAGCTAGGACTGCTCTGATACGGGTATACCTTGACGTTTGGTAGAGCGGCTTAATATACATTTTTTGCAAACAACGTATCAACCAAATACCCTGTTTTTTCCATCTTTTTACCAGCACTTGCTGTCCACTGTGATTTTTTTGCAACAGAGTGTTTTTGGTTTTACTGTGCTTTTTTGTGTTTTCAAGTCTCTTGGTGGTGTGAACATGTCTCTACGGGCTTGTTCACTGTGCGCGCAGCTCATGTGTTCTGGTTTTCTATAAAAGGAGTCTGGCACCGCCCAAACTGCAAATTTAGCTAACTAAACATGTACATGGGGGACATGGACCCAATTATAAAAAGAGCTGTCAATCAAGATCAGGGATAGTGGCAGATACGGAGGACAGACCGGTGCATAGAGTCATTGGCTGCGTCGGACGGACCCCAAAGCCTGATGTGTATGTGGAGTAAAAGCGAATTTGCAACTACAGCACTAAAATGTGCGTTACTGGTTAATAGGAGCTGATTAACCCCAAATGAGCTGAATTTCCTTATAAAGAGCAGCTCATACAACAGCTGCTCTGCATAGGACCGCCAACTGGTGGTTAAATTGGAAACTACATAGTGTAATCTGACAATAGTGCTCTTGTCCACTTACATCCTTCATCAGAAGCAGTACCTTAATATCCAGCAAACTATATGTTCTTATAAGATGATGTAAATGGTATCCGTAATGCACACAGCATGGCATGAGAAGAATAGGGACCATTGGGCACCAATAATGACCATGCCCGCTGCCGTGCTGTGTGCCCGGACCTCATAGAGCTCACCCTGCTCTGATACTGCCTCCAGTTCTTCTGGATAAGCTGTGCTGCCTCCTGTTTCCTCTTCTTCTCTCCTCCGCTGAAGGAACTATTGGATCCGCGGCCCGACGATGCACTTGATGAGCTCCTCACAGAACCTGGACGGGACCCGTGTGACTCCTTCTGCGCCTAGGTAAGAAATCAACATTTTCTATACCCAAAAGGACTCTTCAACAATTATATTAACAGGTATAAAAAGGCTATAAGGATCAGACCAGGCTTTATTAAGCCGGCTAAATATGAAAAAAAAAAAAAAAAAAAAAAAAGAGTGTCGGACGCATTAGTGTGAAAAGTGCTCTCTACACTCAAGAAAGTGATTGCAGCCATATTGCATCTCTTACATCACGACGCATCTGCGACCTGACGTCATGCAAGGAACCGACCAAAGAGTCACCATCCCTCCTCAGAGCTCAGGTCACAGGGTGTCCTCCTAATACTCCTCCCAGTGTGGGGCGTCAATATTCACAGCTTTTTTTCCTATAGCTGTAGCCCCATTTATATAAACATGATTAGTTATAGCACAAACTTGATGAAAAGGTGTAGATCCGGAGTGGCCAAGGAATTCTACAGCTCACCCGTCACGTTGTGTTGCTGCGGGAGGAGGGCTGTCCATATATTGTTTTATATCGCCCGGTCACATACACAGACTTTGCACAATAAGGAACGCACATTCACCTTTTTTGCAGCCTCCAGTGCAGCCCCCTTGTCGCGTTTTTCATCCTCTAGCTCTGCTTCCAATCGCTTTATTTTTTGGCTCAGACGGTTGATTTCTTCCCTGTGAAGTGAAATGAAGAGATGGTTATACAGGTTGGTAGTAAGCCTCATATGGGGTGGGATCGGCCACAATGGGGTTAAGCTCGCCCTACACTGTGCTCAGTAAATTTCGAAAGCGTGCACCAACTATTGAATTTAATTTTAATATTGTTTCCAGGTTTGCCTGTCTGCAGATTATTTCACCCCCACCATCTATGGAAATACCGCTATGTCTCACGAGAGTCTGGCCGTGCCAGGTAATGGTGGGTACACATTAGGCTTGTGCCCACTACACTTAGGAGGTCCCAAGAGCAGCCACAATTAGGATGGATGACACCATAGGAATCCATTGTAATAAGGCATATACCCCATAGTGTACATTTCCTTGTCCGAGCCCTCTGGATGGGAAAGTGCAGTCTGTTGAGCTTTCCTATTAATATGCAGGCGAGGCTTCTGGCCTCTGTATGATAAATCCAGGGGGCCCTATGTCGAGAAAGGTTTTCAACGTATAGTGTAGCGTAGTACGCTGCATCCATGCACTTACCCTAAGAGAGTCCCACAAGACGCTAATGGTTGACTACAGACTGTGTCATAAACCAAGGACTGCGGCAGGAAAAATAAGCACATGTAGGGGACAATGGAGCTGGGGGGCAAGCACTGCCATATTGTAAGGGATCCCAGCTAAAAGGGACTTTTAGGCTGATGGCAAATCCTTAAGATAGGGTCAGCATTATATGACCCATCATCCCCTCCGCCGAGTTGGTGAGCTGCACAGTACTGCATAGTGGCAGTGGCCAGGTTCTGTATTTCTAACCCCTCTTGATTGGGAACGGATGTGCAATACCCAGCCGACCACTGTTCCGTGCACCCCACCTATCAGATATTAATGACTTTTTTAAGGATTAGCCATCGATATGCAAGTCCCAGAAAACCCCTTTAAGAGCACCCTACTTTTGCCCCCTTCTATTACGCTGAGATTTTTGCACTTTGGTGCAGCAGGGGTAAGGAGGGATCTGGAAGCAAGGTATGCGGTGACGGGGGCTCGTCTTCATCTCTTGCTGCATTTCCCACGTGATTTTGGATAATACGATGGATCAATAACGGAGAAGCGTTTTACGTGCCCCTTTGTCTGTGTTTCCCATGGAGTCACTATACCGTAAGTTACCATTACTGGTATGAGCAATCACCTCTCGTCTTTTCCATCCTTCACTTTTCGCTTCTCCACTTCGGACTTTTCCTGCTGCAGTTTTTTTAAGTCGGCTCTGAGAAGAACGAGACAGTTGTCAGGAATCAGTGACCAGCTACTTATAGACCTTGGTTCCTGACAGCGGCCGTCTGCTTACTCCTTTGCGCCCAGTCGTTCCTGTAAAGCCGCCCGATCCTCTTTTATCTTCTTCACCAGGTTTCTCAGCCTCTCGCACTCTTCTTGAGGGTCCGGTTTGTGGACTGGTGGTCCGTCTCCCTGACCGGGGGCAGGCGCTCCTGTCACTTGTGCATCCCTGATCTGCTCGGTAGATGATTTCTGCACACTTTCCCATTTCTAAAAAAAAAATGTACAGAATATAGATTTTATACGGTGGGGGCACCTCACAACACTTTAGGGTCAGTGTTAAAATTCCTTTAATCTGCTATAAACGGGACAGGATAGTGACAGTCTGATCATACATGACTGACGCAGACACTGCTTAGGAAAAAAAGCCGTAATAATTCATTAAAGGGATATTGAGCCATAGACATTCGGGTCCTTTACGTCACATACATCATAAATATCCGACAGGTGAGGTTCGACCTCTGGGGTCAAGCAATGGACAATAACTGACCTCCATTGTTCTATTGTGTATATTCTATTGGACATTGATTGCATTTAGCCCTACCCCAGGCCGTGTAGTGAAGAATGACCATACATCCTACAATGGAGGACCGCAGGCAATGATTTTCTACCAACCTTACCTTTTCTAACTCAGAAATCTTCCTCACCAGTCTCTGCTTGCTCCACTCACTATAACCTAATAGGTGGAAGCACAACATCTCAGAACAAAAGTGTTTTTACATCAGTGAGTATAAGCTTTATTTATTTTTTTTTTCGGGGGGGGGGGGGGGGGGTAAACATTTTGATCAAGAAGGGGTTATCCTACTATCCTAGTAGTGGACAACCCCTTTAAAAATAGTGGTATTGTATTACATTGCACCCTAGTAGATAAATTGTGAATTACACAAGTCACATCACTTCTGTGAACAGCGGCGAGGAGGAAGAGAGTGTCTGCTGTATCTTCTGGTTTTATTTTCATTTGGGTCCTGACATGATTAATCTGTGTTGTGAATTAGTAAACAGCCTATTCAACACAAAATGACTGTTCAAACCAAGCACAGGTGCTCAGTGCGCCCTCCCTGTGGCTAAACAGTGCAGTGCACCTTCTCACTCATTTGTTTTCATTCTATCTCTGCCATTCCATGTAAGGTCAGAGCTGTCAATCAAGTGCGAGAAGGGCAGAGATACATAGAAAACAAGTAGTCAGGAAGGTGCAGGGAACCATTTGGCCACACCAAGGGAGAACCGAGTGCTGTGCTTGGTTTGAACAGTCATTTTATGCTGATAGGCTCCCTTTAATATAAAATGAGATAAACATTTAACATGGGATTAGTTAGCTGTGAGTAATCTCGCATTCATGGTAGGGTTTGGCTATATTCCCATGATGAGTTTTTCATGCTGTGTATTTTTTTTAAAATAATGCAAGTGACCCATTTTACTTAATGGGTGCAGAAAATCTGCAACATCAAAAACTCACCAAAAGCTCATTGTGTGATCCTAGCCTTACTAAGGCTGGTTTCACATTTGCGTTTAAAAACGCAGCGTTTTAAACGCAAACGCATTTGGTGAAAAAACGCGTTTAAACGCTGCGTTTTTTAGACGCAAGCGTTTTTTGCATGTTTTAATGCAAATGCGGCGTTTTGACGCGTTTACATGCGTTTTTTCCTGCGTTTGCGTTTTTGAAACGCATGATGAGAAGTGTGTGACAGCTGCCAATCATCAAAATCAACAAGAAAACCCACTATAAACAGAAATAGCTAGGGTTAGGGTTAGGGATCCTAACCCTAACCCTAAGGGATCATAACCCTAACCCCAACCCAAACCCTAAGGGATCCTAACCTTAACCCTAAGGGATCCTAACCCTAACCCAAACCCAAACGCTAAGGGATCCTAACCCTAACCCAAACCTTAAGGGATCCTAACCCTAACCCTAAGGGATCCTAACCCTAACAATAAGGGATCCTAACCCTAACCCAAACGCTAAGGGATCCTAACCCTAAGGGATCCTAACCCTAACCCTAAGGGATCCTAACCCTAACCCTAAGGGATCCTAACCCAAACGCTAAGGGATCCTAACCCTAACCCTAAGGGATCCTAACGCTAACCTAAACGCTAAGGGATCCTAACCCTAAGGGATCCTAACCCTAAGGGATCCTAACCCTAACCCTAAGGGATCCGAACCCTAAGGGATCCTAACCCAAACCCTAACCCTAAGTGATCCTAACCCTAACCCAAACGCTACGGGATCCTAACCCTAACCCAAACCCTAAGGGATCCTAACCCTAACCCTAAGGGATCCTAACCCTAACCCAAATGCTAAGGGATCATAACCCTAACCCAAACGCTAAGGGATCCTAACCTTAACCCTAACCCAAACGCTAAGGGATCCTAACCCAAACCCTAAGGGATCCTAACCCTAAGGGTTAGGGTTAGGATCCCTTAGGGTTTGGGTTAGGATCATTTAGGGTTAGGGTTTGGGTTAGGCTTATCAGTGTGTTTTCTTCTGTTTTTCTATTAAAACGCATGCAAACGCATGTGCTTAAAAACACATGCGTTTACATAGACATCAATATGTTTTTTTGCCGCGAAAAAACGCATGCGTTTTTTTGCAGCAAAAACAGGGATTTTTGTGTTACTCACCGTAAAATCCTTTTCTCCGAGTCGTTCATTGGGGGACACAGGACTGTGGGTGTATGCTACTGCCGCCAGGAGGCTGACACTAAGTAGGTATAAAAAAAAAAAGTTAGCTCCTCCTCCATAGTATACACCTTGCCACTGGCCCTGACAGCTCCAGTTTGGTGCACAAGCAGTAGGAGATAGAGAAAACAAAACAGCATTAGAGCAAAGACAACATGTCTAGAATAATACTACAGTCTGAACAACCCCATAGACAAATAAGATGAATAGGGAGGGAGCTGTGTCCCCCAATGAACGACTCGGAGAAAAGGATTTTACGGTGAGTAACACAAAAATCCCTGTTTCTCCATCGTCTCATTGGGGGACACAGGACTGTGGGATGTCCCAAAGCAGTCCCAGGGTGGGAAGAAGACTCACTGGAATAAACCCCTAGGCACTTACCGCCTATAGGTGCGATACTGCAGCCTGCAGAATTTTCCTTCCCAAGCTTGCATCAGCAGAGGCCTGAGTGTGGATATTATAATGTTTAGAGAAAGTGTGCAGGCTGGACCAAGTGGCCGCTTTGCAAACCTGCTCTGCTGAAGCTTGGTGCCGAAGCGCCCGGGAAGCCCCTACCGCCCGAGTAGAGTGTGCCCTGATCCCAGCCGGGATGGCTGCACCCCTGATACGGTAGGCCTCCTGAATAGTGGTTCTTATCCATCTGGCTAAGGTCGATCTAGAGGCTGCGAGTCCCTTTTTATGACCCGCAGGAAGAACGAACAGAACATCCGTCTTTCGAAAAGAAGCGGTCCGAGAAACGTATCTTCTCAGAGCTCTCACCAAATCTAGAGTATGGAGAGCTTTTTCCACCCGGTGTATAGGCGCAGGACAAAAAGAAGGCAAGACAATGTCCTCATTAATGTGGAATGAGGAGACTACTTTTGGCAGAAAGGAAGGTGCTGGTCTCAGTACCACCTTATCCTGATGAAATTGTAGAAACGGCGCCTGACAGGACAAGGCCGCTAATTCCGATACCCGCCTAATGGAAGTTATAGCTACCAGAAACAAAACCTTCCAAGAAAGGTACATTAAAGGAACGTCTTGGAGGGGCTCAAATGGAGGTTCCTGAAGAGCACTCAAGACCAAATTAAGGTCCCAAGCTTCTATCGGAGCTTTGTAAGGAGGGACTATATGAGAGACTCCCTGCAAAAAAGTTTTTAACTTGCAGATTGGTAGCGATCCTGCGCTGGAAAAGAACCGATAAGGCTGATATTTGCCTCCTAAGGGTACTTGGAGCGAGACCTGAGTCTAGACCAGATTGGAGAAAAGCTAGGACATTAGGAATGGAAAACCGAAGAGGAGGAAGACCCTTCTTCCTGCACCATGAGAGAAAAACTTTCCAGGTGTGGTGGTAAATGCGTGCTGAAGTTGTCTTTCGAGCATTAACCATAGTTGAGGCTACTTTCTGAGAAAAACCGGCCTGGGTCAGAATCCAAGATTAAACGGCCAAGCCGTCAAACGCAGAGCCTCTAAGTTCTGGTGGAATATCGGCCCCTGCGACAGAAGATCTGGCTGCATTGGCAGCTGCCAAGGAACCCCGACGATCAGCTGAACTAGGTCTGCGTACCATGACCTCCGAGGCCAATCTGGGGTGACTAGAATTGCTGGAACTCCCTCTAACTTGATCTTCCTGACGACCTTTGGAAGCAGCGCCAGAGGGGGAAACAGATATGGAAGACAACATTGGTTCCAAGATAGGACTAGTGCGTCTACGGCAATTGCTCCTGGATCTCGAAACCGTGCAACGAACCTGGGTACTTTGGCATTCGACCCGGTGGCCATTAGATCCACGTCCAGGATTCCCCAGCGTAGACATATCTGCCGAAAAACATCGGGGTGAAGAGACCATTCCCCGGGCGCAAGACCCTGTCGGCTCAGAAAGTCCGCTGCCCAGTTCTCCTTGCCCGGGATGTAAACTGCCGAGATCACAGAGTGATTGTTCTCGGCCCAGCGGAGGACTTGCCCTACCTCGCGCATGGCTGATCTGCTGCGAGTGCCCCCCTGATGATTTACGTAGGCCACAGCCGTGGCATTGTCCGATTGGATCCGCACCGGGCGACCCGCCAGAAGATGGTGAAAGTGCTGCAAGGCCAGCCAAATTGCCCTTATCTCCAACAGATTGATTGGAAGGGTTGATTCCCTTGGGGACCAACGACCCTGAGCCGTGTGCTGGAGAAACACTGCTCCCCAACCGAGAAGACTGGCGTCCGTAGTGACTACCAGCCAATGAACTGGAGGAAAGGCTTTCCCCTGAAGTAGGGAGGAACTCCTCATCCACCATATCAGGGATTGCCTGACCTCAGGAGACAGACGACACCTGAGGTTGAGAGACAAAGGACTCCTGTCCCAGGCTGACAGAAGTGCCTGTTGGAGTGGACGAAGATGGAATTGGGCGAATGGAACCGCTTCTATAGCGGCTACCATCCTGCCCAAGACCTTCATGCAGAACCGGATTGAATGGAAACTCGGCTGCCGAAGAATTTTTACCTCCTGCCGGAGACAAAGCACCTTGTCCTGGGGTAAAATAGTTAGCCCCCGAGAGGTGTCGAAGATCATCCCTAAAAAAGAAATCTTTCGAGATGGTACTAGAGATGACTTCTTTAAGTTGACCAGCCACCCTAGGCGAGCTAGAGTGTCCAAAGAGATGTTGACGTTGTCCCTGCATGCCTGAAAAGTTGATCCTTTGACTAAGAGATCGTCTAAGTAAGGCAGAATGACTATGCCTCGAGAGTGCAGGATTGACACCACTGTTGCCATCACCTTCGTGAACACCCTGGGAGCAGTGGCGAGCCCGAAAGGTAATGCAGTGAATTGGAAGTGTCGCTCGCCTATGGAAAACCGTAGAAATTTTTGATGTGGAAGAAATATAGGAACGTGCAGATAGGCATCTTGAATATCTATGGAAGCCAGGAATTCTCCCCTTTCCATAGCCGCAATGACCGAGCGGAGAGATTCCATACGGAAGCGACGAGTGCTGATGAATTTGTTTAGACACTTTAGGTCCAGAATGGGTCTCACGGTCCCATTCTTTTTGGGAACCGTAAACAGATTTGAATAAAACCTTTTGAACCTTTCTTCCTTTGGAACAGGGACAATGACCCCGTTGGACTGAAGAGACTCGAGTGCTCTGAATAAAGCTCTTAGATGGGTTTTTGAACTGGGAAGACTGGCCGGAAAAAAACGGCCTGGAGGGAGATAGGAAAATACGTACGCTACTCACCTGGTAGCAGTGTTTTTTCAGGAGCCATGACAGCACAACGAGAGAGGGGATCCGCCCTTCAGGGACAGGAAACCTACAGACATAAAAAGGGCGGTACCTCTCTCCCACGTCAGTTGTTTCCAGAGCATGAGAGGACCACCTTGGTTAGTAACACATATGCAGCATGTATATAAACACATTTTATTATGCCAGTGAACATGGAATATAACGCAAAAACCAACAGGGTGTTGAAACATCCAAAATTATAGGGTAGGGAATTTAAGGGTGCTGTCATGGCTCCTGAAAAAACACTGCTACCAGGTGAGTAGCGTACGTATTTATTCAGTCGCCATGACAGCACAACGAGAGACTTTCAGAGACGAAAGATTTAGGGGGGGATAATAGCTTCTAGCACTCTTTTCCCAAACGTAAGGTCTGAGGAACTACCCAGATCTAATCTGTAATGTCTAAGAAAGGTAGAAGGGGAAGACCATGTGGCCGTCTTACATATGTCTTCGATTGACACTTCTGACCTCTCCGCCCAGGAAGATGCCATGGCCCGCGTGGAGTGTGCCTTTATACCATCTGGAACTTCGTTGCCACCTGCGGTGTAAGCGAGAGAGATCGCCTCCCTAATCCATCTGGCTAGAGTGTTTTTAGATACTCTAAGACCCTTCCTTACCCCTTGATAGGCTACAAATAAAGAGTTATCTTTTTTCCAGGAATCTGAAACTGCAATATATCTAAGGAGGCATCTCCTCACATCTAAGCAATGGAATTTACGTTCTTTATCGTTAGTAGGGTTGGAGCAAAAGGAGGGTAGGACTACCTCCTGAACCCTGTGAAATTTAGACGCAACTTTAGGCAGATATAGGGGATCGGGTTTCAATATGACCCTATCCTCCCTAACCTGCATGTATGGGGGATGTCTGGAGAGTGCCTGCAGATCACTAACCCTTCTAGCAGATGAAAGAGCAACTAACAGGGCTGTTTTGATTGACAGGATTTTCACAGGAATAGTATCAATGGGCTCGAATGGGGCTATCGTTAGGGCTGAGAGTACTAAATGTAGGTCCCATGGGACTATCCTTTGTTTAATAATTGGTCTAGACCTGGTGACTGCTTTAAAGAATCTAGAAATCCAGTGATTACTGGCTAAATTAAGATTATATACCGCTCCCAGCGCTGACACCTGAACTCTAAGAGTACTTGTGGCCAAGCCCATTTCCAGGGCTTTTTGTAAAAATTCAAGAATCTGGTTAATACATGGTTCTTGGTCAATTTGAGCCCCTGAAAATGATAAAAATTTTCTCCATACCCTCACATAAATGCCCGTTGTAGAGGGTTTCCTACTTTTAAGGAGAGTATTTACCAGATTCTGAGAGAACCCTTTCCCCCTCAGTAAGGACCTCTCAAGTTCCATGCCGCTAGGTGTAAGTTGGCTACTTGAGGATGGAGGATTGGTCCCTGGGAGAGCAGATCTGGTAGCTCTGGAAGAATCCATGGTTGGCAGACAGACATCTTCCTCAGCCAAGGAAACCAAGCCCTCTTGGGCCAAAATGGAGCTATCAAGATTACCCGGGCCTTGTCCTCCCGAATCTTCCTCAGGACTAGGGAAATCAGATTTAGAGGGGGAAAAGCATACGCGAGCCTGAAGTGCCAAGATATCAGCAGAGCGTCCACAGCGTATGGGTTGTCTTTTGGATTTAGGGAGCAGAATTGGTGTAATTTTTTGTTCTCTCTGTTGGCAAAAAGGTCTATCTCCGGACAACCCCATAACTGAATGATCTGACTGAAAATGGCTGGATTTAACGACCACTCCCCCTGTCTGAGCATGTTGCGGCTTAGATAGTCGGCTTTGGTGTTGATACTTCCTTTTATATGAAGCGCCGTCAGGGAGAGAAGATGTACTTCGGCCACCTGAAAGATATGATTTGCGACCTCCATCAATGTACTGGATCGCGTGCCACCTTGACGATTAATGTAGGCCACAGTTACCCGATTGTCTGACAAAAGCCTGACGTGTCGACCCTGTAGGGGTACAAGGAATCTATTTAAGGCATGTTTTACTGCCAACAGTTCTTTCAAGTTGGAGGAAGAGTCCTGTTCAGACTGAGACCATAGTCCCTGAACCCAATCCTCCCCTAAGTGAGCCCCCCACCCTTTGGGGCTAGCGTCCGTAGTCAACACCCTAGATATGTGATTTATCCAAGGGACCCCCCTGTGTAGATTCGAAGTGTGAGTCCACCAACCAAGCGAATGTACAGTCTCCGCAGAAAGTGTGAATTTACTGTCGAGGTGAGCTTTTAGACGACGGGAATTGTGTAACACGTCCCACTGTAAAGCCCTCGTGTGGAACTGTGCCCAGAGAACTGCCGGGATGCAGGACGTAAGAGAACCCAAGATTGACATCGCACTTCTGACTGATACTAAGGGATTATTTATTGCCCTGGTGACCAACTGCTTAATCTTAGCAACTTTTGTGTCCGGCAGGCGACATTCCTGCTGACTAGAGTCAATAACATATCCTAGGAATTCTTGTACTTTTAGGGGCTGAAGGCGCGATTTTTTTATATTGACCATCCAGCCCAATTTGTGTAACGCATCCATGACTTTCTGTAGTTGGTCTGTGCAATGCGACTCAGAATGACCCACAATTAGCAAATCATCCAGGTAAGGGACTATTAATATATCCTGTTCATGCAAGTGCGCCATAACCTCCACCATGATTTTTGTGAACACCCTGGGTGCAACTGCGACTCCGAACGGAAGTGCCCGATATTGAAAGTGTTCTACTGTGCCAGCTAGGGAAACCGCCACCCTAAGAAATCTCTGATGATCAATATGAATTGGTACATGGTAATAGGCGTCTTTGAGATCTAAGACAACCATAAAACAGTGGTGAAAGAGTAATTTTATTGCTGTCTTGACCGACTCCATTTTGAAGGAGGGTATCAACAGAAAATTATTCAGGCCTTTTAAATTAATAATGGTGCGATATGAACCATCAGGTTTTTTGACCAGGAACAGAGGGGAATAAAACCCCCTACCTTCCTCGCCTGCAGGGACTTTGACTAGAACATTCTTCTGTTGGAGCTCCCGGACCTCAGACTCCAGCGCCAACTGCTCTGTAGAGGAGGAACGAACAGGTGTTAACATAAATTTGTCCCGAGGAGTATGGTGGAAGTCTAAGGTTAGGCCTTTCTCCACAATGCCTAAAATCCATGGATTGTTTGTAATCCGCACCCAGGCTGGGTAGAAGGCCGAAAGCCTACCCCCCACCTGGTCCGCTAGTCATTGTGGTTTCTTAACCTCTCGTGAAGGATTAAACATAAATCCTCTACCCCTCCTTCTGCTGTTGTCATATCTAGTAGATTCTCTGTTGGAGTCTCTATATGGTCTTCTGCGGTTGGACCATCCTCTATTATAGTCCCGTCTGTAGAAGGGTCTTCCTAGGAAGGGAAAGCGTTTTTTATTATCCCCTGCTTTTTCCAATAGCTCGTCTAGTACTGGTCCGAACAAGTGAGCTCCTTCACAAGGAATGCTACATAATTTTGTTCTAGCTTGTAAGTCCCCTGGCCAGCATTTTATCCATAGCGCTCTCCTGGCTGCATTGGATAATGCCGAGGACCTGGCGGCCAACCTGACCGAATCTGCTGAAGCATCTGAAAGGAAGGCTGCGGCATCCTGGATTATGGGCATGGAGGACAATATTTCCGACCTAGGGACTTTATCTCTGAGCTGATCTTCGAGGTGACCCAACCATACCATCAAGGATCGAGCGGTACAAGTGGCTGCTATAGCTGGCCTCAAGGATCCCACTGAAGTCTCCCAAGCTCCTTTAAGGAAGATGTCGGCTTTCCTATCTAACGGGTCTTTCAAATTCCGCAAGTCGTCGAAGGGGAGAGACGTTTTTTTGCATGCCTTAGCGACTGCTGCATCCAGCTTCGGGACTTTATCCCATGAGGACGAAGCCGTTTCCTCAAAGGGATACCGTCTTTTAAAGGCTGGCGGAAGCGACCCCTTCCTTTCTGGTTTCTTCCATTCCTTTGAGATTAACGATTTGATTTTATCAATCACTGGAAAAGCTCTTCGGGATTTTCGCTCAATACCCCTGAACATAACATCCTGAATGGAACATTCCGACTGGGTATCTTCTATCCCCATTGTGCCGTTAACTGCTTTGACCAGATGGTTAACCCTATCTAGGGACAAACAGGCTCGAGTAGACTCCTGATCCTCAGAGGAGGAAGTAGACGGAAGAGACCCTGAGCTTAGCTCACCCGAGTCCGAATCTACCTCAGATAAAGGGGATGATCTTTTAGCTTCTGCTCCCCGAGACTTGGATCTCTCGGCACCTTTAACTTCCTGTCTCACCATCTCTCTTATTGTAGAGGTTAGATCAGGCGCCTCCTCCTCCAGTAAACGTTGAATACATATTTTACATAACTTTCTCAAATGCCCATCTGGAAGCGGCTCTGTACATTCGGCACACTGCCTATGTTTGGCTTTGGACAAACTTTTCCTCCCCTGATAGAGGAAAAAAGACAAGGGGAACACAATCATCACTAAGTGGACTTTCACGAAGCTCACTTACCCCGTCGAGTAATGAGTGGTACCGTAGATGGGGGGTCCTTCGTAGCCGGCAAATCCTTACGGCCTGAGGACTTTGGTATAGAGATCCGTGCCTCCTTAGCTCCACCAGCGCGGCTACTGCCACTAGACCGACGCTGGGAGCTTCTACGAGGCTTACCCCAAGGTACCGCCCCCAGATGGGGGCCAGCAGGGAATCCCAGGTGGTCATTAATCGTCCGCCGCTGCGCTGCGCTGCGCTACCCCTCCCCGAAGCCCCGACCGCTCCCGCAGCTGGGCGCCGCCATTAGCCGGAGATGACGCTACTGCGCATGCCCAGCCGCGTCATCCGGACACGCCCCCTTCAGGACGCGGCGGCGGCGCCAAGCCGACACGCGGACCAGGACGCCAGCAGACCCCCTCCGGACCAATGCCGCGTCCCTGCCCGGAACAGCGTGACTCCCGGGACCCCAAGTAGCCAAGCACCTCTAGGTACCTCTGCGCTGCGGACGCCCGAGAAGCTAGCCTATGTCAGAGGCTGCTTCCTCCTGCTGCCACCTACACCGCGCAGTGCCCCTGCCGTGTGGTGCTTCCTGCCTCCTGGACGGGCCGAGGTAGGGGACCCCCGCTACCTGTACCGGGCCGCCAGGAGTGGGGAGTCTTCTTAACTTCGACCCTCTTCTCAGGGCCTGTCTGAAAGAGGTTCCGCTGTCAGGGACAGGAAACCAAACTGACGTGGGAGAGAGGTACCGCCCTTTTTATGTCTGTAGGTTTCCTGTCCCTGAAGGGCGGATCCCCCTCTCTCGTTGTGCTGTCATGGCGACTGAATAAACTCTATTTTGTACCCTGAAACCACCAGGTCTCTTACCCATCTGTCGTGAACAACTGACAGCCAGGACTGATGGAACAGTAGTAGGCGACCGCCTACTCTGTTGGAAGCGACGAGAGGCTGCCTCCAGTCATTTAGCCGAAGATCGAGGATATCTAGATCCCCTAGATCTTGACGGTTGATACCGCATTCTTGCCAATGGATTGGCCCTATAGGAGACCTGGTGCTCCCTGTCTTGGACAGGCCGACTTGGGGGACCTGCGCTTGGTGCCGCAGACCACCGGGAGTTACGAAAGGATTTAAATCTTGCTTGAAATTGGCGACGAAAAGGTTGCTTAACCTTTTGTTGAGGAAGGAAATTATTTTTACCTCCCGTGGTATCAGATATAAGCTGATCCAATTTTTCGCCAAAAAGACGGACACCTTGATAAGGGAGGGATGTAAGGGACTTTTTTGAAGTAGAGTCCGCCCGCCAATTTCTGAGCCATAGGGCCCTTCTGATAGCAATAGCATTTGCCGCAGCCAATGCTGAACAATTTGCCGCATCCAAGGATGCATTAATCAGATAATTTCCTGCTAAAGATATCTGATTTGACATCTCTATCACCTCTACAGGAAACCCCTTATCCTGAAGAGCCTTAGTTACAGACTCTGACCAAGCTATCATAGCTTTGGCAACCCATGTGGCCGCAAAAGACGGTGCGAGGGCTGACCCTGAAGCCTCAAACAGAGACCGAGCTAGACTCTCTAGGAGCCGATCAGTCGGATCCTTAATAGACGACCCATTAGGAAGAGACAGCAACGTACTAGAGGCCAAACGGGACACGGGAGGATCCACTGAAGGGGATTCTGCCCACTTTTTACAAAGCTCTGGAGCGAAAGGATACCTTGCACCTAGAGCCTTCTGGCCTAAGAAACGTTTATCTGGTCGCTCCATGTGACGTTGGACTAAATCCTCAAACTCAGGATGAGTAGAAAACACCTTATGAGGTTGCTTGAATTTCTTAAAGGACACCTTATGACCAGAAGGTAAGGTGGCCACATCCTCTACTCCCAAAGTCTGGTTAACGGCCTCAATGAGACTGTCAACAGATTCCTGATAACCAGGAGCTTCTAAATCAAAAGACCCCTCTGAGTCATAGTCCGAACCGTGTTCACTCAATTCCGCAGGAGAGGGAGATCGAGAGACGGGATTCAAAGATGCTGATGCACCTGACGGACCGGGAGACGCTGTGTGGGATCGTTTCCCCTGTGTCTGCCTAGAGGGAGTACAGGCGGATGAATGTCCCTGACAGGGGCTTGAAGGGACTCAACCGCCTTTGTTAGAGACGCCATAGACTGCGTTAACGATATGACCCACTCAGGGGGAGACACTGCCGACCCAGGTACAGGCACACCCGGCAGGATAGCCGGCGGGGTAGCAGACAGGGTAGCAGACGGGAAATCCTGCACGCGCTCGGAATCACAAGCCTCACAGAGATGGTTACTTTGCGCATGCTGAAAAGCAGACTGACAGGTAATGCATGAGGTATACAGAACTGAGTGAGTCTTAGGGTTTCTAGACATGATGACTCTAAAGCCGCTATGCTCCGTATCTCCTTATGAGCTACTAGGTCTAGAACAAATACTGTTGTCAGGCTGAGGGAAGTAGCACTCACCCCAGTCCTGTGTCCTCCTATATGCTCTCAAACACTGAACCATGTCTCCTGTGCAAATCACACATATAAACTAAATTACAGGGCGGATGCCTGAAAAAGTGGGAGGAGTTACTGCGCATGGACCCGGTTTAGGCCGAAGCAGGGAACTAGATTTTACTCCTTCCCCTGCTCTCCCGGGAAAGCTGGGTGCTCGAAACCGGAAGTAAACCGCCGCCGATGGGGGCGGGACTTCCCCCAGACTACAAGACCCATAATGCCACAGGCCGTACAGAAAACCGGAAGCCGCCAAAAAAGGGGTGGGACTTCCGCCCATGCTCAGACTACAAGATCCATAATGCCTCAGGCTGCCTAGAGAACAGGAAACCGCCGAAAAAAGGGGCGGGACTTCCGCCCATGCCCCTACTGAAGTTTGCTTGTGGGGAATAACGCTGGAACCCAGCACAGCGCCGGATAATAGTCGCCACCTGTGCAGTACCAGCAGAACGCGCGATGAAGCAGGAGCCCCCTGTGCAGCCCTCTGACAGCGCATGAGGTTAGACCAAAAAATCCACATATAAATATATATACATATATTAATATTAAAAGACGGTGCAGGCACCCTAACTCCTTACACCCTTCAGAAGGCGAGGAGAGGGACCGTCTGCCTCCTTTAAACACCGTAGCCGTGCATTGGTGATGAAGTGGAGGCTGCACGGACAAGGAATGAATGCCTGTACAACCAAGGGTTCCGTTACCTCAGGGTGGTCAGGTTCTTAGTCCGGCAAAAAAAATCCCACGTCGCGGGAGAGGATACGGGGAGGCGACACTCCACGTGCTCGCCCGTTGTTGGTTTGGGGAGATCGGACCCCTTCAAAAGGGTCCGTCGCCCCTGTCTTATCTACAGAGAAAGAGAAAAAAAAAAAAGCATCTGGGAAAACCCAGAGATGTGCCTCCTACGGACACTAAGCATAAACTGGAGCTGTCAGGGCCAGTGGCAAGGTGTATACTATGGAGGAGGAGCTAACTTTTTTTTTTTTATACCTACTTAGTGTCAGCCTCCTGGCGGCAGCAGCATACACCCACAGTCCTGTGTCCCCCAATGAGACGATGGAGAAAAACGCAGCTAGAAATTACTACATGTTGCATTTCTGCAACAAAACGCATGCATAGAAACGACGCATGCGTCATCAAAACACACGCAAAAAAACGCATGCGTTTTTAATGTTAAGTATAGGAAAAAAAACGCATGCGTTTTTTAGCGCTAAAACGCAAAAAAAAACCCGCAAATGTGAAACCAGCCTAATAGAGATCATATGGGCACCGTGCAGCAAAGCCATGACGCAGCTGTTATAAAGTGACACACTGTGATTCCAATAGCTGCATGATTTGGTTTCAAACCTGTGCCGCCATTGGGAATCATGGTGGAGGGGAGCTTTACACACAAGCAGTGTTTAACCAAAGCGTGGGGTGTCAACCATACGACCGTGTAAATTACAACGAGATCGGACCGCAATGGACAGACTGGCGCGGATCTCTCAACCGGAGCATTGAAATGAATGAAGCTGTCACACTCGGGTGGGGAGAGCCGCCAGCCAGTCCGTGCACCGCGGTCTGATTTACATGGCCCTTAGGATAAACCAAGCACATAATGACCGGGTGCTGTATTCACCTTTGGATCTGCTGGATGTAGGTGACTGCGCCATCGCTCGGTCCAGATCAGCTTTAAGACTCTTGTTTTCCTCCTGTAACTCCTTGACTTGTTTGGAGAGTTTCAGGACAGCCACATTCAGTGCTTTCTGTCTCCTCAGGGAATCCCTACTCTCTGGCGGAGGCCTAAGAAATAAAACAGACCATAGTTTGTAAATGACATATTCGTGAAAATAGTAACAAATACCCTTGTGTGGTGAACTATAATAGGGGTAAAACTGAAGATCAAACATGTGGTTTATCGTTGAAGCAGCTACGGAAATATCAGACTGCAGCAAAACCAAGGGCACATTTACTAAGGATCGGAAGTAAACGGTTTGGCTCCAATTTACGCCAAATTCAGGCCATGTGCGGTTCTACCCCTATGAAAAGAGGGAAAAAAATAATTTATTTAAATTTATTTTTTTAAGGACCTACTGGAGGAGTAAAGATGTCTGGAACTGTACTGAAAGCTAGAATGAAGATGGCCGCTCCCCTTCAACCATACTTGTGAGCGGTGAAGGCGGCCGAGACTCACAGAAAAGTCTATACTGAGCTTTCATCTCTCCTGGATAAATCTGCAGATCAAAGTGGCACATTCATTGCAGGGGCTAGTAAGGGCTGCAGTATCGGGACCCCCTGACGAGGTCTCCGTGAGTTTTGACATCTGGAGGTACGCTTTATATAAAATGTAGACTCATTCTTCTACCCACCTCTGTAGTGCGTCCTCCGCTTTCGCCAGCATTGACTGTAGCCTCTGAATCTGTTGAGTCCAGAAGAAAAAAAAAAAGGCTAAATTAATTCATTTTATGTCCGTGGTCACATATCTAGAGATCGAGTTTGCAGGGCAGGAAGTGGAAGTTGCTTAGGTCTACACCTATGTTTTATGGCCATGGAAAAAGGTGAGATATCTCAATAGATTATTTCCAAAGATGGAAGTGAAAGCGCGATGATTATTTTTGTGGCTGGTGAATTGCATTGACATCTATTGGGACATACCTCTTCGTAATAGGTCTCCATGGCTATCCTCATCTCTTCCACGCTGGTTGTTTTTAGCTCGGACTGGAGCTTGCTTTAAAGACATAAAGGCACATACACATAAAGGTTTCTGTACAAAGATTTGCAACCACGCTCTGGTCATCCTCCTATCTAGGAAATGTTCTGTATGGAACTATTTGGATACCCAGATCGATGCTGTAGACAAGTGATCCCCAAAAAGTGTGACCTTTAAGCTGTTGCACTCCCGGTGACTGACATGTTTCTTCCTATACACACACATATGGAGAGACCCGTCAGTCATGGCGAGCAGGGCTGAGAAAAGCGCAGGGTCTGGTTTTTGGACGCGTCATCAGAAACTATTTCTCGGACACACTGCAGCACTTCAGACTAAAACATACATATTTGCACCAATTCATGGAGCCAACCCCACGGGCAGCAAGGATCTTCTGACAGTTATCAAGAAATATTATATTATTCTTGATGAGACGGATGTGTGCCGTACCTTAAGGCATTGTCTTTTTCTTTACACTGCTTTTCCAGCTTCAGAATCTTCTGTTTGAGATTATTCACGATCTACAATAAAGATAAAATGTTTCGCCCGGCTCAGCCACAGGTGAAATATGGATTCTAGCTACTTTTGCACTAATGTTATAATGTAAATTTATGGTGCTCCGAGTTCCAGAAACGCATGGACATCGTGTGTGAGTGTAACATTGTGTGGTACAAGGCATCAGGCCCGAAAATGCACAATGACGGCAGAAGAAAAAAAAAAAAAAAACACACAAGAGAGATGTATATCACATAATCCCTATGGGATGGGATACAGCGCAGAATCAAGAAACTCGCCACCTCCAATGTAGAGAACTGGCAAACTTCTTGTTTTTACATTGATTATTTAGATCTGCACCCGAACATGGAAAGTTTGACTGTTGCATTGGCAGGACCGGGGGAGATCTCCAGCAGACAGGTACATTGGCAGGACTAGGGGCGATGCCAGGCTGTTGCATTGGCAGGACCGGGGGGCATGTCTCTGCCATTTATGTAATGGATACAACTTACTCATCATGACCAGGAGGCTTGTGCTGTTCCAACACTAAATCCGCCCCTAGCCTATGATTATGTTAATTAAAAGATGGTCACTATCTGCTCAGGAGCGCATCGCTACTTCCAGCCTACTGCTTGGTATGTGGCCGTGGGCTCTTGATTGACAGTTCAAACCAGTGACATTGTTGCACTGCCGTCCAAAGCGGAGCACTCTGATGCTGCCATGTAAGGTAGTTTTACCTATGCAGCAGTGGAAGCACCGTGGGATTACCTCTGCAGTGGTGGAAGCACCGTGGGACTGAAGGCGGCGAGGAGCGAGAGCAAACAGTACGCTACAGCGGTCCCGGCAAGCGCTTACTAGCTCACTATGGAAAAGCTTGTAAGCACTGTGCATGTTCGGGCCCCGCAGTTGGACAAAAGCAGCCGATGATCCTTGTGCAAACAAGCAGTGAACAATTAAAAACATTAAAAAAAACTAAACGGGAACAGCCCTTAAAAACATGCAAGTAACTCACCAAACTGCTGTCGCTTTTTTTGTCCACCAGGCTCCTTGCAAACTCCGAACTCTGTGGATTAGTATAAAATAAAGTCATTAATTTTATTTCTCATTCTTAATCAAGCAAACCAGAATTTGTGGGAATAGTAGAATAAATTCAGACCCTCTCGCCCATCCATCGGGGCTCCGCATTGACAACGGCCCGAGATGCAGAACTAGATGCAGCTGCTGGCTTTATAAGAAGGCAGCCATGTTTTTCCAACTATTTAACACCCTGTTGAGGCTACATGCAGCCGCTGATAACTATCCATATAGGAATACACTACCGAGGGAGAAAAGAAGATTCTTCAAACCTCCTGCAAATGTTGTGGAAAGAAACATTCTAAAATGAATTGTTTGTGTGGAATTTATAGTGGATTTCGCCCTTTGCAGCAAATCAAAATGTCATGGATTGAGCAAAGCTTTACGGGGAAATATACTACACCTATGCCGTAGGCAAATTCACCCCATGTGCATGTAACCTTAATGTTGATCTGAAAGCTTTATATAATGAAAGGGAAATGTGCCATCAAACAGTGACTTCATCTAGTTTTCATATTAAATGTCTTTTATCTAAAAAAACAACAACAAAAACAAAAAAAGCAATCTTGCACTTTTTACACTCCCCACTGGGTTTAATACAAGATTTCCACTTACTGTCATGTAAATATCACTTTTCATTAGTCTATCATCACAGACAGGCTTACACGTCTATACACGGCTGCTAACACAAGAACCACAATTCTCAATAGGCGATGTCACAGCACACCTCCTCCCGCCGTCATATCACTATATAGATTTGAAAAAGCTACAACTCCGATCATGCCCATATGGTGACATGATGGGGGCTGTAGTTTATGGCTCAGGGGTACGGCTTCTTAGCTCCGGATAAAACTCACTCTTGTGGGATCCAGCAATTGCTCGATCTGGCGGTCTTTTCTGTTGTTTTCCTCCTGTGATCTTCTCAGCTTTGTTTTCACTACATCCGCTTCAGATTTTTGTGTCTGTAACATCTGAAGAAAATAATAATAATAATAAAAAAAAAAGAATAACTTTAAGGAGTTGATTGTTTTATCTGAAATCTACAGACACGATGATTTAGTGTTTTTCTCATAAGAACCGTGATTATATTCAAATCTATAAAATTAAATCCTCGCCAATATGAATAATTAGGATCAAGGCGGTAGCAAAACACGCACCTTCTTCAAGTCTAAGATCTGGTCATACATGTCTTCTTTCTCTTTGAAATCTGGTGTGCCGGGGATGTAACCTACGATATAGAAACAACATAAAGAGCTTAATAGCTACATGGCCTGCAATAATGATGTCGATGGGTCTGCAGAGTATGGGGGCCCTCAACAATTTATTATCAGGGGAAATATTCATAGTCGACCTTAGACTACCATTGCATTGTTCTCTCGTAGATCAGACAGATCCGACGGTGGCTCTCTCATAGAGAACACAGGAGCGCTTGAGAGAGACAGCCAAGATGGTTGCCAAACGACCAGCCGAACCATTGTTCGGGTGACAGCCATCTAACATATATGGCGGGCCTTGGGGTAAGGCTCTGTTCACACAATGTCATTAACAGGATCCATGTGCAGCAGTCTACACTCTCCCCAAATACATTATCTGTATACATATATTAGGACGGTCGACCATCTGATGTGCATGATGCCCTCCCTATTTGTCAGGGTGGAGAAGGATCAAGTTTTGGAATTTCCGTCGCTGATCCTTGTGTTTTCAGGAGAAGGTCTTCTCTCCCCACTGAAAACACGAGTGCTCGTATATGGAGAAGTCTGTCTGGCACCATCCGACCAATGTTATTGACCTACAGAAGATGTGAAGTGATGAGTTACCGCTGCTATCTATCCAGATTGTACCTACCACTACTGGCAGAACGGGAATATTTAGGTTTTTTCATCCCGAGAGCTTCCTTTAGATACTCCGGAGTGCTGCTGCCGGGACTGACCCAGGCCTGGCCAATGTCCATATCAGATTTCAATGGCTGGGTGAGTCCTGAGAGGAAGCACAAAACATGATGTAAGGAAGTGAAACATCAGACATGAACTACTCACCGAACATTTCCCATCTTTAGCATCGAGTCATCGCCTTTCTAGACTTGTGCATTTATGGCCATACTGATCCCTAACACCAGCATCTGCAGAAGACGTGATCACATGGAAGGGATAGATGACGTGATCACATGGAAGGGATAGATGACGTGATCACATGGAAGGGATCGGTGACGTGATCACATGGAAGGGTAGATGACGTGATCACATGGAAGGGCTAGATGACGTGATCACATGGAAGGGCTAGATGACGTGATCACATGGAAGGGCTAGATGACGTGATCACATGGAAGGGATCGGTGACGTGATCACATGGAACAGATAGATGACGTGATCACATGGAAGGGATAGATGACGTGATCACATGGAAGGGATAGATGACGTGATCACATGGAAGGGATAGATGAAGTGATCACATGGAAGGGCTAGATGACGTGATCACATGGAAGGGCTAGATGACGTGATCACATGGAAGGGCTAGATGACGTGATCACATGGAAGGGCTAGATGACGTGATCACATGGAAGGGCTAGATGACGTGATCACATGGAAGGGCTAGATGACGTGATCACATGGAAGGGCTAGATGACGTGATCACATGGAAGGGATATCCATTGCTTTTGAGCAGAAGTTTGAAGGAGGCTGCCCTCTTTCAGAAACGTTTTTCCTATAAGCCCTGTTAGCAGTAAAATAATAAATAAATAAAACAAAAGAGGGATTTTTGGTTCTTACAGTAAAATCTTTTTCTTGGAGCCTTCATTGGGGGACACAGGTAACCATGGGTGTATGCTGCTGTAGCTAGGAGGCTGACACTATGCAAATAAAGAAAAATAACTCCTCCCCGGCAGTATACACCCTCCGACAGGCACCAGACAACTCATTTGGTGCAAAAACAGTAGTAGGAACAAGTATAAACTACTCAACCTATGTACCAACCCACAACAACGGCACGTTGGCCAATACGGTACAACATAAAGGGAGGGTGCTGTGTCCCCCAATCAAGGCTCCAAGAAAGAGATTTCACGGTAAGAACTAAAAAATCCTTCCTTCTTTCTTTCTTTCTTTCTTTCTCGCTTCATTGGGGGACACAGGTAACCATGGGACATCCAAAAGCAGTCCCCAGGGCGGGATAATAAGAATAGAGAACTAGGTTGGCCGGTGCAAAACCACCGCCTGCAGTACCTTCCTACCCAGGCCTGCATCCGTAGAAGCCTGATGTGTGCACCTTGTAGAATTTCACAAAGGTGTGGATGGACGACCAAGTTGCGGCCTTGCAAACCTGGGAGGCCGTAGCATGGTGACGAACTGCCCAAAAAGCTCCCACAGCCTGGGTAGAATGAGCCCTCACCCCCGGGGGAGGATGTTTTTCTTGAACATGGTATGCCTCCAGGACCGCCGAACAGATCCACTGAGCAATTGTAGACTTAGAGGCGGGGAGCCTCTTCTGACAACCTTCCGAGACGACAAACAGAGGGTCGGACTGACGAAAAGGAGCAGTTCTGGCAAGGTAGACTCGGATAGCCCTGACCACATCCAAATTGTGGAGAGATTTCTCCAAAGGATGAACTGGGGAAGGGCACAAAGAAGGAAGGACGATGTCTTCATTGATGTGAAAAGCCAAAACCACCTTTGGCAGAAAAGAAGGGACAGGCCGAAGGACAACTTTGTCCTCATGAAGGACCAGAAAGGGAAAATGACAGGACAACGCCGCCAACTCGGAAACTCTCCTGATCGAGGTGATGGCGACCAAAAAAGCTACTTTCCAGGAAAGAAGTGAAAAAGAGATGTCCCGAATCGGTTCAAAAGGCGTACACTGGAGGGTGCCGAGCACAAGGTTGAGGTCCCAAGGAGCGACCGGGGGATGGTAAGGAGGTGCAATATGAGCAACCCCCTGAAGGAAGGTTCTCACCTGGGGCAGAGAAGCAAGGTCTCTTTGAAAAAGAATTGACAAGGCAGAAACCTGACCCTTTAATGTGCTCAGGGAGAGGTTTGAATCTAGACCCGACTGAAGAAAACCGAGAAGCGAAGGAAGGGAAAAAAACATAGGGGATAGACCGTTGGCATCACACCATCGGAAAAAGGCCTTCCAACATCTATGGTAGATACGGGAAGATGCCGGTTTCCTAGCTCTTATCATGGTTTGTATGACACGTTGAGAAAAACCTGCGTCCTTCAGGATCGCGGCCTCAACGGCCATACCATTAAATTCAGAGACATAGAACTCGGGTGGAAGAGGGGACCCTGCGATAGAAGATCCGGACGGTCTGGGAGCCTCCAAGGTGCGTCCGATAACATGTTCACTAGCTCCGCATACCAGGCCCTGCGGGGCCAAGCTGGAGCTACTAAGAGAACGGGAACCCCCTCTGACTTTATCTTCTTTACGACACTTGGAAGCAAGGGAAGAGGTGGGAACAGGTAAGGCATCTGAAACTGGGCCCACGAGATCACGAGAGAGTCACAGCCGACAGCCCCCGGGATCTGGATACGTACTGGGGAGCCTTGTGGTTTGCTTGGGAGGTCATTAGGTAGACGTCCGGCACGCCCCACCTTTGGCAAATCTGGTCGAAGACTGTGGGGAGAAGAGCCCACTCGCCTGACATGAGCCCCTGACGGCTGAGAAAGTCGGCTTCCCAATTGTCCACCCCTGGGATGTGGACAGCTGATATGGAGGGAACGTGGTTCTCCACCCACCGCAGAATCTTTGCCACCTCCGTCAAGACTTGCTTGCTGCGAGTCCCTCCCTGATGGTTTATGTAAGCCACAGCTGTGGCGTTGTCCGACTGAATGCGGACCGGTTTTCCCGAGAGGAGGGGCTGCCAGCGGAGGAGGGCTAGAAAAATAGCCCTGATTTCCAAGAGATTGATTGGGAGGCGTGTCTCTTGAGCAGTCCAGCGCCCATGGGTTGTGAGGTGGAGAAAGACCGCACCCCACCCCTAGAGACTGGAATCGGTGGTGATGACCTGCCAGCAGAGGGGTAGAAACGATGTCCCGCGCAGAATGGAAGTGGATAGCGTCCACCAAGTGAGAGACTGTCTCACATCGAGAGGGAGGCAAACTGGGCGGTCAAAGGAGAGTGGATTCCTGTCCCAAACTGACAGAAGGGCCAGCTGGAGAGGGCGAGAGTGGAACTGAGCATAAGGGACCACTTCCATGGAAGCGACCATCTTGCCCAGAACCGTCATGCCGAGCCGTAGAGCTAGAGGGGTAGGACGCTTTAGGACTTTGATTCCCCTCCGAAGAGAGAGGAATTTTTCCCTTGGGAAAAATACCTGAGCCTGAATGGTGTTGAATTCCATGCCAAGGAATTCTAGACGCTGGGTCGGAATCAAGGTGGACTTTTGTTCGTTGATTATCCAACCGGGGCGGGTTAACGTGTCCAGAGTGATCTGGAGACTGTGACCGCAGTAGCGGAGAGACGGACCCTTTACGAGGAGGTCGTCGAGATAGGGGATTACGAGAATCCCCTTTGACCGAAGGATGGCCATGACCGCTGTGAAACAAGGGAACCTCTGATGCTGAACACAAATTGGAATGTGCAGATACGCATCTCGAATGTCCACAGACCAAAGAAATTCTCCCGGTTCCTTGGGAGGAGATCACAGAGCACAAGGACTCCATCTTGAAGTGCCGAATCCGGAGGTGGTGGTTCAGCCGTTTGATGTCCAAAATCGGGGGAAGAGAGCTGTCTTTTTTCGGAACTAGAAATAGATTTGAGAAAAAAAAACGGAAAACCGCTGGTTGGACGGTACTGGGACGATTACCCCTGAAGTGAGAAGGGAATCGACCGCCTGAAAAAGCCCTGGGACATGGGAGGGCTATTTGGGCAGGCGGGAGAGGAAAACACGATTTCCTGGGGGCAACAAAAATTCTTTTTTGAAACCTGATGTGGCAATCTCCCTGACCCAGGCATCGTCGACCACCGATAACCAAGGCACTGTGAACAGAAGAAGCCTGCCTCCCACCCTGGAAAGATTTCCAGGTGGGAGTGACTCGTCATTTGGAAGAAAATCTGTGGTCGCGAGAACTGGAAGATTTGGAGGAGCGGCCTTTAGCTCGCCAGTGAGGGGTAGGCCTGAAAGAAGGCTTCCTTCGGTCCCTTTGAGTGGAAGACCGGTCATGCTGAGAGGCACCACCTGAGGAGGCGAAGGAGCGAAAGGAATGGGGTTCCTTTCTATTAAAGGGATGCTTAGGCTTAGATTGCGGAAGAGAAGCGCTCTTACCGCCCGTGGCGTCTGAGATCATTTGGTCTAGCTGCGCTCCAAAGAGCCTGGATCCCTGGAAAGGCAGACCTGTGAGGGATTTATTGGAAGCGGGACATGCGTTCCTCGCCTTCAGCCGGAGGATACGGCGAATGGCGACAATATTGCTGTTTGCCCTTACAGAGCAAGCAGTCACATCCAGAGAACCATTCAGAAGGTACATTCCAGCCAGTGAAATCTGATCTGCTAAATCCGCTAGCTCCTGTGCGATAGCCAAAGCTACAATGCCTCTGCGTAGGGTTTTGGCCCAGGCCGACACCGCTTTCGCCACCCAGGTAGAGGCGAAATTGGAGCAGCGAGAGGTACCAGAAGCTTAAAGGCTGATTTGGTTAGAGCCTCAATTTGTCTGTCCGTGGGGTCCTTTAAAGACGCCGCGTTAGGAATGGACAGCACTGTCTGGGAGGATAATCTAGACACAGGTGGATCTACCTTAGGAGATTCGGACCATTTGCTAACAAGGTCTACAGCAAACGGGTATAAAATGTCTAAAAGTTTCCTCCTTGGAAAACGTTTACCAGGGTGTTCCCAGTGTCTAGACGTAGTTTTATCAAATTCCTTTTGATTGGGAAAAACTCTAGAAGGACGCTTCATCCATTTGAAAGAAACAAAGATGTCCTGAGAAGCTGCCTCTTCCTCCTTAAGCTCAAGTGTTTGAATAATGGCTGAGATAAGGCTGTCAACCAAATCCTGCGTTGCGGAAGTATGATCTGCATCTGAGTCAGAATCCGACTGAGAGGATAAATCTGACCCGACATCCGCCTGCGAAGAGGGGGAACGGGTAGAGAGCGGTATTATGGCTGACGCAGTTGGATCCGAAGGAGTGGATGACGAACTAGCAGGCTGCGAGTGTCTGCTCGTGCAGAGCACGCGCTAAACAGTGGGGCGTGGCCAGCTGAAGAGAAACCAAGCGCCCGATAGGCCGGCAGGGTAAAAAGGGGGGTGTGGCCGCCGGAGCACGGCCAATACCAGCGCTGGGCTGCAAGCGAGGTGTGTCCAGTGCTGGGAACGAGGAAGAAGAAGGGGCGCGGCGTCCCAGGGCAGAGACTTGCCGGAAAGGAATATGGTGGAAAACGCACGCTGCGAGGAAAGAGGCGCGAGATTAAATAAAAAAGCGCCCGATGGCCCCGAATCCTCTAGCCGGTAACGGAGCGCCCGTGCAGCGGCGAGTGCTGCTGGATAGCTGCTGTTGCTTGAAGATCTTCCTACCTGAAGATGAGGCATGTATCAGGATCCCTTGATGGCAGAAAGGGTCCTGGGAGATGTGGTCCTCCTTCCTGCGCTATATCAACCGGCGCAGAAGACGACGTCAACCCCTCCACTCCGAGGATAGTGAATGGGGGAGGGGGGGGGGGGTGTCAGGGGGCAGGGACTGGCGACCGAAAGTAAACATGAACACCCCAGGGTGACATGAAACAAAGTCCTGCCCAGCGGATCCGGGAGGGTGCGATGTGGGTGATACCACACTGCTCTCTCGGTTGCTTAATGCGGGGAATCAGGGTGAGAAGAACTGCACCCTGTAACCCCCAGAAGTGTATCTGAAACGAAAGGGAAAAAGATTAATAAACACACACAATCCCTGAAAGAAAAAGAAATGCGGATCTGGTGTTAGATCCAAGTCCGCCGCCTTCAGACACTAAGCAAAAACTGAGTTGCCTGGTGCCTGTCGGAGGGTGTATACTGCCGGGGAGGAATTATTTTTCTTTATTTGCACAGTGTCAGCCTCCTAGCGATAGCAATATACACCCATGTTACCTGTGCCCCCCAATGAAACGAGGAAGAAACAGCTTCACTGAATCTCTGGTGCCTGCAGTGCTGGTGTTACGTTGATAGCGCTGCAGACAATCAGTGAGCTCAGCGTCTGAGCTCAGTTATTGGCTGCAGCGGTATTGACGTGATATCAGCACTGCAGACAACAACAAAGATTAAGGCAGCAGCAGAGACTCAGCACTGGACCTGGGGAGGGTAAGCAAATTACAGTTTGTTTTTTTACTATTGATGAAGCTTATAAGAAAAACTTTTCTGAAAGGTGATTACCCTTTTAAAGGGGTTTTCTGGGACATCAATATTAAAGACCTATTCATAGGATAAATCATTAGTATGAGGGGGTCTGAAATGAATGGGAGATGAGGAGCAGTACCCGAGAACGGCGGCTTACTTCCAGGCACCGCAGGACAAGTGAACAGCTGATGGGTGGGGGCGGCTGATGGATGGGACAGCCGGGAATGGCTGATGGGTGGGCTTGGCATTGATGGACTAAAGATAGCTCATCAATATAAGCCTTGGACAATCCCTTCTCCATAATGTTTTATCTAGACATGCAAAATTATATAGTTCTGAGTAGTCAATGATGATGGCCACTTTACGGAGGAGGCGATGACCCCATTAACCATGAAGACATTCGCATAAACAATACAATTCATATTAATTCATGACAGCAGAATTTCTGCCCCCCCACAAAAGATATAAATCTCAGGTCACGAAGCTGGAAATGACACGTGCGGCACTGATTGTTCTTTGTTTGATTCCATTTTAATGAATGTGTTTGGGTTTTGCAGAAGAACAAAGTCGAAGCGTTACCATTGCCTTGTTTCAGGGAGGCTAGCCACAGCTGCCTCGGTGCTTTCATCATCGGGTTCTCCGGGTGCATCTGTCCCGTCCCTCTGAGAGATCTCCATACTGGGGCTTTTCTGGGGTTTAGATTAGCGCTGGAGAGATAAGGAGAATCTGCAAAAATAGATGAGAACATAGTTTAATTCATTATTAAAAGAGATTCTATGTTTTGGAAAATCAACACTCAATGGACAAGGAGCAGATCGTAACGTGTCCCCCTGCTCGGACCCCAGCAATCGGGAGGTAAATCTGGCAGCGTGTAATTAAATTACCTGCAGCGCCACCACAAGGGAAGACGGGCATCACACTGTGCTGGGTCAGACAATGGGGCAGTGTGTGTAATGCTGGACAGGACAAGTCCTCCAGAAAGGCAGCGGCCACTCTCCACTCTCAAGGGTTAAAACTAATCCTCTCTTAAGGTACCGTCACACTAGACGATATCGCTAGCGATCCGTGACGTTGCAGCGTCCTGGCTAGCGATATCGTCCAGTGTGACAGGCAGCAGCGATCAGGCCCCTGCTGTGATATCGCTGGTCGGGGAAGAAAGTCCAGAACTTTGTTTCGTCGCTAGACCTCCCGCTGACATCGCTGAATCGGCGTGTGTGACGCCGATTCAGCGATGTCTTCGCTGGTAACCAGGGTAAACATCGGGTTACTAAGCGCAGGGCCGCGCTTAGTAACCCAATGTTTACCCTGGTTACCATAGTTAAAGTAAAAAAAACAACCACTACATACTTACCTACCGCTGTCTGTCCTCGGCGCTCTGCTTCTCTGCTCTGGCTGTGAGCACAGCGGCCGGAAAGCAGAGCGGTGACGTCACCGCTCTGCTTTCCGGCTGCCCGGCGCTCACAGCCAGTACAGAGAAGCACAGCGCCGAGGACAGACAGCGGTAGGTAAGTATGTAGTGGTTGTTTTTTTACTTTAACGATGGTAACCAGGGTAAACATCGGGTTACTAAGCGCGGCCCTGCGCTTAGTAACCCGATGTTTACCCTGGTTACCGGGGACCTCGGGATCGTTGGTCGCTGGAGAGCTGTCTGTGTGACAGCTCTCCAGCGACCAAACAGCGACGCTGCAGCGATCCGGATCGTTGTCGGTATCGCTGCAGCGTCGCTTAGTGTGACGGTACCTTTAGGCTTCTTTCACACTTCCGTCTTCCAAATCTGCACAGGATCCGTCAAGACGTTTAAATGACGGATCCTGTGCAGATTGTGGAAAACGTGTGCACTGGGCCTGTCTTTCTGACGGACCCGTCGAGGCCATGTGCATCTGTTGTGTATGCGTCTTCGCAGAGGTTTTCTGCTGTGTAAACGCATACACAACACAAAACAGGTTTAAAATAGAGAAGAAAAAAAACAAACAAAAAAAACAAACAAACCGCTGTATTCTCACCTACCGGCGTCCCTGTACAGCGATGCTAGCGTTCCTAGTAATACATTGCGAAATCTCGCGAGCGCTTAGTCAGAGCGGCTTTGCCGGTCTGTGCTAAGCTCCGCCCCTTGTGGGGACGCGATGATGCCGGATGTGTTCACAGCACACATCCGTGATCATCGCACCCATCGCATAGGGCCCTGTGCTATATCTTGCGGCGACGCAGCGTCGCCACAAGATATACGGACATGCTGCGACCTGAAAAGACGCGCAGCATGTCCGGAGTCGCAGGGCCACCGCGTGCGTGTTACCACGCATAGTGGAGACGGGATTTCATTAAATCCCCTCCACTATGCTGTAACATCTGGACGCTGCTTGTTTGAAGCTGCTTCTCTATGCAGCGTCAAACACGCAGCGCTTACTGCACGTGGACACATACCTTGACTAGGAAGTAACACTAGCTGCCGGGAGCATCGGTGACGCTGTGCGGAACGTCAGTAGGTGAGAATATTGCAATTTTTTTTTTTTTTTTTAATTATTTTTAACACTATATCTTGTTACTATTGATGCTGCGTAGGCAGCATCAATAGTAAAAAGAGAAAGAGTGCGAGCGAGAGAGAATTTCCCTGATGGGAAATTCTTCCACGCATGCTCAGTTTGAAAAGACGGGACCTGTCGCTGGATTGCTGCTTTTCACAGTCAGCGGCGTATCAAGCGCCCATAGACTTCCATTGTAGTCAGTGACGGGCAGCCAGGATGCGTCGCTGACCGATTTTCCAACGTACAGAAAAAATGTTCCTCTGAACGTTTTCTCTGCCTCACGGACCGTTTTTTAATAATAATAATAATAATTTTATTTATATAGCGCCAACATATTCCGCAGCGCTTTACAAATTATAGAGGGGACTTGTACAGACAATAGACATTACAGCATAACAGAAATACAGTTCAAAACAGATACCAGGAGGAGTGAGGGCCCTGCTCGCAAGCTTACAAACTATGGGGAAAAGGGGAGACACGAGAGGTGGATGGTAACAATTGCTTTAGTTATTCGGACCGGCCATAGTGTAAGGCTCAGGTGTTCATGTAAAGCTGCATGAACCAGTTACCTGCCTAAGTATGTAGCAGTACAGACACAGAGGGCTAATACTGCATAAAGTGTATGAGAACATGATGCGAGGAACCTTTTTTTTTTTTTTTTTTATTATAAATAGGCCACACAGGGATCGTTAGGTTAATGCATTGAGGCGGTAGGCCAGTCTGAACAAATGAGTTTTTAGGGCACGCTTAAAACTGTGGGGATTGGGGATTAATCGTATTAACCTAGGTAGTGCATTCCAAAGAATCGGCGCAGCACGTGTAAATGCAGGATTCAGTGAAAAATGGATGAAACGGATGGTCATCCGTCACAATCTGTCGCTAATACAAGTCTATGAGAAAATGCAGGATCCTGCAAATTTTTTTGCAGGAATTCTCAAAAAATGACGCATTGTGACGGGAGCTGAAAGACGGAAGTGTGAAAGAGGCCTTAAAGGGCCACTGTCACCCCCCTCCAGCCGTTATAAACTAAAAGAGCCACCTTGTGCAGCAGTAATGCTGCATTCTAACAAGGTGGCTCTTTTAGTTTTTGTTTCTGTTATTCCCACAAAAAATGTATTTATAATTCTGCTGAAATACCTATCTTTGTCCATGGAGGTGGGACTGAAGCCTCCTCTTAGAAGCGCCCAACTGCCGTCAGTCATCTCTTATGTAGATTTTCGCCGCCCCCTCAGCGCTGTTATTGTGTGAATTCCGGCGCCTGCGCTCTGCTCTTCTGCCTTGCGCAGGCGCATAGAGTATTTGCCGTCCTAGCGCTGGTGCCGGGTTCCGTTCTGCACCTGTGCGGGCAGTGCGGCCAGCCTGTTACTGAATCCCCGCCCCGCACTGTGTTATGCAGTATGCACAGTGCGGGGCTGGGATTCCTGGGCATGCGCACTGCGCTTTTCAGACGCTCCCCAGGTCCCCCGCCTTTCAGCGTTGCCGGAATATACAGGTATCCTTGCCGGCGTTTGGAACAGCCGCACAGAACAACGCGGGAAGGCGGGGGACCTGTGGAGCGTCTGACAAGCGCAGTGCGCATGCCCAGGAATCCCAGCCCCGCACTGTGCATACTGCATAACACAGTGCGGGGCGGGGATTCAGTAACAGGCTGGCCGCACTGACCGCACAGGCGCAGTAAGGAACCCGGCACCAGCGCTCGGACGGATAATGCTCTATGCGCCTGCGCAATGCAGAAGAGCAGAGCGCAGGCGCCGGAATTCACACAATAACAGCGCTGAGGGGGCGGCGAAAATCTACACAAGAGATGACTGACGGCAGTTGGGCGCTTCTAAGAGGAGGCTTCAGACCCGCCTCCATGGACAAAGATATGTATTTCAGCAGAATTATAAATACATTTATTGTGGCAATAACAGAAACAAAAACTAAAAGAGACACCTTGTTAGAATGCAGCATTACTGCTGCACAAGGTGGCTCTTTTAGTTTATAACGGCTGGAGGAGGGTGACAGTGGCCCTTTAACTCTATTAAAATCAGTTTATTAAACTGGGCAATCCTTTTAAATCTTTACGTGAAGCCCTCCTACTCCTCACATCAATGATTTTATCCTTTTAATATGTTGCAGTCATCATATTATACAGCACTGTGTACTTACAATTGCTCATTTTGCCTTTCTACCCAACTAATTATTCTCTTTTCTCTGCGTCATGTAGAAACAGGAAGTCTCTTGTCCCTGCAGAAATCATTACTGTTCAACTCCTGACCCAGCTGCTCCCCACTGCCCCTGCCAGAGACTTTTGCCTCATACTGGGATAACTGATCTCCTGTTTCTTAGAAGGTTTCAGATAGGCTACGTTCACATTGGCGTTCCGCCAATGTGCGTCGCTGTTGCGCCGGCGACGCAGCGGCGACGCAGCGGCGACGCGCCCCTATGTTTAACATAGGGGACGCGTGCGTCGTTTTGGTGGCGTTTTTCGCCACGTGCGTCGTTTCCGACGCTAGCGTCGGACGCAAGAAAACGCTACTTGTAGCATTTTCTGTGCGTCCGATTTTCGTCGGAAAACGACGCACGCGTCGCAAAACGCGCGCGTTTTTGCGCGCGTTTTAGCGTGCGTCGCGCGTTGCGTCGCCGACGCACGGCGGCGCAACGCTAATGTGAACGTAGCCATAGTCAGTTGTTAATCATGTGAGGTCATAGACCTAATGGAAAAGAGAAGAATTAGATGGGGAAAAAAGTTAAATGAGCCATTGTAAGTACAAAGTGCTGTATAATATGATGGCTGTGATATATTAATAGGATAAAACCTTTGATGGGAGGAGGAATGATTTTTTTTAAAGGGGTAGCCTATAGAGCAAAAATGATCACCTTTGTTGTTAGATTTACACGTATACCACTATTGGGACCCCGCATGACTATCACAATGGGGTCATGTTTCAGTTCTCTCTTTACTGCAAACTGTGGCCCAGAGTTGAATGGAGCAGTTTGTCACACATGCATGGAGCTTATAAAGACAACCAAAAGGATTCCACATTCAGCCTCACAGACTTTTGAGGGGACATCTGCAAGACCACCTGCCCGATTACCTTCTGCTGGCTAAGGTCCAACACTAATATAATCATCAACTACCCAGTGCATAGAATATAGTTTTTGTAGACTAGAATACCCCTTTGAAATGGATTGTCCGGCCTTTGGCTACAAGTCTGCTTTCACTCTATGTGACTGCAGACTTGTGAATTCTCACATCACACGCACTGCACGCTGTCAGGATTCTCCAGTGCCAGCACCAACCGCGACACAAGTATGTGACTTGCATACATGCGGTCACATGCCTACTAGACTTGTGTGGCCTTTCCTAAGTGTATTGAGTGAGGCTGGACAAGTCTAGTTGGAACGTGGCCGGAAGCGTACAAATGGCATATTGCTGTCCCATGATCGCCCGCTCCCAGACCCATAGAATCCTCACAGTGCATGTGATGTGAGAATTCACAAGTCTGCAGTCACATACAGGGACTGTAGACTTGTAGCCCAGGGCCGGACAACCCCTTTAATGCATAGGTTTTGCTGTCTCTGTTATGAATTGGTTATGGGTACACAAGAAAGACAACACTTACTCTGTGATCTGGGTGGTTTAATGGATTTCTTCTTTTTCATTTTCTAAAGAAATAAAAATATTATAACTGTTTAGAATAAGGAAACAAGAAATTATCACTTTGCATTACATAAAAAATAAAAATGTTTATAAAATAACAAACAAAAAAATAAAATAAAAAATTGAGCTAACTAAAAGGACCCGGATACACCAGACCTGGTTTAATGAATGCAACCTATGAGACCGTTGAGCGATGTAAGAATATGGCCACATTTCTAAATGTTGCACTATGGATGTAATTATATTTCTAGGCATAGTGTTTGCCTTCTAGAGATGAATTCTGTAGCAGTCACCAACCATGCGGCATGTAACATTTATACATGACCACTGATGGCGTATTTGTACATATAATACCGCTCTAGATTAACCAACATCACGCTTCCCTTACCTTATCGGTGTCAGATTCATAGGTGATCGCAGACACTGCATCATCGCCCAGTATAGACAGTTCATGATACTAGAAAGAAGCAAAATGTTCCAAACATCAGAAAAGGAAATTTTAGTGCTAATTTTTATGGACGTTACCCAGGGGGTGTTGCTGACGGGAACCTCTGGGGTGTGCCTCACAGGATCCTCGGGGGGGTGGCATTGTCCACTCTGCATTATTATTCTGTGATCAACGCCTCTTTGGATAAAATATTAATAATTAGCACTGAATTAAAAAAGTCAATGTTTGTGGAACTATATGGCAAATTTTGTGCTGGCGTTTCCCCGAGGACTTACAGGCTCTGTGCACATGTCTCACTTGTTAGAATCTAATAGGCAGGACGTACAGGACTTCTGCAAGTCTTGCCCTAATCGCTCAAACATACAGAAACAATGCAGATGTTGCTATTGTGGATGGACTATACAGAATCTATGCAAGCAGGGCCCACCGGACAGAAAAAAATAGCTCTGTATGGGTATGGCCCTGGTTGGCAAATCCGACAAGTTGTATGCAGATGTTACTTTAGCAGCCAGAAGACAAAGACCCGATACAGATGTTGCCCAGTGGTCAGACCAGCACTGATCCAGAAGTGATCACCTATCCTGTGGATGATGGTATATAACCCTTTAAACTTTGTTATTATTTTATCAAATTTGTGCATCTGATTGGGCTTCTAATCGCAGCTTTAGAAAGTAGATGTGCATGATGGTAAGGCAGTGAAGGAGTGTTGGGGTCTGAAAAGCAACCTGACTGGATCCCTTTAATTCTTCATTCCCCCCCCCCACAAACAATACAAATAATAAAGATAGTAGAAAAGTGTCATCTCTGAGGCTGATTACTCACCACGTCTTCAAGTTCTTCAGCTTCCGTCCCGTTCTCATTGGACAGCCAAGACATGGCTCACTGCGCCCAACGAACCACAACGCTGCGACAGAAGAAAACAAATATTAAGGATTTGTCAGGTGAATATTATTCACCGGCTCATTTCTGATAATCGTTCACTGTAAATGCATCCGTACCCTGGATGATGGGGGTAACAGTGTCTGATCGTGATGGGCTTCATGCCTTTATGAAATGTACTACAGATGTAGGAGAGCTGTGTATCCACACCGCCACAACCGTGACTAAAAGCCGTCGGATACCGAAAGGAAAAAAAAAAAAAGGCTGCAATTTTAGTATAGTCGCCAGACACCTATATAAAAGGTATTAACCAGATTAACCCTATAGCTGCTAGCAAATAGCGTGATCCAATAGGACAGGTTCACTTCAAGACTATGGCGGCCTGGCCAAGTTTTTCCTAGGCCATCTTTTTCCTGAAGTGGCGTCACTATGGGAGGAGGGCGCCTATCCCTCGACCCGGACCTGAATAGCGCGCAGGCGCACACCACACCCGAAACCGATGTGTGTGACATAACCTTTACTTTGTGGTCTAAAGCGATGTACACACTTATTGTCGGAGGTTTTGGTGTAGAAACTCTCAAAAACCGCTTCAGAAAAATCACCCAATTCATTTCTATGGGAAATCCACTTTACTGTTTACACGTTTTTTTTCCCTACCTGTAGAGGTTATGAAAACGCCTCTTGGGAGAAAGGAATGTGCAGGTCACTTTCTTTGAAGTGGATTGTGATGGAAAAAGTGACGGATGGAAGTGTGATGGAAGAAGAAGTAAGCAGGCTCCTTGCATCTTCTCGCCCGACCACTTGCACCAGTGACCCCATTCCGTCACATCTCCTCCAGTCCCTTTCCCCGGCTGTCACCTCTCACCTAACAAAAATATTCAACCTTTCCCTCACTTCCGGTATTTTTCCCTCCTCATTTAAGCATGCCATCATACATCCATTACTTAAAAAACCATTCCTCGATCAAAACTGTGCCGCTAATTATAGACCTGTCTCTAATCTTCCCTTCATCTCTAAACTCCTCGAACGCCTGGTCCACTCCCGTCTTACCCGCTATCTCTCAGATAACTCTCTTCTCGACCCTCTTCAATCTGGTTTCCGCTCTTTACACTCTACTGAAACTGCCCTCACTAAAGTCTCTAATGACCTACTAACAGCTAAATCTAATGGTCACTACTCCATGCTTATTCTCTTGGATCTCTCTGCAGCATTCGATACTGTGGATCATCAGCTCCTCCTCACTATGCTCCGCTCCATCGGCCTCAAGGACACCGTTCTCTCCTGGTTCTCCTCCTATCTCTCTGGCCGATCCTTCACTGTATGTTTTGCTGGTTCCTCCTCCTCTCACCTTCCCCTTACTGTTGGGGTTCCTCAAGGATCAGTCCTAGGCCCCCTCCTCTTCTCGTTGTATACTGCCCCTATTGGACAAACAATCAGTAGATTTGGTTTCCAGCACCATCTCTATGCTGACGACACCCAATTATACACTTCTTCTCCTGATCTCACGCCTGCCTTTTTAGAAAACACCAGTGATTGTCTTACCGCTGTCTCTAGCATTATGTCCTCCCTCTATCTGAAACTAAACCTGTCAAAAACTGAACTCCTCGTGTTCTCTCCCTCTACTAACCTACCTTTGCCTGACATTGCCATCTCCGTATGCGGTTCCACCATTACTCCAAAGCAACATGCCCGCTGCCTTGGGGTCATCCTTGATTCTGACCTTTCATTCACCCCCCACATCCGATCACTGGCTTGCTCTTCTTATCTGCATCTCAAAAACATTTCTAGAATTCGCCCTTTTCTTACTTTCGACTCTGCAAAAACTCTTACTGTTTCACTTATTCATTCTCGTCTGGACTATTGTAACTCTACTAATCGGCCTCCCTCTTACCAAACTCTCCCCGCTCCAATCTGTCCTGAATGCTGCAGCCAGGATCATATTCCTCACCAACCGTTACACCGATGCCTCTACCCTGTGCCAGTCATTACACTGGCTACCCATCCACTCCAGAATCCAGTACAAAACTACTACCCTCATCCACAAAGCACTCCATGGCTCAGCACCACCCTACATCTCCTCCCTGGTATCAGTCTACCACCCTACCCGTGCCCTCTGCTCACGACCTCAGGTTAGCATCCTCAATAATCAGAACCTCCCACTCCCGTCTCCAAGACTTTACACGTGCTGCGCCGATTCTTTGGAATTCACTACCTAGGTTAATACGATTAATCCCCAATCCCCACAGTTTTAAGCGTGCCCTAAAAACTCATTTGTTCAGACTGGCCTACCGCCTCAATGCATTAACCTAACGATCCCTGTGTGGCCTATTTATAATGAAAAAAAAAAAGGTTCCTCGCTTCATGTTCTCATACACTTTATGCAGTATTAGCCCTCTGGGTCTGTACTGCTACATACTTAGGCAGGTAACTGGTTCATGCAGCTTTACATGAACACCTGAGCCTTACACTATGGCTGGTCCGAATAACTAAAGCAATTGTTACCATCCACCTCTCGTGTCTCCCTTTTTCCTCATAGTTTGTAGCTTGTGAGCAGCAGGGCCCTCATTCCTCCTGGTATCTGTATTGAACTATATTTCTGTTATGCTGTAATGTCTATTGTCTGTACAAGTCCCCTCTATAATTTGTAAAGCGCTGCGGAACATGTTGGCGCTATATAAATAAAAATTATTATTATTATTATTAATTAGACACTGTCCAATTAAAATGCTGCAAAAAACACTGCTGAGGGGAAAAAAAACAAAACATCCAGAAATGTATGTCTTCTGCTTGAAAAACTGATGCTTTCTGAACTCCAAAAACTCTGTGGACACAGCCTGGCGACATTGTGTGCGGCTCCTGTCCTGCAGGTGTAGATTTCTGGCAATGGTCGTGCTGTAGTCACATTATGTCACAACCAGACCGACAATCATTAGAAAATCGTGCATGCTGGAAAGGAAATGTTACCGGCTTGTCCATTCAGGCGCCATTTTCCAAAATTCGCCACATGCCATAGAATGCTGCTGATAACTGAGAATTGGCGCACACAATACACCCAGTTTTTGGGAAAAGCCGCTATTTTTGTTTTTGCGGTTGTCATGAGGCGCGGGCAGGTACGCAGCTGCGAGTGTGACGCCGTTCCCATGCGCTGCTGTAAGCGTTTGTCACGAGGCGACACGGTCTGCACCATTTCCACAGGCATCAGGCACCATTCCACAAAACAGAGGAGATAAGGAGCCGCCATCTTTAGCAGGGTTACATTGTATGCAAGTAGCAGAGCTGACACCTGGGCACTTATAGTGACAGTGTCAGTGTGCAGTGCCGGGCACTGGCATTATATTCCTCCATCCACCTGTATAACCACATCCCCCATGTTCTTACCTGCTGCCCCGCATCCAGCAACACAAAGAACCCTGATAGTCACCTGAGGCTCCGGGTTTCTCATCGAGTCCTTAGCAACGGAAACCAAGGAGGGCACAAAACGTTTCCTCTGCAACCCGGAGCCATTTCTGAGCGCAGAGGGCGCCAGTGACTCCACAGACGCCATATTTGATTTGGGCATCGGATCATTTTTGCCAAAACATTATTAAAAAAAATACCTATTTTTTTCATCTTAGTTAAAAATCAATCGATCCTTTCATTAACAATACGACTTTAGTTGCCAGTATTTAAGAAGTTGCTATTTCCCAATGCGCGCTACTGTTTTGCCCATATTAAAGATGGCCGCCGGGTTTCCCATGCGGCTGGACGATGACGTCATATCACCGCGACTTCCAGGATCGTCTGCACGCTGTAGTTTGGAAGCTGTGTATATTTTAGCTGTCGCTCCGCGGGAAGGGCTGTGGTGAGCTGACACCTCCATTGTGTTCAGTATGGCAGGCCTCGGTATTAGGGAAAGGGCGCTGTTGCCCATAGCAACCAGTCAGACTGCTACTTTCCAATGCATGTTGGTTGCTACGGGTAACTGTCCCTGCACTGCATATATACACGGGGCTATAGTGGTGCATTGTGGGAGATAAGAGGCTAATGACACCGTTAGGGTTACCTTTCAGATCAGGAGGAAGGTCTGAGGGCATGGCGGACGCCGGCCAATAGCCAGGTCTCCAATCTGCCCTAGAATTGGGGGCATGCTGAATACCCTGCATGTGATCCATAGGTGCCCCCATAAGCGCCGCTTCCTGCACCAATCGGCAGCACAGGGAACTGTATCCCTGCAGTGGTAAATCACATGTCTCCCCGCTGCACCATTCATTCTTATGGGGCTGCCGGAGAAAGCTGAGCTCGACGCCATAAGGAATGAATGGAGCAGTAGGCGAGCATGTGCATCGGGATAGAAGTAGAGGTCCCAGTGATCGGACCCCCACCAATATTATAGATAGCGATGACTTGTTTCCACCAGACCACCTTTTAAAAGGAATGTGACATGCTGGCTGCAGGGCGAGAGCCATCAACAATGGACAGTGCAGTTTTGTAGCCGTGTGCAGTTAACACATATAAATCAGAATATGTTGTACTTTCTGCAGGAGTCACTATGGACGCGGAGTGTTCGCAGCTGCTGCCCCACGTCTGCAGAGTCCTGGTTGACAACAGGCAGCTGATGACCGATGACTCCATCTATGAGAAACTGCTGGACTGGTTTAAGGGCCTTCTGGGGACAGGTAATGGGCATCTCTTTATGGCTGCATGTCGGCATCGGCGGCCTGCAATTGTCTAGTAAGTCGATTTCACCAGTTTGCAATTTTTTAAGCCTACCCCTATAGTGTTTTTTTATTCACAGTGAATGACTGCATGGCAGGTACAGGTAATGCACATGGATCTAGAGCGCTGCTTCACCTGTGCTTGATGCATGTCCAAAAACTGCAGCAATTCATACCGATTGACCCAGTCTAAGCTAACGGGGGTTGTTGTGGTGTCACACGATGCCCATACAAATTCTTGGACGAGTATATATTAAATGGTGTGGAATTTTCCGAAGCAGGAGGAACTCACTACATTGACTCTTCACTATGGGCAATAAAGGGGGCACCTAACTAACTCTTCAATATTCGTATATCGTAACAGAAGATATGAATGATGGGTCTTCTAATGGAAAAACCCTTTTAATGTGACCCCAGTATCTGATGGTTCATTTCCCACTGAGGTCGGCGATGCAGTATGAGACTGAGCAATCTGATTAATTCATTTGCCTAAGTTAATTCAACTCTTTGTCTATTATTTTTATTCTAGAATTGATATTATCTGTTACTAAACTTCAGTATTACATGCTATTATATAATGTCTGATGTGTCTTCTCTCTGTTTTAAAGTTTCTACGGAGGACCTGTTGAGTGAGAATCCATGTATTCCAGAACTCTTCCATCAGGTTCTGAGTATAGATGAAGCAGACCACAGCCTCCTTGCCTTTTCTGTGAGACTGGTTGGAGTCTTGGCAGCTCAAGAAGGAGGATTTAAATATCTCATGGTGAGCAGACTTTTCTCTCTTCCATCAGAAGAGGATATTTGCATATTTAAATTCACAGATGAGCAATGCATGGCCTATAAGTCTCCTTACACGGGCTTGGGACTTTCAAACAAGGAAAAATATTCCCACTTAGACCTTCAGAGGATTTTCACCCAGCGAAAACAGATCTCCTACTTTGCACTGAGGAGGAGCAACATCCCAAAACCAGTGTCTGCAAATGGAATTTGCGGTTTTGGATTCCTATTTTAAGTCATGTCGCAAGGTTTGTTAGAGGGTCGATATTGACTTTTATGGTGGCTACATCCAATAAGTGGCTCTAATGTTTCTTCTCAAGAAACTACTTGCATACTTAAGTTCCCAGAAGAGCATTGCCTGGGCCTGTAAGTCTAACACCGGCTTGGCACTCTCCGCAAGGGAAAACGCGTCCTCTATGAATAGGAGTTTTCCCGATGGAAATCATCATTGCTCACGGGATTTCTGAATGTGAGATTCCAGTGATCCGAGCACAACAACAGGGTTCTGCGTTCCACCTATGATTAGAGCGGTATTGTACATGTTTGACCACAGCACCATTCTCTGTCTATGAGAGCAGGGATCACACAAGTACTACTTATTCCATAGAAGTGAACAGAATGGTGGTCATGCATGCGATGCGCACTACTGCTCCATTCACACAGGTAACATAGGACCCCCCAAAACCATACAGTTATCACCGATCACTCTTACTTCTGGGGTAACACCTTGTAATGGAATATGTCCCCTCCTTCTCAGTTGGCTAGATCTGGAACCACATATGTGAGGATGGCCATACAGAGACACATTATACATATGGTGCAGGGTCTGATCTTTTTATTTTGTTAACAAACAGGCTTCCATATAGCCTTACATATTATTTCTTACTAGGCCTTCCCCCCCAGCCCCCCCAAGTCATCATTAAGGTACCGTCACACTGAACGATATCGCTAGCGATCCGTGACGTTGCAGCGTCCTGGATAGCGATATCGTTGAGTTTGACAGGCAGCAGCGATCAGGATCCTGCTGTGCCATCGTTGGTCGGAGCAGAAAGTCCAGAACTTTATTTCGTCGCTGGATCTCCCGCAGACATCGCTGAATCGGCGTGTGTGACGCCGATTCAGCGATGTCTTCACTGGTAACCAGGGTAAACATCGGGTTACTAAGCGCAGGGCGGCGATTAGTAACCCGATGTTTACCCTGGTTACCAGCGTAAACGTAAAAAAAAACAAACAGTACATACTTACATTCCGGTGTCTGTCCCCCGGCGCTGTGCTTCTCTGCACTGTGTAAGCGCTGGCCGGAAAGCAGAGCACAGCGGTGACGTCACCGCTGTGCTTTCCGGCTGGCGCTCACAGTCAGTGCAGAGAAGCACAGTGCCGGGGAACAGACACCGGAATGCAAGTATGTAGTGTTTTGTTTTTTTTTTTGTTACGTTTACGCTGGCAACCAGGGTAAACATCGGGTTACTAAGCGCGGCCCTGCGCTTAGTAACACGATGTTTACCCTGGTTACCAGGGGACTTCGCATAGTTGGTCGCTGGAGAGCTGTCTGTGTGACAGCTCTCCAGCGACCACACAGCGACGCTGCAGCGATCCGGATCGTTGTCTAGATCGCTGCAGCGTCGCTAAATGTGACGGTACCTTTAGACTCATACAAGTGGCATATGGCCTAGCCGAGAGTAAAGAAATGATGTTTTGGCAGTCCACGGATTGTTTGTGCAACACTTTTGTCCGCTTAGTTCTTTTCTGTTTCTTCCAGTCTGATGATATTATATCCAAGATGTTTGGAGAATGTATCTACACCAGTGGTACTTGGAAGGATGCATCCATCAGGAGAGCGTGGATACAAGGCCTGCTCAGTATGGTACAGCACCAAGAAGCATTATGTTTTCTGCAGACTGGAGGTACGGGCATTAAAAAAAAAAGAAAACAAAATAACTTACTGTAATATTTTTTATGAAGTGCTTCTGTTTTTTCCTATTGGAAATTTATGAATTAAATCCCAATTTAGTGTCACCGTTCCTACACAATCTACAAACATGGACAGGGCAGTGTATGAATATTCTTCTTACCATCCAACTGACAATGGTGATTGTAAAACCCAGTCATAAATTAATGTCATTCATAAATTGTCAGGAATAATAACAGAGGAATGACACAGACTTTATTAGAGCAGATGGGTCTCATGGGGGCTTCTGTTAGGCGAAGTTCCGTGTACCATCATTTTGGTCCTTATACTGTCTGTGTGCCGGCGATGTTAGTCTATGATCTAGTGCACACGGGCTGTTTTTCACATGGACCTCAGGTCTGCGTGGAACGATTGACACATCCGCTAGCTCCTGCACCCACAAACAAGCGGAGCCTGACATATCCACGATTTTCAGATGTGATTGGTCCACAAAGTTTAGTGTCTGTCTGCAATCGACTTTAGTCAGAGCGGAGGACTCTAATAGACCAGGCCCCTCCATCTGGTGCTTTCTCCCATACATGCATCACTCTCCCCCCACTAACCTGTACTCACTTGTCGGAAATGTGCCGGGGTCATTGAAGAACTTCAAAAAACTAACTTGTGAAAAAAATTGTAACCATGTGTGAAACTTTTTGATAACTTTTCCTTTGGTGTTTTTTTTTTTTTTTCTCTCGTCTTTCCCAGGAATATTAAAGACCATGTTGGACCTTCTGATGGACTCCAGCCTGTTTGTAGCATCTGCAGTCAATGACCTTATAGCCCATGTTTTTTTCACATTTGTAAAGTTGACGGGTCTTTCAGACATCGGCCACGTATCAGATCTTCCTGCGGTGGCCCTGAGGATCCTTGGTCACTTAGAGAAGCTACTAACCTGTGGCGTTTCCCAGTCAGTCACTCGGTCACTAAAGGCTCTGTCTGCCATCTTCAGAGACTGCAGTGACACAATGGCCCGAGTCCTCTGGCCGCGAATAGCAGAACTGATCAATTCTCTCCTGAAGCAGAAGCCTAGTCATGATACTCCTCATCTAAAGGAACTGCTGCTTGCCGTGACCCGGTAAGTGCAAAAATATGGATATGGTGTTATTATATTCCTATGAAGATGTGTGTATCCATGGTAACAGACTACAAACAAATCTTTCAGTAGTCTGATATTGCCATCACATTGCTATTCATCTGTCTCCACTTCCTCCCGAACTGCCCAGAAGTAGTGGATGGGTGGGAAGGAGTGTAACTGCAGGATCAGAACGCAATGACTTATAGATTAGCATAGGGGCTGTATACACCGAAGGGTAGCAGGTCTTTACGACTGTTTGTAAAGGCTGTTATTAGCAGTTCATGAACGACTGAGAAACATTTTTTTTGGATAAAGATGGTGACACTTGAGCTCTGAACGTTCACAATGTTATTTATTGATCTAGATTTCCAGTTCTGTGCAATCTTGAGTGCAGTCTCTGGGTGACCATGAAGCAGGCACTGAAAAGTCTAAGTCCATTACAGGCCGGGTCGCTGGCATTTGGTATTTTGAAGTTCGAGACCTGGTAATCATTGTTCAGTCTCTTTTTTGTATCACTATTATCCATCATGCATATGTTGTGAATATGACCATTACCCTTCTATCTATCTATCTATCTATCTATCTATCTATCTATCTATCTATCTATCTATCTATCTATCTATCTATCTATCTTTGAAATAAAAAAAAAAAACTAAGAAGGACAAATCTCAATGTTGAGCAGTATATATAGGAGGAGGCTAAGTCCTGGATAGGAGGTATGTGTCACCGAGGTGGCTAGCCTCAGTGACGCTAGGGTACCGTCACACAGTGGCATTTTGATCGCTACGACGGCACGATTCGTGACATTCCAGCGATATCCTTACGATATCGCTGTGTCTGACACGCTCCTGCGATCAGGGACCTCGCTGAGAATCGTACGTCGTAGCAGATCGTTTGAAACTTTCTTTTGTCGCTGGATCTCCCGCTGACATCGCTGAATTGGCGCGTGTGACGCCGATTCAGCGATGTCTTCTCTGGTAACCAGGGTAAACATCGGGTTAATAAGCGCAGGGCCGCGCTTAGTAACCCGATGTTTACCCTGGTTACCAGCGTAAACGTAAAAAAAAAACAAACACTACATACTTACCTTCTGCTGTCTGTCCCCGGCGCTCTGCTTCTCTGCACTCCTCCTGCATCCTGTGTCAGCGCCAGCCAGCCGGAAAGCATAGCGGTGACGTCACCGCTGTGCTTTCCGGCCGCTGTGCTCACAGTCTGTGCAGGAAAGCAGAGCGCCGGGGACAGACAGCGGTAGGTAAGTATGTACTGTTTTTTTTTTTTTTTTTTTTACTTTTACGATGGTAACCAGGGTAAACATCGGGTTACTAAGCGCGGCCCTGCGCTTAGTAACCCGATGTTTACCCTGGTTACCAGGGGACTTTGGGATCGTTGGTCGCTGGAGAGCTGTCTGTGTGACAGCTTTCCAGCGACCAAACAGCGACGCTGCAGCGATCGGGATCGTTGTCGTATCGCTGCAGCGTCGTTTCAGTGTGACATAGTAACATAGTAACATAGTAACATAGTTAGTAAGGCCGAAAAAAGACATTTGTCCATCCAGTTCAGCCTATATTCCATCATAATAAATCCCCAGATCTACGTCCTTCTACAGAACCTAATAATTGTATGATACAATATTGTTCTGCTCCAGGAAGACATCCAGGCCTCTCTTGAACCCCTCGACTGAGTTCGCCATCACCACCTCCTCAGGCAAGCAATTCCAGATTCTCACTGCCCTAACAGTAAAGAATCCTCTTCTATGTTGGTGGAAAAACCTTCTCTCCTCCAGACGCAAAGAATGCCCCCTTGTGCCCGTCACCTTCCTTGGTATAAACAGATCCTCAGCGAGATATTTGTATTGTCCCCTTATATACTTATACATGGTTATTAGATCGCCCCTCAGTCGTCTTTTTTCTAGACTAAATAATCCTAATTTCGCTAATCTATCTGGGTATTGTAGTTCTCCCATCCCCTTTATTAATTTTGTTGCCCTCCTTTGTACTCTCTCTAGTTCCATTATATCCTTCCTGAGCACCGGTGCCCAAAACTGGACACAGTACTCCATGTGCGGTCTAACTAGGGATTTGTACAGAGGCAGTATAATGCTCTCATCATGTGTATCCAGACCTCTTTTAATGCACCCCATGATCCTGTTTGCCTTGGCAGCTGCTGCCTGGCACTGGCTGCTCCAGGTAAGTTTATCATTAACTAGGATCCCCAAGTCCTTCTCCCTGTCAGATTTACCCAGTGGTTTCCCGTTCAGTGTGTAATGGTGATATTGATTCCCTCTTCCCATGTGTATAACCTTACATTTATCATTGTTAAACCTCATCTGCCACCTTTCAGCCCAAGTTTCCAACTTATCCAGATCCATCTGTAGCAGAATACTATCTTCTCTTGTATTAACTGCTTTACATAGTTTTGTATCATCTGCAAATATCGATATTTTACTGTGTAAACCTTCTACCAGATCATTAATGAATATGTTGAAGAGAACAGGTCCCAATACTGACCCCTGCGGTACCCCACTGGTCACAGCGACCCAGTTAGAGACTATACCATTTATAACCACCCTCTGCTTTCTATCACTAAGCCAGTTACTAACCCATTTACACACATTTTCCCCCAGACCAAGCATTCTCATTTTGTGTACCAACCTCTTGTGCGGCACGGTATCAAACGCTTTGGAAAAATCGAGATATACCACGTCCAATGACTCACCGTGGTCCAGTCTATAGCTTACCTCTTCATAAAAACTGATTAGATTGGTTTGACAGGAGCGATTTCTCATAAACCCATGCTGATATGGAGTTAAACAGTTTTTCTCATTGAGATAATCCAGAATAACATCCCTCAGAAACCCTTCAAATATTTTACCAACAATAGAGGTTAGACTTACTGGCCTATAATTTCCAGGTTCACTTTTAGAGCCCTTTTTGAATATTGGCACCACATTTGCTATGCGCCAGTCCTGCGGAACAGACCCTGTCGCTATAGAGTCCCTAAAAATAAGAAATAATGGTTTATCTATTACATTACTTAGTTCTCTTAGTACTCGTGGGTGTATGCCATCCGGACCCGGAGATTTATCTATTTTAATCTTATTTAGCCGGTTTCGCACCTCTTCTTGGGTTAGATTGGTGACCCTTAATATAGGGTTTTCATTGTTTCTTGGGATTTCACCTAGCATTTCATTTTCCACCGTGAATACCGTGGAGAAGAAGGTGTTTAATATGTTAGCTTTTTCCTCGTCATCTACAACCATTCTTTCCTCACTATTTTTTAAGGGGCCTACATTTTCAGTTTTTATTCTTTTACTATTGATATAGTTGAAGAACAGTTTGGGATTAGTTTTACTCTCCTTAGCAATGTGCTTCTCTGTTTCCTTTTTGGCAGCTTTAATTATTTTTTTAGATAAAGTATTTTTCTCCCTATAGTTTTTTAGAGCTTCAATGGTGCCATCCTGCTTTAGTAGTGCAAATGCTTTCTTTTTACTGTTAATTGCCTGTCTTACTTCTTTGTTTAGCCACATTGGGTTTTTCCTATTTCTAGTCCTTTTATTCCCACAAGGTATAAACCGCTTACACTGCCTATTTAGGATGTTCTTAAACATTTCCCATTTATTATCTGTATTCTCATTTCTGAGGATATTGTCCCAGTCTACCAGATTAAGGGCATCTCTAAGCTGTTCAAACTTTGCCTTCCTAAAGTTCAATGTTTTTGTGACTCCCTGACAAGTCCCCCTAGTGAAAGACAGGTGAAACTGCACAATATTGTGGTCGCTATTTCCTAAATGCCCAACCACCTGCAGATTTGTTATTCTGTCAGGTCTATTAGATAGTATTAGGTCTAAAAGTGCTGCTCCTCTGGTTGGATTCTGCACCAATTGTGAAAGATAATTTTTCTTGGTTATTAGCAGAAACCTGTTGCCTTTATGGGTTTCACAGGTTTCTGTTTCCCAGTTAATATCCGGGTAGTTAAAGTCCCCCATAACCAGGACCTCATTATGGGTTGCAGCTTCATCTATCTGCTTTAGAAGTAGACTTTCCATGCTTTCTGTTATATTTGGGGGTTTGTAACAGACCCCAATGAGAATTTTGTTACCATTTTTCCCTCCATGAATTTCAACCCATATGGACTCGACATCCTCATTCCCTTCGCTAATATCCTCCCTTAAAGTGGACTTTAGACAAGACTTTACATAGAGACAAACCCCTCCTCCTCTCCGATTTTTACGATCCTTTCTAAACAGACTGTAACCCTGTAAGTTAACTGCCCAGTCATAGCTTTCATCTAACCATGTCTCGGTTATTCCCACTATGTCAAAGTTACCTGCAGATATTTCTGCTTCTAGTTCTTCCATCTTGTTTGTCAGGCTTCTGGCGTTTGCGAGCATGCAGTTTAGAGGATTTTGTTTTGTTCCAATCTCCTCACTGTGGATTGTTTTAGAAATGTTCTTACCTCCCTTCTGAGTATGTTTTCCTGGGTCGTCTTTGTTCGAGTCTAATGTTTTTCTTCCCGTCCCCTCTTCTTCTAGTTTAACGCCCTCCTGATGAGTGTAGCGAGTCTTCTGGCGAATGTGTGTTTCCCAGGTTTGTTGAGGTGTAGTCCGTCTCTGGCGAGGAGTCCATCATACCAGTAATTCACACCGTGGTCCAGGAATCCAAATCCTTGTTGTCTGCACCATCGTCTTAGCCAGTTGTTTGCATCAAGGATCCTGTTCCATCTCCTGGTGCCATGCCCGTCTACTGGAAGGATAGAAGAAAAAACTACCTGTGCATCCAGTTCCTTTACTTTCTTCCCCAACTCTTCAAAGTCCTTGCAGATTGTCGGTAGGTCCTTCCTTGCCGTGTCATTGGTGCCAACATGTATCAGAAGAAATGGGTGGACGTCCTTGGAGCTGAAGAGCTTTGGTATCCTATCGGTCACATCCTTGATCATCGCACCTGGAAGGCAGCATACTTCTCTTGCAGTTATGTCCGGTCTGCAGATGGCTGCTTCGGTGCCTCTCAGTAGTGAGTCTCCCACCACCACCACTCTTCGTTGCTTCTTGGCTGTATTTTTTGCTGTCACTTGTTGCTGTGTGCCCTTTTCCTTTTTGCTTGCTGGTATTGCTTCATTCTTAGGTGTGCCATCTTCATCCTCTACAAAGATTTGATATCGGTTCTTCAGTTGTGTGGTTGGTGATTTCTCCATGGTCTTCTTGCTTCTTTTGGTCACATGCTTCCACTCATCTGCTTTTGGAGGTTCTCTGACACTTTTTGCACCTTCTGTGACCAGTAGAGATGCTTCTGTTCTGTCTAGAAAGTCTTCATTCTCTTTGATGAGTTTCAAAGTTGCTATTCTTTCTTCCAGACCCCGCACCTTTTCTTCTAAAAGGGCCACTAGTCTACACTTCTGACAGGTGAAATTGGATTCTTCTTCTGGTCGATCTGTGAACATGTAGCACATGCTGCAGCTCACCATGTAGGTTGTCACATCTGCCATGTTGCTCCTAGATCCTGCTGACTTGCTGTGTGTTTTCCTTCTTGTGTAATCTACTCAGCCAAGCTCTCTTGCAATAATGTCCTACAGGCAAAAATTTGCGCGCCGTAAGGCGCGCGGTTTGGTGATGCTTTCGAAGCAGCTGGTCCCGGCTGTACCCAACGATCTTCTAGCTTAGGGAGACTTCGCTTCTCCCAGAAGGCACCTGGAATATGCAAATTAGCCTCCTGAAGCTTGAATCCCTGGTTTGGTGATGCTTTCGAAGCAGCTGGTCCCGGCTGTACCCAACGATCTTCTAGCTTAGGGAGACTTCGCTTCTCCCAGAAGGCACCTGGAATATGCAAATTAGCCTCCTGAAGCTTGAATCCCTGGTTTGGTGATGCTTTCGAAGCAGCTGGTCCCGGCTGTACCCAACGATCTTCTAGCTTAGGGAGACTTCGCTTCTCCCAGAAGGCACCTGGAATATGCAAATTAGCCTCCTGAAGCTTGAATCCCTGGTTTGGTGATGCTTTCGAAGCAGCTGGTCCCGGCTGTACCCAACGATCTTCTAGCTTAGGGAGACTTCGCTTCTCCCAGAAGGCACCTGGAATATGCAAATTAGCCTCCTGAAGCTTGAATCCCTGGTTTGGTGATGCTTTCGAAGCAGCTGGTCCCGGCTGTACCCAACGATCTTCTAGCTTAGGGAGACTTCGCTTCTCCCAGAAGGCACCTGGAATATGCAAATTAGCCTCCTGAAGCTTGAATCCCTGGTTTGGTGATGCTTTCGAAGCAGCTGGTCCCGGCTGTACCCAACGATCTTCTAGCTTAGGGAGACTTCGCTTCTCCCAGAAGGCACCTGGAATATGCAAATTAGCCTCCTGAAGCTTGAATCCCTGGTTTGGTGATGCTTTCGAAGCAGCTGGTCCCGGCTGTACCCAACGATCTTCTAGCTTAGGGAGACTTCGCTTCTCCCAGAAGGCACCTGGAATATGCAAATTAGCCTCCTGAAGCTTGAATCCCTGGTTTGGTGATGCTTTCGAAGCAGCTGGTCCCGGCTGTACCGGTACCCTTAGTCATGGAGGTTAAGGCTCCGGCAATAATAGATAATCTGGGGTTAAATCCTAGCACTACAGGTCCTGATTACATGCACCTGGATAGCTATGACTAGCACCAGGCCCAGTGATCACTGGTCAGTCAGCTGGGGGAAGCTGTGCACAGTGGGTTGTGTAGGAGCTGCAGAGACAGAAAGCCAGAATCTCTCTGGGAAGAGGCTGCACAGGGTCGTCTGCACCAAGTATCACTGGTTGTTATGGACAATAGCTGTTTAGTGTGACCGAACTGAGACTAGCTCAATCTTGTCTGAGTATCCAGGGTCTGTATTGTTTATTTAGCAACTGGACAAGGCTAAGGATTTTATTTTCATGGTTTTGTCTTTGGTGCTGTGCAACCTGTGAAAATAAACACTATTTTGTTTTGGTGTAAAAACCCTGTGGTTTCGTGTTTCTAGCAGCAACTTGAAAGCATGAATCCCTAATAAATATATGTGTAATGAAACACGTGTGAAACAAACTCAGAATATGTAGATTCCTTTCCCCCCCTTATTACTCTTGTGGTAGCTTCACACCGCCTTTGGCATTGTCTCCCGCAGCTTCATCAGGTCATCACCTGGAATAGCAATTCTGGAAACTCCTTCAAGATTGTTGGAAGCTGAGTATTTGCTGCTGTTTTTGCCTTGATTCTGCATCCAATCCAAGTGAAACCATTGGGTTGAGGTAAAGGGTTTGTGGTTGGTCATAGCCTCCATCCCTCTTCGTGGTCACATAACCCTTCACTTGTCTGGAGCGTCTTGGATCATTGTCCTGTTGCAGCACAAACAATGATCCCGCCGCTAAGTACAGACCAGATGGTATGACATGTTGTTACAGAATGTTATGGTCACCATACTAGGTAAGTGTACTTAGAATTTGGAATAAATCATCAGCAAATATACCCCTGCACTATTACATCTCCTTTCCATTTTTCACGGTGGACACCACACATGTAGAAACCATCGTCTCACCTTTTTTACATCGCACAAAGAAACAACGGTTGGTTCTAAAAAACTCAAATTTTGGCTCATCAGACCACAGTAGAAATTTCCACTGATCTAATGTTCAATCCAGGTGCTGCTCAGCCCTAACAGGTCTTTTTCCTCTTTGTGGTGGTTTCTTTGCAGCAGTTTGACCATAAAGGCTCTTCTCGCAGCCTCCTCTCTACATTGGTTGAGATGTATTGGCATGTATTGGCATGGCATTGGTTGAGATGTCTGCTACTTGATGTCTGTGCATCGTTTATAAGGCTGTTATATAAGGTGCTGTCAGTTTGTGTTTTTTTCACACCAGTAACTGATGAACTTGTCCTCTGCAGCAGTGGCAATTCTTGGTCTTTCTTTCCTTGAGCGATCCTGGTGAGAGCCAATTTCATCATCTAAGGTGTAACACATAAGCTGGTTTGTTTCACACGATTCTTGACTCCTTGTTTCCATATTTGTTCCTTTGTGGTTTTTGCTGCCTTCGGTCTGAATCTACAGTGTCCACATTCTGATATGAACTAGGGAAACCATGGCATGAACAGGTGTGTCCAAACTTTTTACTGGTACTGTATATTCTATGTTTTCTTTGCAGTCCGCCGGATGTCTGCCAGCTCGCTGTGTGTGTGCTACTTCAGCCATTAGACAGTGTGCTGAGGGTGTCAACTACAGACTTTGGACAACCAGGTATGGGTTGTGCTGTGCTTGTTTAAAAAAAAAAAAAAAAAAAAAAAAAAAAAACTTTAGAAAACATGCAATTTTATCCCTGCCCACAGGGGATATTTTAGACTCCTCCATAAGAATGACAGGTAACACCTCTGCATACAGCTGATGGCACAGGATCCGCCTATCATAATAGAGGATGTCACAGCTCACTTCCTCCCTCTTTCTTCATAATGACTTTTACACACGCTCATTAGATGCTTCACTACAAAAGATACTGTCACAGTCAGTCTATTGCTGCTAATGTACATGTGAGATTCCTTGAAGAACAGACATGGCCTCAATGACCACTGTGACAACTCCCACATTTTTTTATATTTCTTCTTCGCCTCATTGGGGGACACAGACCGTGGTGTATGTTGCTGCCACTAGGAGTCTGACACTAAGTGAAACAAAGAAAGTTCTCTCCTCCCCTGCAGTATACACCATCCTGCTGGCCCCCAGCTAACCAGTTCTTGCTTAGTGTCTGTAGGAGGCACACAGACTGGTCTGCTACTCAGACCCCAAACTCTTTATTATTTTTTTTTTACCTTTTACATTTTTGATTTTACTTTCTACAGCGAAGGAGCGACGGATCCTTTCAAGGCTCCGATCTCCCAGAACCATCAACAAGTGAGCACAGAGAGTGTTGCCTCCCCATATCCTCTCCTGCGACGTGCCGCGCCTGACCTGATTCTTAGGGGCGATGGGTTCCTTCAAGGGCACCGATCTCCCTGCACCCTGAACGAACGAGCACATGGAGTGTTGCCTCCATGTATCCTCTCCTGGAGCCAGGCCTAATGCCGGACAACTGGCCCTGTCCTCCCGGGGACTGAACTCTGTGGATGTACAGAGGCCCCTCTCCATGGCGTCCGAGCAGCCCCCACTGTCCCACCACTGTGAAAGCGGATGGCACAAGGAGGCGGACGGTTCCTCTCCACCTCCCTAACAAACGGATGGTGGATTGAGGGGATACTGGTTCTGTGCCTTTAAGACCAGGTAATGCTGGTCATGTGCCTTTAAGGCACAGAACCAGTATCCCCTGGTCTTAAAGACACATGACCAGCATTTCCTGGTTTTAAAGGCACATAACCAATATTACCTGGTCTTAAAGGCACAGAACCAGTTTCCCCTGGTCTTAAAGGCATATGACCAATATTCCCTGTCTTAAAAGCACATGCCCAGTCCTAAACCGGGCACCCTAAATGAGCTCAGGAGCCCTCCGCCGCCGACCCCATCTGATCCCAGAGTACCTATTGAATCCCTCCGTGAACCCTCTGGCTCGGAGTGCTTGCAGGAACGATATAGATCGTCCCTCTCCTTCATGCGAGCCGTCGGCTAGCAGGGGCCGCAAGTTTTCTAGAAATGTACAGGCGTCTAGAAAACGGAAGTTTAATTTCCTGATCCCTCACCAATGATTTGCTGAGAACAAGTCTCTGAATATGGATTGGATATTGCCTTGGTTCTGGACTTACCAGAGCTTCAGAAAAGGATGGATTCACCTATTTATATCATTAACCAATCTCTGTAGATTGACGAGGACTTCGGTTCTACTCTAGATCACGCAGTGTCCCTCATGAGGAAACTAAACTCCCAGCAGAGCATTTGCCATTCACCCTCACAGGGAGCGTCCGGATAAGCGATTCACTGGACAGAAACCTCTGCAAGCGCAGTATCCCTTTTCAGCCAATGTGCAAGCACGCGGGGTGTCCCCTCCACATATACCCACCTAAGACGTGAGATGCCATGCCTGGTCTAATTCTTACTGGCGACGGGTCCTTTTAAAGGGCACCGATCTCCCCACACCATCAATAGACGAGCACACTGACTGTCGCCTCCATGTATCTTCTACAGCCAGGCCTAACGCCAGACAACCAGCCCTGTCCACCCGGAGACCTGAACTCTGTGGATGTACAGAGGATCCTTTTTGGCGTCCGAACTTCCCCCTCTGCATCACCACAATTTAGCAGATGATGCAATAAGGCAGGCGATCCCTCTCCACTTCCCTGTTAAAAGATGGTGGATCGAGGGTTCATCATTTTAACTCCACACCGTCAAGAGAGCGGCGATTGCAAGAGACTGCTTTTCCTGACCTTCCGGATGCAGTTGTGCATTCTGCCACTTGGCAGCTTAAGTAGAATCTCCTGTGGTATACCTTCCAGTATCCCTGCCCGATGGGTCATCAATTAAAAATACAACAGACTTGTCAGATAGCAAATCTGGTTAGTTCCGTCTTGCGGCCTCGGGTTCAGCGCTCTACCCTTCCTTAGCCGCCGCATGGGTTGCTACAGCAATAGTCTCCTGGTCAGAGACTTTAACTTCCTTGATTCACAACAGTAACCTTTTCCCGAAGACAGTACAGCTGATCAATCAAATTTCTTGAGTGGAAGACTAGCTGCTTCATGCCTCTCGGATGCGGCTACTTGAGCGGCGCTGTCAGCAGCAAATGCCATTACACTCAGAAGGACATTATAGCTCAGAGAATGGAAGAGTACTCTGCGTTCAAAAAGCCTCTGATATCACTCTCTCACCAGGGTGATCGGTTATTCGGTGAGAAGTTGGGAGCATTCCCCACGCAGGAACAAAGGATCGCATGTTTCCTATAGACCCAACCAGCAGTGGATGAGTTGACCAGGCCGGTCTAGATCTAAGGGATCTTGGTTTCAAAAAGGGGACCGAAAAGTAAGACCGATCCTGGACCTCAAACTTCTACCAAGCTTGACAAGGTCCCCCTTCTTCGGATGGAATTCCTCTGCTCAGCCACTACTTCAAAGGAAAAAGGTGGAGTTTCTGGCATCCACCGACATTCAGGATGCTTACCTTCACATTCCTATTTTTTCCCTCTTCAAAAATTCCTTTGCCCAGAAGTCTTCCATCAGATCTTCCTTCTCTGGAGCACTCCAGATGTAGCTCGGATGGCATCCAGACTGAACGCCAATGTACTCTAGTTCATAGTTCGGCCTCGAGATCCAAAAGCCATCGCAGTGCATGCTCTGGTTCTTCCATGGCACTAGTTTCCATAACCTCTCTTCCACTACTTCCGAGATCTTTTTGGAAGCAGGAAGGGCCCCAGTGATCCTGGGAGATCCGCACTGAGCACGTCAGGTTTTTTCGTTTGCGGAACTAGTATTTTTCCGTCTTATTGCAACAAAACTGCAAGTAGTAACTTCCTCACAGGGAGTTTTCACATGTGGTTCTTTCCTATCACATACCGTTGGATCTTTGATTCCTTAATAGTCCTGGGAGTCGTACAGTTAACTCCTTTTGATCCGGACAGAGTTTACTATCAGGGAACATCGCCCTTTTTTCTCTGCGATCTCCTCATCCTGACGAGTCTTCGGAGCTAGCCGCACTATTTTCAGACTTTTTTTTTCCCTTATTACCTTCAAGGCAAGGTTGTCCTCAGGCCATCACTGTCCCTTGTTACCAAGGTGGTATTGTATTCCCACTGTTATGAGGACATTGTTCTTCCCTCATCTCTTTCGGCACCAGTCCACAAAACTGAATGGGTTCCCCATATTCTGGACAAAGTGAGTGCTCTGAGTAGGTACGTATCGAGGATGGCGTCCTTCTGAAGGTTGGACACTTTAATTTGGCTTCCTGACGGTAAAAAGAAGGCTTTCTGACGGTTGCAGGAAGGGTTTAGCCGTTTCATCGGCCATTTTAGCCTGGTGGATTTGTTACACCATCTAGGAGTCCTTCCATGTTAGGCTGACATCTATCTCCCTGTCTATCGAGGTTTCTTGGGTTCTAGGCATCAGGCATCTGTAAAGCATGCCTGCAAGCTTGCGGATTCGTCCAGTGCGCATGCACTCTTGAAGCACTATAATTCCCAGACTTCCACAGATGTGAGTCTGGGCAGGCGGACTCTGCAGGCCGCGGTGGCACACTTGTAAGTAGCGGTTACACAGGGCCTGATCTGATGTTGTCCCCACCCAGGGACTGCTTTGGGACGTCCCACGGTCTGTTTCCCCCAATGAGGCGAAGGAGAAATAGGGATTTTTGTGTACTCCCCTTAATCTTTTTCTTCGAGCCATTCATTGGAGGACACAGTACCCCACCCTGTTATTAGCTTATGCTTGTTTTATGATTTGACATGCTATACTCTCATATATAATGTGACATGCTATACGCTCATATGTTATTTATCTCCTACTGCTTTTGCACTGTACTGGTTAGCTGAGAGCCAGCAGGAGGGTGTACACTGCAGGGGAGGAGCTAACTTTCTTTGTATCACTTAGTGTCAGCCTCCTAGTGGCAGCAGCATACACCCACGGTCTGTGTCCCCCAAAAAATGTTTCGGGGAAAAGGCTTTTACGGATAGTACACAAAAATCCCTTTTTTTTTTATACATATTTTGATTTTATTTCACTAGAGTGTGACAACAAAATGTAAAAAAAAAAAAAAATAATAAAACAATGTAATTTTTTTTTAAATAATAGGTAATTTTCTTGTGACGCATCCCATTTATTATCAGGTTTTCTTGAGGAGCCTGTGCCGGATCCTGCCATTATTGAGAATCTCCTGTCTAAGAAGCCCTCATTCGTCGGCCTCTTATGTCAGGCCCTGAGCCATGTGGCTGAGCTGTGTGACATGGTAATGTACAATGAGACACGAGATCCTACTCCGGTGTTACTACGTCTCTACCAGTGTGCAGAAATCTGGTTACTAGGGCAGTAAGGCTTTGTTCACACTATCTGCACTTTATTAATTTGTCAGCTGATCGGGGTCATCTTTCCATGGGGGATCTGCGCTCTTACAAATGCTTGTTTTCCGGGTACGTGGGCCTGTGTGAATCTGCCTTTACACAATGTACTGATGGCCAAAAACAGGGTCTCAATGGCGACATTATTAATCAGATTTTTCGAAAGACAAACAAGTGCAGGCCCTTTATAAACCCGTCACATTGATTTTGTTCCCTTCTTTTTCAGGACTGTCTGGTCACGCCGGTCCCCCATAGTGATGTGCTGAGGTCGGTGGTGCTGATTCTCCGCTTTTGCATTGGACAAGCGGTTTGTTCCGCTCCTGCAGGGTTAGCTATAGGCAGATCGCTGATAGGGTCTTATCGAGTTCAAAGGTCAGCGCTGGATGCGATCGGAGGTCTTTCCCAGTGGCCATGTGAGACCAATCATTATCTATATATATATATTTAATTGTCTAAAGACCATTTCCGTCTATTTGTAACGGAAATCCTGCGTCGCTGATTGGCCGCAACCAATCAGCGATATCGGGGGAGGGATTTAAACACCGCTTCACTTTTTACTATTGATGCTGCCTATGCAGCATCAATAGTAAAAAGATATGATGTTAAAAATAATTATAATAAAAAAAAAAAAATGTGATACACTCACCTTCCTGCGTCTCCGGCAGCTTTTCCCGCTCCTCGCGATGCTCCGGTCCGAGTAATGCTTTGCGGTAATGGCCCCAGGTGATGTATCGGTCTTGCGAGATCGCTACATCATCACGGGTTATTGCCGCAAAGCATCACTGGAAACGGACCTGGCGAGAGCATCGCTAAAGGCCTGGGCTGGATCCGGGGAAGGTGAGTATATAACTATTTTTTTTTTTTATTTTAATTCTTTTTTTTTTAACAGGGATATGGTGCCCACACTGCTATATGCTATGTGGCTGTGCTATATGCTACGTGGCTGTGCTATATGCTGCGTGGCTGTGCTATATGCTACGTGGCTGTGCTATATGCTACGTGGCTGTGCTATATGCTACGTGGCTGTGCTATATGCTACGTGGCTGTGCTATATGCTACGTGGCTGTGCTATATGCTACGTGGCTGTGCTATATGCTACGTGGCTGTGCTATATGCTACGTGGCTGTGCTATATGCTACGTGGCTGTGCTATATGCTACGTGGCTGTGCTATATGCTACGTGGCGGTGCTATATGCTACGTGGCGGTGCTATATGCTACGTGGCGGTGCTATATGCTACGTGGCGGTGCTATATGCTACGTGGCGGTGCTATATGCTACGTGGCGGTGCTATATGCTACGTGGCGGTGCTATATGCTACGTGGCGGTGCTATATCCTACGTGGCGGTGCTATATACTACGTGGCTGTGCTATATACTACGTGGCCTGTGTTATAATCTAAGTGGTTGTGCTATATGCTACGTGGCTGTGCTATATTTATCTGCTGTATCTGTGCATCATGAATCATGGTATGTGTTAAAGAGGGGGGCCCACTGAGACTCTTTCGCCCGGGGCCCTCAACAACCTAGAGCCGGCCCTGGCTTCACTGATTGGTCGCGCCCAATCAATCAGTGACAGTCGCAGTCTGGCTACGAATTGGCGCGGGATTTAAACCACGCTTCGCTGAATGGTTGCGCCCGGCCGGCCAAATCATGTGTATTGCATTATTCTTAAATAAATAAACTACATACAGATTCTAGAATACCCGATGCGTTAGAATCGGGCCACCATCTAGTATAGTACTTAGTGATCTATCACTATAATGTGACCATTTTTATTGCTGTACCATTCACTGATGTTATTAACGCTATTAATACTATTTTTAGTGGAACCGGAGACTTTGATGAAGACGTGTAATGTGCTCACGGCGTATCTAGAGGACCCGGAAACGGACCCCACGGTAAGAAGCTTACATTGTCCTACATTGCTACCAGCCTCTGTGCCTCAAGGGGTATTCCCATCTCCAAGATCCTATCCCAATATGCACGTCTTTTATAACGTCTTTTTCTCGTGTTTTAGGATACATCGGGGGCTTATCTACAGCATTCCAGAATGCTGTAGATAAGCCCCTGATGCCGGAGGGCTTACCTCACCCGCGATTTTGTGGGTGACAGGTTCCCTTTAAAGCAGTAGAGCAGTATAATAGTCATTTAAAGGGAACCTGTCACCCCCAAAATCGAAGGTAAGCTAAGCCCACAGGCATCAGGGGCTTATCTACAGCATTCTGTAATGCTGTAGATAAGACCCCGATGTATCCTGAAAGATGAGAAAGAGGTTGGATTCTACTCATCCAGGGGTGGTCCCGCTGCGGTCCGGTCCGATGGGCGTCGCGGTCCGGGGCCTCCCATCTTCTTACGATGACGTGCTCTTCTTGTCTTCAGGCTCCGGCGCAGGCGTACTTTGTCTGTCCTGTTGAGGGCAGAGCAACGTACTGCAGTGTGCAGGCGCCGGGCCTCTCTGACCTTTCCTGGCGCCTGCGCACTGCAGTACTTTGCTCTGCCATCAACAGGGCAGACAAAGTACGCCTGCGCCGGAGCCGCAGCGTGAAGGAACGAAGAGGATGTCATCGTAAGAAGATAGGAGGCTCCGGACCTGATCGGACCAGCAGCGGGACCGCCCCTGGGTGAGTATAATCTAACCTCTTTTTCTCATCTTTCAGGATACATCGGGAGCTTATCTACAGCATTACAGAATGCTGTAGATAAGCCCCTGATGCTGGTGGGCTTAGCTCACCTTCGATTTTGGGGGGTGACAGGTTCCCTTTAAAGGGTTATTCCCACACTGCTCACTTCCATTTCGAGAAGTGAGTCCCGCCAATGGCATCGTGTGTACAAATATCTGCCTGATCGGCAAACCTTGCTCACCCATCGATAGGTGAGTGGTGCCAAAAATCCTTTTTAGTGACTTTTGTGGCTCTTTTCTACATGGCCACCTGCCCAGGTATGTTGTATAGATGACGCCGTTGTACAGCAGCCACGTTCTTCATGCTTCATCCAGTGTATCCGGCGCAATATTTCTGTAGTACCGGGACTGTTAGTAGCCACAGGGCAAGCTCACATAGCCACCATATTAAGCGTGAATGGAGCTGTTGGCAAAGAGAGAGATAGCTGTGACCCAGAAAAAGAATTGATGGAAATACAATAAAAAGGCCCGACAGCCCAATAATGACCCGGCCTTTCTCTAGTGGGTGTTGAAAACTTACGTTACCTTACGAGATTAAGAGTTAGGAATAAATTTAGTGGGTTCAAATTGTAATGTTCTGGGAGTGGCTTTATTACGCTATCAGTACTGTGTTTATAGTATTATCAGCTTATTAGAACTATTAGAAGCTCCTCCCAGCATGTTTCTCTGCTATGCTGCTTCTTCAGGGGGTATAAAGTGAATGGGGTGGCTTGCTACACAGCAACTATGGCTCCGCTGTACAGGCACAATCTGTTAGAGCCATAATACTAATTAAGTGCTGCATCCATTATAGAGGGGTCCTAGAGGTCAGACGCCAGACGATCGTACAGTGATGACAGATCTGACTGCAGCGTTACAAAACTGGACTATAAAAAACAATCCCAAATTGACTGAGACTGACTTTACTGCAGGTTCTGAAGAAGGCGTTTCAGGCCTCGCTGAAGTGGCTCCAGGCCTGGCAGGCATCTGATGAGCATCAGGCAGATGGCACGACGTTTCTTCAAGGTCTGTGACTAATAGGGTGTCGTGGAATTACGGCAGCAGATCCTCCGCACCGTGATACCAATCCAACGTAAAACCTGCTAGACGACTGGATGGGATCTAATGTTTATGCAGCTTTTATTTCTGTCGCAGGGCTGTGTCCAGTGATAACGAAGCGTCTGTGCAGCCCTACTTGGGAGGTCCGAGATACTACACTGGAGTTTATCACCAGCATCATGGCTGCGGTTAAAGGTACCTTGTGTTTAAGGATTTAGGGTACCGTCACACTATAACATTTCGATCGCTACGACGGTACGATTCGTGACGTTCCAGCGATATCGTTACGATATCGCTGTGTCTGACACGCAGCAGCGATCAGGGATCCTGCTGAGAATCGTACGTCGTAGCAGATCGTATGGAACTTTCTTTCATCGCTGGATCTCCCGCTGTCATCGCTAGATCGGTGTGTGTGACACCGATCTAGCGATCTAGCGATGCGATCCAGCGATGCGTTCGCTTGTAACCAGGGTAAACATCGGGTAACTAAGCGCAGGACCGCGCTTAGTTACCCGATGTTTACCCTGGTTACAAGCGTTAAACTAAAAAAAACCAAACAGCACATACTTACATTCTGGTGTCCGTTAGGTCCCTTGCGTCTCTGCTTCCCGCACTGTGACTGCCGGCCGTAAAGTGAAAGCAGAGCACAGCGGCTGTGCTTTCACTTTCACTTTACGGCCGGCAGTCACTGAGTGCGGGAAGCAGACTGCAAGGGACCTGACGGACACCAGAATGTAAGTATGTGCTGTTTGTTTTTTTTAGTTTAACGCTTGTAACCAGGGTAAACATCGGGTAACTAAGCGCGGTCCTGCGCTTAGTTACCCGATGTTTACCCTGGTTACTCAGGGACCTCGGCATCGTTGGTCGCTGGAGAGCTGTCTGTGTGACAGCTCCCCAGCGACCACACTACGATTTACCTACGATCACGGCCAGGTCATATCGCTGGTCGTGATCGTAGGTAAATCGTATAGTGTGACGGTACCCTTACAGTGACCAAGCCCAGATCTCGTTTATCTGCTTCATTTTGCAGTATGTAGTTAAAGGGAATCCCACCTCATTTTTCTGCTGTAAGCTGCGGCCACCATCATTAGGGGCTTATCTGCAGCATTCTGTAATGTTGTAGATAAGCCCCCTGATGTAACCTGAAAGATAAGAAAAACAAGTTAGATTATACTCACCCAGGGGCGGTCCTGTTGCGTCCCGGTCAGATGGGCGTCACGGTCCGGGTCCGGCGCCTCCCATCTTCATGCGATGATGTCCTTCCTTGCTTCCCGCCATGGCTCCGGCACAGGTGTACTTTATCTGCCCTGCTGAGGGCAGAGCAAAGTACTGCAGTGTGCAGGTGCCGGGAAAGGTCCGAGAAGCCCAGCTTCATGCTTTATAACGCTATCAGTACTGTGTTTATAATATCAGCCTATTAAATCTATTATAAGCTCCTCCCAGCATGTTTCACTGCTATGCTGCTTCTTCAGGGGGTATAAAGTGAATGGGGTGGTTTGCTACGCAGCAAAGTACTGCAGTGTGCAGGGGAAGGTCCAAGAAGTCCAGTGCCTGCGCACAGCAGTACTTTGCTCTGCCTTCAACAGGGCAGATAAAGTACGCCTGCGCCGGATCTGCAGAGTGAAGACAGGAAGGAGAAGTCATCGTAAGAAGATGAGGCCCCAGACCCAGACCGCGACACCCATCAGACCGGACAGCAGCGGGACCGCCCCTGGCTGAGTATAATCTAATTTGTTTTTCTTATCTTTCAGGTTACATGGGGGGCTTATCTACAGCATTACAGATTGCTGTAGATAAGCCCCTGATGGCGGTGGGCGCAGCTTATTGATGAAAAATGAGGTGACAGATTCGCTTTAAGGGATTTAATCCAGTTTGTAAGGCTAAGCAGTACTGTGGGCAACAAGCCTACGTCATTGCTGGTTCAGAATAAGCTGTTTTGTGTGTACATGAGGAGTAGCACTGTTTGGCCATTGTAAAGATAGTTTTCAGTTGTCTCTGAGCTACTGGGTGGAGACTAGGTGCTGTGATATCTCCCATTTAAACAAATATGAGGGATTTCTGCTTTCCTTTCTTTCCAATGGTCAGAAGCAACAGCAGAGAGGCCGTTATCCAGCAGTACTGAGCAGTGTAGCTGTGAATTTGACTCGAGTGACCTAAAACACATCACTAGTTTGTGTGCTTTGCTTTCTCCTTCACGCCATTTCTCCTCCTTCCATAGACTACAAAGTCAGCTATAATCCTTTCTCCATTTCCACATTGGGGGACACAGGACCGTGGGTGTATGCTGCTGCCACTAGGAGGCTGACACTAAGTAAATACAAAAAGGGTTAGCTTCTCCTCTGCAGTATACACCGCCCACAAGCTCCGGATAATACCAGTTCTTGCTTAGTGTCCGTAGGAGGCACACTGCGTCTGTTTTTTTCCAGACGTTCTTATTTTTATTTTTTACTTTGCACAAGAGGATGAAGGGGGCAACGGACCTTTTTAAGGGGGCCGATCTCCCCCAAAACATCAACAGGCGAACACGGCGAGTTTACTCCCCGTACCCTTTCCTGCGACGTGGGATGTTCGGCCGTGGACTAGCCCTTTAAAATCCTAGGGGCGTGAACCCTTACGATACACAGAGGCCATCTTCCCATGAGCACAGTCCAGCCACCCTTCCTCTGCACCACCACTGCAGAACAGCGGTGCTGCAAGGAGCTTCCCAGTCTGTCTCCACCTCCTCGATCGATCGAGGTTGACTGCACTTCCCCTCATACCTCGCCTGAAGAGGACCTAAGGGGTGAGTCTAGCAGGGGTGGGGAGGCTCCCGAGCGCCCTGCAGGCCCGACCGCATCTTGCGGCCGGGCACCGCTAATTTAGTCCCCGGCTGCGGCCTCAGCTAGGCCACGTTCCGCCCACTGCGCGTGTCACGCACGACGGTCCGCCCACTACGAGAAGCGCCCCACAAACTCTCGGCGGCCATCTTGGACAACGAGGAGCCTCAACGCCACCCTCTCCCCCCGGTCTCAGTGCGGCATCTGGACACAGGACCTGGGTAGGTGTGCTGAACACTGACACAGGCCCTCATACTCCTGCACAGTGCTCCGCTTTTTACTGACCCACAGAAAAGGAACTGAGCGGCACTCGATGTGTTAATCTTCACAGGCAGTAACAGTGTAGGAGAAGTCTCGGCATAAACTTCAAGCCACTTCCGCTTTTTACTAACTGCACAGGTGCTCCACAGCCCTGCACGGAGGTTAACAGACAACATGTCTCTGCCTAAACACAAAAAGTCTGCAAAAACACATAGTGTTCTTCACTTCTTGCACCTCCTGTCAGGCTGAGCTACCAAATGGGTATACTACTCCGCTCTGTAATGTTTGTGACCCTGAATGAGCTCAGGAGCCTCCTGCCGCAAACGAGCCCGCGGTGACCAGTCCCCCTGAGTGGGCTTTGTCACTTTTGCAATCTATGGCTTCTTTGACTTAAGGTACCTTCACACTAAGCAACTTTACAACGAGAACGACAACGATCCATGACATTGCAGCGTCCTGGATAGCGATCTTGTTGTGTTTGACACGCAGCAGCGATCTGGATCCCGCTGTGCCATCGCTGGTCGGAGCTAGAAGTCCACAACTTTATTTCGTCGTCAGGTCGGCGTGTATCGTCATGTTTGACAGCAAATGCAAAAGATGCCTGCAATGTTTTACATGGAGCTAACGACCTGCGAGAGCGATAAGTGAGTCGCCGTTACGTCACAGGATCGCTCCTGCATCGTTCTGGAGTTGCTGTGTTTGACGTCTCTACAGCGACCTAAACAGCGACGCTGCAGCGATCGGCTCGTTGTCTATATCGCTGCAGCGTCGCTGAGTGTGACGGTACCTTAAAGCTATCGAGTCCCTCCAGGATCCAACCAGGAGCAGGACCACTAATCCGCCTATTCAGGATGTTTCCCCTACGGCTGCGGAATCTTCAGCCTGCAGGGGCCGCTCTCATTCTAAGCACAAGCTGCCATCTAGGAAGCGTGTCCGTAGCTCCTCCCCCAGGCTCTCTGGTGCCTCGGCATCCGTTAGCTCCTCTTCCCGCTCTCGCTCCCCAGGCACCTCTTCCGACCAGGACTCTGATCCTGAGTCTGATGGGCCTCTAGATCTGGAGTCACCAGGTTATCACAGCACTATAGATCAGGGGTATCCCACTGCATTCCTCCAGGGCCGCAAACCATGCGTGTTTTCAAGATTTCCTTAGCATTGCACAAGGTGCTGCAATCATTATGTGTGTAGGTGATTAAATTATCACCCTCGCAGTACAAGGAAATCCTGAAAACATGACCTGTTTGCAGCCCTCGAGGAATGCAGTTTGACACCCCTGCTATAGATAGTCTCATAGAGGCCGTCAACCAGTCTCTTCAGGTTGATGAGGAACCGGCGACCTCCAGTACAGATATTTTGGTGTCTTTCTAAAGGACCAAACGTACTCACAGGGTGTTTGCCAATCACCCGGAGTTCAAGGACATAGTTCAGCGACATAGGGAGCATCCAGACAAACGCTTTCAGGGTCAGAGATCCCTGGAGTCCAAATATCCTTTTTCTCCTGATCCTCGCAAACAATGGACAGAATACCCTCCTGTGGATCCTCCTGTCTCATGTTTGTCCTCTAAAACTATCCTATCCGTGCCGGACGGATCCTCTATCAAAGATCCCACAGACCACCTAGTTGACAGTCTCACCCGATCAGTTTTTGAGGCATCAGGCTCTGCACTTTTTCCCTCCTTCGCTGCTACCTGGGTAGCCAAAGCCGTAACCTATTGGGCAGACTCTCTGCATAAGGCCTTACAGAACAGTGACCTTCCTTTTGACATAGCGGAGCTAGCAAATCAAATTTCCTTGGCTGGCGATTACTTAGTAAATGCCTCCCTGGATGCGGTGAACTGCTCTGCACTTACGGCTTCAAACGCTTTGGCAATTAGAAGAGCGCTATGCCTCAGGAACTGGCGAGCGGACTCTGCATCTAAAAATTCCCTCACGTCTTTGCCATATCTCAGTGGCCGTCTATTTGGGGAAAAGCTGGACAAACTAATTTCAGACCCTACGGAGGCAAAAAGTACTTCCCTTCCCTAGCAGAGATTCAGGCAACCATTCTGACGACAGCCGCAGGCTCGTTTTCTGCCCTTTCGTGTATCTTACGCATGGCATTCCTCAGCCAGTTCCCCTGGTTGGGGCGCCGCGTCGGCAGAGACAAAAGCCCCTCAGGCTTCATACAGGCCCAACCATTCCTGGAGGGGCCGCTCCACACAGTCTAGATCCAGGGGATCCAGACCCCAACCATATTCGAGTTCTTAGCATCCATCGACATCCGGGATGCGTACCTGCACATCCCAATCTTCCCACCTCACCAAAGGTTTCTTTGCTTCACCGTCGGAGAGGAACATTTTCAGTTCACGGCCTTGCCTTTCGGCCTCGCCACCGCCCCCAGAGTTTTCACAAAGGTCAGGGCTTCGGTCATGGCCATTGTGCATTCTCGGGGTCTAGTCATGCTTCCCTACCTAGACGACTTACTGGTCAAAGGTCCATCTTTCCGAGCCTGCGAGGAGTGCGTCCACATTTCCTTGGATACTCTTTCTCGGCTGGGCAGGTTGATAAACTTAAAAAGTCATCTCCTGTTCCAGCTCAACGGATCTCCTTTCTGGGCATGACCCTCGACACCTCCCTAGGGTTGGTGCTTCTTCCTCGGGACAAAGTCCTGGCTCTTCAACAGGGAGTCTGGAACCTTCTTCAGCCGTCCTCCTGTTCCATCTGTTTCGGCATGAGGATTCTCGGGAAGATGGTGGCCGCAATGGAGGCGATTCCATTTGCGCAACTACACTTCGGTCCCCTCCAGCACGCTCTGCTGGACGCATGTGACGGGAGTTCTTTTTCCCTCGACCGATTGTGTCCTCTCTCTCCTCGGGTCAAGCAGACACTCCAATGGTGGATGCTCCAATCCTTTCTTCTCCAAGGAAGGTCCTTCCTCCCAGTCCATTGGCTGGTAGTCACTACCGACGCCAGCCTCCTAGGCTGGGGAGCGGTCTTTCGCAATCACACTGCGCAGGGCACCTGGACTCATCACGAGTCTCGTTTTCCAATCAATATCCTGGAGTTGCATGTGATTCGGCTGTCTCTAAAGCGGTTCCATCATCTCCTAGCAGGCCACCCCAACTGAATCCAGTCTGACATTGCTACGGCTGTGGCTTATATAAATCATCAGGGGGGTACCCGCAGCAGAGCTGTAATGCTCGAGGTAGAGCACATCCTTCGCTAGGCCGAATACAACCACTCAGTCATATCGGCCGTTCACATTCCAGGAGTGGAGAATTGGGCCGCGGATTTCCTCAGCCGGCAAGGTCTTGCCTCAGGAGAGTGGTCTCTCCATCAGGACGTATTCCAACAAATCTGCCTTCGTTGGGGTACTACAGATGTAGACTTGATGGCTTCCTTGTTCAATGCCAAGGTACCTCATTTTGTGGCCCGGTCCAGGGATCCCAGAGCAATCGGGGCGGATGCGCTAGTCCTTCCTTGGAGTCAGTTTTGCCTCCCTTACCTGTTTCCCCCCTGCCCCTGCTTCCCAGAGTCATCAGGAAGATTAGGGCAGAGGGTGTCCCAGTAATTCTCATCGTCCCGGAGTGGTCTCGCCGGGCGTGGTATGCAGAGCTGGTCCAGCTCATCGCAGACGTTCCTTGGCGCCTACCAGATCGTCCAGATCTACTTTCCCAGGGCCCGATCTACCACCAGAACTCAGGGGCCATGTGTTTGACGGCATAGCCGTTGAATCCTGGGTTCTGAAAGCGGGTTTTTCCCATGGGGTAGTTTCCACCTTGATCAATGCCTGAAAGATTTGTGCAAATATTATTGAAAAGACAGTGTCTGTTTAATCAGACAGTTTTTGGACGTTGTGTTTGCTCCATATTAAATTGTAAAATCCAAGTACGCACAGGGAGAGAGCCACGCTGACGCGCTTAGTATCAGAACAGAACTCTGTTTATTACATCCTTCGTCGCTATATACCGTATTTTTCGCTTTGTAAGAAGCTCTGGATTATAAGACGCACCCCAAATTTTGAGGAGAAAAATAGGAAAAAACTTTTTTTAATAAATTGGGGGGGCTTCTTATAATTCATGCGTCTTATTGCTTACCAGGGGTTGTGGCTGCGGTGGATCAGGGTCCCAGGGTCGTTGCTGGAGGCAGGAGTGGAGCATTGCTGCAGGCTGGGATGAGGGGGTCTGCAGGGGGGCTCCTGTGCTGCAGACTGGGATGAGGGGATCTGCAGGGGGGCTCCTGTGCTGCAGGCTGAGATGAGGGGGTCCTCAGGGGGGCTCCGGTGCTGCAGGGCTGTCTCCGGTGCTGCAGGGCTGTCCCCGGTGCTGCGGGGGGGCTCTGCCGACATTTTGTGAAAGGCCAGAGCCCCCGGCAGCTCGTCCATGCTTTCCTGTGCGGTGGACTTTGGGAAAATGGCCGCTGGGAGGTGGCGCATGCACAGATGGAGATCTTGGGACCAAAATCTCAAGAGATGAGATCTCAGCCCTGAAATCTCATCTCCCGAGATTCCGGCGGCCATTTTCCCGGAGTTAGTCATACAGGAAAGCGTGGATGAACTGCCGGGGGGCTCTGGTCTTTCACAAAATGTCGCCAGAGCTCCCTGCAGCATCGGAGCCTCCAGCATCACCCGGGGCAGCAGTGGACAGCAGCGGTGGCGGGCGGCAGCGGACAACTGCGGCGGCGGACACCCCCTTATCCCAGCCTGTAACGGTAAGCGGTATATCCACTTTGTAAGACGCACGCCCATTTTCCCCCTAAATTTGGGGGAAATAAAGTGCGTCTTACAAGGCGGAAAATATGGTAGGCATTTACTGGACCTACAACGTAGCAATATCATTGGCTCAGCTTCTCTTTCCGTGTGTGCTTGCATTAGCATACATACACCTCATTGGCTAAAGTTAATATCGCCTACACCCACATTTTAAAGGTCTAGGTGCCTTAAGGTTCTGGGTTTGGTTCTACTTCTTACTTTCACTGTCCTCTGTGTTATCTCTAAGTCCCGTTAATCACAGGAATCCACGTGACTTAATTTAAACACACAGTCAGACTGAATTTTGCAAAGCTGGAGATGCATGTAGAATAACCAAAACGAAGTCAAGAAAACCTGTCTCCCAGCTGTAATTTTGTTTTACAAAAAAAAATATGTATTACTCATCCTCCCCGGGTCCAATGTTAAGTCTTCACCGCTCTTTTCTGCATCGCTGACGTCTCTTTGACAGCATTCCTTGCGGCTTGTGCCATCAACCTACGCAGGACCGCTCAGCTCAGTTTTCCGCTGCAGCGCCGTTAACGTGATGTTAGACTGCAGACGGTAACGGATATCTGGAGACTAAACACTGGACCTGGGGAGGGTGAGTACAGTAGAGTTTGTTTTTTACACAAATTACAGTCGGGAGAAGAGGAGGCGATGACTGGAAAAAAAGATCTTGCACAATGCGATCTACTCCAGAGTATAGGACACCGACGGCAGATCTCAGGGCCGCAGTTACAGGTGCTTCGTACTAGTTTATATGAAGCATCTTACAGAGTGAGAAAAGGTGCACAAATCCTCCGTAATTGTCACTAGATCTGTCTGTGAGCTCTAAAGCAAGTGGCTCTGACATCTGGTCTTAAAGGGGTTGAACTTGTTTTTTTTTTTTTTTTTAAATTGGCTCGCTCAGAAATGGTGCCAGTCTTAACCATAGGGAGGTAATAGCCAAAACTGGAAAATTAACTAATTTAATTAGATTTTGGGGGTACTAAAAAAAGCAATACATAACCCTGTAACTACCACCAAATCACATAGAATAAAGTACAAACTTTATATCATAGGATGTTTAAACTTTATTACTACACTACAAAAGACAAAAATATTAAAAGCATAAAAACCCAAATAAAAAGAAAAAAAGGGCAGTGTGGTCAAGAAAATAAATAGCATGAAATACACTAAAAATAAGGCAATATAACAAAGTAATAGGGGCATAGGAATATAGTCCTTACAGATTACAAAAACATAGACTTTGTATAACCACACAATAGCTGTAGTATAACCAGTCCCCGAATAAATAGAGCACTGATGATAAAATTATCGATCATATCACTAGGAGAAATCAAATTAGTAAGCTACGAGACCCCTACATTAGCGCTCATAAAGTATAAAGTATCAGCTGAGATTATAATGCAACTTATACCCAGCATGTGCCATCATGCATAAAGACCACACTGCCCCGACGCGCATTTCGTTGTAGCTTTGTCAGAGATTTTTTTTTGTTTTTGTTTTTTGTAGTTGTGGTTTGTAATTGCTATTTAATAGAATTTAAACATACTTTGATATAAATGTTGTACTTTTCTTACCACGGGCAATGTCTGGAATGACAGAAGGTGTATGTAACATAGTAAAAAACATAGTAAAATAGTAAGGCCGAAAAAAGACATTTGTCCATCCAGTTCAGCCTATATTCCATCATAATATGTCATCATAAATGTCTACTGCAAGTACCAGCCACCGACTCTAGTCAGTGTGAAGGATGTTCACCGTCAGACCAGCACTGTCTGTTCTATATAAACCAGACAGAAGAAGGCCTTACTGTGCCAGCGTGGGTACAGCCAGCTCCACTGTGTGTGAGGCAGCATATAGCTCTATGTTGTGTGCAGAGCATATTTCCTAGAAATGATGCTTTCTGGCAGAATATATAGTAATATCCAGTCACTGTCACTTTGGTTCCAGGACGCGCGGATGTTGTACAAGTACTGATCAGCTCTGGACTTCCCCAGCTTGTTTTGGATCTTATGAAGGACCCGGAGAGTTACGTTCGTGCGAGTGCTGTAACCTGCGTGGGTCAGATTGTTAATATCACTCCCACCGAGGCTGCCGGCGAGTCTAGATCTGCAGAAACTTTAAGATGTGAGGTCAGTAGACTCACAATAAGGATGCAAATTTCAAAAAACTGACCGTCAGATCCAAACATAGACTAGGTATGAACGGTGCTAACCTAGAGTCACCAACTCGTATATAATCAAATAAATAAGGCAGCACACTGTAGCGCCATAGCTTGCAAACATGAAATATGAAAATTCAATTGCATTACTGCCCTAAGGGGTAACGTTTCTCCTTATGGAGAGTGACATACCAGCTCTGGCTTGTCAAGGTAAGGAGGCATATTCACCGTGCAATGCTCCTCTGGGAAATATAATATGCAAATTGCCTCTTCAGAGAAAAAGAGGCCTTAAACTCTATAGCGCCACCTGTTGGAAGTAGCGATCGTACAAGTCACAATCAACCCTTTAACAAGTCGTGCAATATGACTTAGGATAAAAGCCAAATCAGTATCTCAGTTGGCAGACACGGTGTTTCGGGCTGTTGGCCCTCGTCAGTGCGAAGCATGAGAACTAATTTGGCTAGATGAGAGGCTCTGGACTGGGGTCTAAGGGGTAAGGTTTCTCTAACAATCCTTTATTCTGGAGAGGATTGGCATTGTTAGGTCCTGGTAACGAGAAACGCCTTACCGTGGCTACCAGGTTTACATGAATTGGCCAATTTATGTGCCAAGCTTTCTCAATTTTTCATATTTCTAGTGCAATAATGCAATTCAATTTTCATATTTCATGTTTGCAAGCTATGGCGCTACAAAGTGCTGCCTTATTTATTTGATCATAAATAGGAATGAGCGGATCGGGAGAAGTTCAGGTTCTGCTACCTGACATGTACAGAACCCAAACCCCATTGACAATAATGGATACCCAAACTGCTATGAAAAAAATCTCTCTTTTTCGCCCTCCTCCTTATTCGCTCTCTCTCTCGCTCCTCTCTCTCTCGCTCCTCTCTCTCTCGCTCCTCTCTCTCTCTCTCCTCTCTCTCTCTCTAGCTCCTCTCTCTCTCTTGCTTCTCTCTCTCTCTCTCGCTCGCTCCTCTCTTTCTCTCGCTTCTCTCTCTCGCTCGCTCCTCTCTCGCTCGCTCCTCTCTCGCTCGCTCCTCTCTCGCTCGCTCCTCTCTCTCTCTCTCTCTCTCTCCTCTCTTTCGCTCCTCTCTCTCTTTCGCTCCTCTCTCTCTCTCGCTCCTCTCTATCCCTCTCGTTCGCTCCTCTCTCTCTCTCTCGCTCCTCTCTCTCGCTCCTCTCTTTCGCTCCTCTCTCTCTCGCTCCTCTCTCTCTCGCTCCTCTCTCTCTCGCTCCTCTCTCTCTCGCTCCTCTCTCTCTCTCGCTCCTCTCTCTCTCTCGCTCCTCTCTCTCTCTCGCTCCTCTCTCTCTCGCTCCTCTCTCTCTCTCGCTCCTCTCTCTCTCTCGCTCCTCTCTTTTGCTCCTCTCTCTCTCTCGCTCCTCTCTCTCGCTCCTCTCTCGCTCCTCTCTCTCTCGCTCCTCTCGCTCCTCTCTCTCTCGCTCCTCTCTCTCGCTCCTCTCTCTCTCTCTCTCTCTCGCTCCTCTCTCTCTCTCTCCTCTCTCTCTCTCTCGTGCTCCTCTCTTTCGCTCCTCCCTCTCTTTCGCTCCTCTCTCTCTCTCGCTCCTCTCTCTCTCTCTCTCTCGCTCGTTCGCGCTCCTCTCTTTCGCGCCTCCCTCTCTCTCGCTCCTCCCTCTCTCTCGCTCCTCTCTCGCTCGCTCGCTCCTCTCTCTCTCTCGCGCGCTCGCTCCTCTCTCGTTCGCTCCTCTCTCCCTCTCTCTCTCGCTCCTCTCTCTCTCTCGCTCCTCTCTCTCTTTCTCTCTCTCTCGCTCCTCTCTCCCTCTCTCGCTCGCTCCTCGCTCGCTTCTCTCTCTCGCTCGCTTCTCTCTCTCTCTCTCTCTCGCTCCTCTCCTCTCTCTCTTGTGACTCGTGATCGCTGGGCCCAGTATACTCCTCAGCAATGCCGATACTTCGATATGTGGCAAAAGAGAAGACAGAAGTGGTGATAACCCGCCTCTGTCATCCCTCAAGTGTCTTCGCTGTGGTGCGGGATGATATGCTATGGAAGTTTAATAATCAATAATTGTGTCCTTCCTACAGGCTTTGGTGCCCCATCTAATGGACATTCTATGTCATGACACGGAAGGTTTCCCCAGGAGGGCGGTGGTAAAGGTGTTTACTGATTGGCTAAGGAATGGTCACATGCAAAAACTCCAAGACTCGGACACCGTGCTGTCCCAGATTCTGGAGAGGACGTGCAGTGACTTGGATTGGGAGGTGAAGGTGAACGCATTGGACCTGGCAGATTCCTATATGTCCCAAACATTGGAGATGGGACCATCCCTAACGTGCCCTTACACTATAGGGCTGCCATCTAGCAGAAGCTCAGGTTCCATCTCCGACGCTCTGGTTACATGTGAACGAGTCGGGCTTTTTCAAGCCTTATTGACTTGTCTGTGTGACTGTGACCGGCCAGTGGCATTAAAGGCGTGTGAAATCCTTCTCGCTGTGAAGCCCAAACTGTGCAATGGGGACACCGATCCCTCCGAAGAGCATGGAAGAGACTGGCTGGAGCACACGATAAAAGAGAAGCAAATGGCAGGCGGGGACGGTGCTGGGGACCGGCAGGAGCGCCCACAAGAATGGGCCACTGGGGTCATAAAGAAGATGGATTTGGATAACATAAAATGTTCCCTGTCGAAAAGCAGCGACTATTTACACGAAACTCCCCTGTCACTGCTGCAGGACGTCAAAGCCACCTTATGGGGGGGAGAAATGCACGATGCAGATTGCTACTGATGTGGAAGTTTAAGGGACTTTTCTGCTGTAGATTTCACTGCAAAAATGCCTTTTGTGCCGTAATTTTTAGTGGATCCGACCTGTTCTTTTTCCTACAGTGGCCTACTGGGACCCAGAAGCCATCCTACAGCTACTCAGTAACCTAGGACAAAACTCAAGGCAAGTTATACGTACAAAATAAAACAGTAAAGCAAAAAATTTTATACAACACAAAATTAATCAGTTGTAGCTACCGTATATACCACCATGGACAGAGTAAAGGACAACTCGGAAGTTTTATAAGCGTAGAAAAAGAACAAAAGAAACCGAATACATGCCCAAATTAGATAATGACGTATTTATTAGAGATAAGGTACACCATCTGGTAAGGGAGGGGAGATACCAAACAGGGGCGCTACACCAGGAGACGGAAACGTGTTTGTACACTAACCATAAGGTGACTCATGGTAACACATAGGTTGACAGTGTAAATAAATACCGTATATACTCGAGTATAAGCCGACCCGAGTATAAGCCGACCCCCCTAATTTTGCCACAAAAAACTGGGAAAACTTATTGACGAGTATAAGCCTAGGGTGGAAATGCAGCATTTACCGGTGAATTTCAAAAATAAAAATAGATCATTATTTCCCCATAGCTGTGCCATACAGTGCTCTGCACCGTTCATATTGCCCCATAGATGCTGCGCAGATGCCCCATACAGTGCTCTGCACCGTTCATATTGCCCCATAGATGCTGCGCAGATGCCCCATATAGTGCTCTGCACTGTTCATATTGCCCCATAGATGCTGCGCAGATGCCCCACAGTGCTCTGCACCGTTCATATTGCCCCATAGATGCTGCACAGATGCCCCACAGTGCTCTGCACCGTTCATATTGCCCCATAGATGCTGCACAGATGCCCCATACAGTGCTCTGGACCGTTCATATTGCCCCATAGATGCTGCACAGATGCCCCATACAGTGCTCTGCACCGTTCATATTGCCCCATAGATGCTGCACAGATGCCCCATACAGTGCTCTGCACCGTTCATATTGCCCCATAGATGCTGCACAGATGCCCCATACAGTGCTCTGCACCGTTCATATTGCCCCATAGATGCTGCACAGATGCCCCATACAGTGCTCTGGACCGTTCATATTGCCCCATAGATGCTGCACAGATGCCCCATACAGTGCTCTGCACCGTTCATATTGCCCCATAGATGCTGCACAGATGCCCCATATAGTGCTCTGCACCGTTCATATTGCCCCATAGATGCTGCACATAAATCTGTGCCATGGCCGCTGCTGCTGCTGCAATAAAAAAAAAAACACATACTCACCTCTCTTGATTGCAGCTCCCGGCATCTCGTTCCGGGGTCCGGTCCCGGCGTCTCTGCGCACTGACTGATCAGGCAGAGGGCGCCGCGCACACTATATGCGTCATCGCGCCCTATGACCTGAACAGTCAGAGCGCAGAGACGCCGGGAAGATGGAGCGACGCCCGGCGGCTGGAACGTGGACAGGTAAATATAACATACTTACCTAGTCCCAGCGATCCTGATGCTCCCTGCCTTCCTCCCCGTCTTCTGTGCTGCAGCCTCTTCCTGTCAGCGGTCACCGGCACCGCTGATTAGAGAAATGAATAGGCGGCTCCACCCCTATGGGAGGTGGAGCCGCCTATTCATTTCTGTAATGAGCGGTCCCACGTGACCGCTGAAGAGGGGAAGAAGCTGCAGCACAGAACACCGTGGGACGGCAGGGACAGCGCGAGGATCGCTGGGACTAGGTAAGTATGCCTCAGCGCCCTCACCCCCTCACCCGCCGACCCCACAGCTACCGTGACTCAAGTATAAGCCGAGAGGGGCACTTTCAGCCCAAAAATTTGGGCTGAAAATCTCGGCTTATACTCTTCACCCATCCAATCAAATAAAAGTGTTTTTTAATAACAAACAAAAAAAACATCAAATAATAATGTTCAGTTATGCACTCAATACTTGGTCGGGAATCCTTTGGCAGAAATGACTGCTTCAATGCGGCGTGGCATGGAGGCAATCAGCCTGTGACACTGCTGAGATGTTATGGAGGCCCAGGATGCTTCAATAGCGGCCTTAAGCTCATCCAGAGTGTTGGGTCTTGCGTCTCTCAACTTTCTCTTCACAATATCCCACAGATTCTCTATGGGGTTCAGGTCAGGAGAGTTGGCAGGCCAATTGAGCACAGTAATACCATGGTCAGTAAACCATTTACCAGTGGTTTTGCCACTGTGAGCAGGTGCCAGGTCGTGCTGAAAAATGAAATCTTCATCTCCATAAAGCATTTCAGCCGATGGAAGCATGAAGTGCTCCAAAATCTCCTGATAGCTAGCTGCATTGACCCTGCCCTTGATGAAACACAGTGGACCAACACCAGCAGCTGACATGGCACCCCACACCATCACTGACTGTGGGTACTTGACACTGGACTTCAGGCATTTTGGCATTTCCTTCTCCCCAGTCTTCCTCCAGACTCTGGCACCTTGATTTCCGAATGACATGCAAAATTTGCTTTCATCAGAAAAAAGTACTTGGGACCACTTAGCAACAGTCCAGTGCTGCTTCTCTGTAGCCCAGGTCAGGCGCCTCTGCCGCTGTTTATGGTTCAAAAGTGGCTTTACCTGGGGAATGTGGCACCTGTAGCCCATTTCCTGCACACGCCTGTGCACGGTGGCTCTGGATGTTTCCACACCAGACTCAGTCCACTGCTTCCTCAGGTTCCCCAAGGTCTGGAATCGGTCCTTCTCCACAATCTTCCTCAGGGTCCGGTCTCCTCTTCTCGTTGTACAGCGTTTTCTGCCACATTGTTTCCTTCCAACAGACTTACCATTGAGGTGCCTTGATACAGCACTCTGGGAACAGCCTATTTGTTGAGAAATTTCTTTCTGGGTCTTACCCTCTTGCTTGAGGGTGTCAATGATGGCCTTCTTGACATCTGTCAGGTCGCTAGTCTTACCCATGATGGGGGTTTTGAGTAATGAACCAGGCAGGGAGTTTATAAAAGCCTCAGGTATCTTTTGCATGTGTTTAGAGTTAATTAGTTGATTCAGAAGATTAGGGTAATAGGTCGTTTAGAGAACCTTTTCTTGATATGCTAATTTATTGAGACAGGTTTTTTGGGTTATCAGGAGTTGTATGCCAAAATCATCAGTATTAAAACAATAAAAGACCTGACAAATTTCAGTTGGTGGATAATGAATCTATAATATATGAAAGTTTAATTGTAATCATTACATTATGGTAAATAATGAAATTTAACACTATATGCTAATTTTTTGAGAAGGACCTGTATGTATGTAGTTATGTATTTATTTACACTGTCAACCTATGTGTTACCATGAGTCACCTTATTGTTAGTGTACAAACACGCTTCCGTCTCCTGGTGTAGCGCCCCTCTGTTTGGCATCTCCCCTCCCTTACCACATGGTGTACCTTATCTCTAATAAATACATCATTATCTAATTTGGGCATGTATTCGGTTTCTTTTGTTCTTTTTCTTAGCTACTCAGTAACTGACCTGCAGCATTTAATGGGTGCACTGCCCTAATGTCTAATAAGGAAGTCCCGCTAAAAGAAAGTACCTTTAAGGGTATGTGCACACGTATCTGTGAGGGCTGCTGATTTTTCCACAGCGGATTTGATAAATCCGCCGTGCAAAACCGCTGCAGTTATTTCTGCGGATTTATCGCGGTTTCTATTGCGGATTCCGCTGCGGGTTTACACCTGCAGTTTTCTATTGGAGCAGGTGTAAAACCGCTGCGGAATCCACACAAAGAATTGACATGATGCGGAATGTAAACCGCTGCGTTTCCGCACGTTTTTTCCGCTTCATGTGCACTGCGGATTTCGTTTCCCATAGGTTTACATTGTACTGTAAATGCATGGGAAACCGCTGCGGACCCACAGCTGCGGATTCGCAGCAAAATCTGCAGCGTGTGCACATACCCTAATACTCAACTATAAGCTGACCCGAGTATAAGCCAAGACCCCTACTTTTGAGACAAAAAACTGGGAAAAGTTATTGACTCGAGTATAAGCCTAGGGTGGAAAATGCAGCAGCTACGAGTAAATTTCAAAAATAAAATTAGATACCAATAAAAGTAAAATTAATTGAGACATCAGTAGGTTAAGGCTAGGTTCACATTGCGTTAGGGCAGTCCAGCTAGCGCATAGCGCAGTCCGTAGTGCTAATGCAATGTCACAAAAGGAATCGCGTTAGCCGATCCCGCTAGGAACGGACCGCTGCAAGCAGCGTTCGCGATCCGTCACTCAAATGACGGCACATCACTAGCGCACGCCCAATGTGGGCATGTGCTAGAGATGCATTTGCCATTACAAGCAATGGCGGCGTTAACGGACTACGTTACACCACGTTATGCCGCGGTGTAACGTAGTCCGTTAACGCAATGTGACCCTAGCCTTTGTTTTTGAATATCCATATTGAAACAGGAGCCCCCGATGCTCTATACCAGGGGTCCCCAACTCCAGTCCTCAAGGCCCACCAACAGGTCATGTTTTCAGGATTTCCTTTGCATTGCACAGGTGATGCGATTATTACCTGGGCAAGACTAAGGAAATCCTGAAAACATGACATGTTGGTGGGCCTTGAGGACTGGAGTTGGGGACCCCTGCTCTATACGGTTCATGATGGCCCCATAAGATGCCCCATATAATGCTCCATAGAGTTCATGATGGCCCCATAAGATGTTCCATAGAATAATATAGTAACATAGTAACATAGTTAGTAAGGCCGAAAAAAGACATTTGTCCATCCAGTTCAGCCTATATTCCATCATAATAAATACCCCATATGCCCCATATGCTGCTGCTGCTGCGATTTAAAAAAAAAAAAAAAAAAAGACATACTCCCCTCTCGTCACTGGGGGCCAGGTGCTGGTGTCGCCGCTGGCTCACTGCCACTGTTCCACTGCCGCGCTCCGCTGTGTCTTCGGGGTCTCTGCAGCGAATGTTCAGGCAGAGGGCGTGCACTAAACACATCAATGCGCCCTCTGACTTGAACGTCACAGCCAGAGGACGCGGAAGACAGAGCCTGGTGGTGGAACGGGACAGGTGAATATGCATGGCTCACCCTCCCCCGTCATACTCACCCTCCTGGCAGCGTCTCTGCAAGTCCCTGCTTCTCCGATGGTCTCTGGTGCCGGCAAGTTGTTCCTGTGTTCAACATGGTACCGCTCATTAAAGTAATGAATATGCGCTCCACGCCTGTGGGAGCGGAGCCATGTACCTATTCATTACTTTTAGTGGTCACGTTGTACCACTCATTACAGGAAGAGATGCAGGCAGCAGAGACCATCTGAGAAGCAGAGACCGCGCCAGGATGAGGTGAGTATGATGTGACAGCCGCTGACCCCTTGGGACAATTACTCCAGTATAAGCCGAGAGGGGCACTTTCAGCCTAAAAAAATGGCTGCAAATCTCAGCTTATACTCGAATGTATAAGGTAAATGCCTCTGGCACTATAGAGGGCGATGTAGTAAGGATTATTTTTCTGTTACACTGGTTTTTAACCCTCTTGCTGCCTGTACAGTTTTTACATTAAGGCAAACAATTAAAAAAACACACCAACAAACTAATAATTTGTACTTTACAATTATGGGCACTTTCTGTAATTTTGCATTAAAACATAATATTTTATATAAAAAAATGCATAAAAATGTGTCTTTCTGGGTTGTAATTGGTACATGAGGTAATGGCATAAATGAAGTATCATCATCCGGTGATTAAATGATGGAAGATCTCTTCTTATTTCACTTGCTTAATTCGTCCTTCCAAATCTCCATTTATGGAAGTTCTTCATCAGAAGATGAACAAATGTTAATCATTGCAGTACGCTGAGGTTGGGTCGCACTGGGGGTATCACATTGTATAGAGGGTAACTGTGGGTGCATCATATTGTGTGGGGGTGACGTAGGGCATCATACTGTTTTGGGAGTATCATACCCCCACACAGTAACTGTGGGGACATCCTGCTGCGTGGGTATCTTACTGTGTAGGAGGCATCATACTGTGTGGAGGGTAACTGGGGGCATCATCTTTTGTGGAGGGTATGATCCACCATGATCTGGAACAGTAATGACAATATTTAGGATACCCTCAGTTATAAGGGAAGGAAATTGCACATAATAGAAGCTGGAAAGATAATTGCAGAAACTGAGCAATGAGCGGGAAAATCAAACTTCCCTACAGTTTAGTATTTAGCCAATCAGCAGAGGAAGGAAGGAGCTAATGTAGATTATGTAAGCCCCGCCCCGGAAATGCGTCATCTCTGCAGTTCTCTCTCTGGTCCATTCTTCCTCCATATAAAGGAGCAGTCCGTGCTGTCCAGGAATCAGTTTTTGCTCACTGACTGCAGAAAATGTCTGGTCGCGGCAAAGGAGGAAAAGGTCTCGGGAAGGGCGGCGCCAAGCGGCACAGGAAGGTGCTCCGTGATAACATCCAGGGCATCACCAAGCCTGCCATCCGCCGTCTAGCTCGCAGAGGAGGCGTCAAGCGCATCTCTGGCCTCATCTATGAGGAGACTCGCGGTGTCCTGAAAGTCTTCCTGGAGAACGTGATCCGTGACGCCGTCACCTACACCGAGCACGCCAAGAGGAAGACCGTCACCGCCATGGACGTGGTGTACGCGCTCAAGCGCCAGGGCCGCACTCTCTACGGCTTCGGAGGTTAATTGTGTTCTCTTCTGTCCTCACAACCCAAAGGCTCTTTTCAGAGCCACCCACATTTATAAAGAAAAGCTATAATCTCCGCTGTGTGATGCGGACATTTGCTGTAATATGCGCCATCGGCGGCTAAACCAGAAGATCATGGGTTGGAATATCCACAGCGCTATATGCATTAATATTACTGCACTATACCGCTGTATCACAGTATGCAGCACTATATGGGGGGTACAAAGAACTGTTCAGAAAGATACCTTGCTATATAGAGGTATGTGGGGATTTCTGCATTACAGGGGGCATAGAGCGGTATACAGATGTGCACTGCACTGTTATATGGAGGTATACAGAATTACACGGGGTTTCCAGCACCATCTGGAGATATGACTGCGCTATATGGAGTTTAACATGTCGGGCGCTGTACTGTAACTGCATAATGTGGCACACTCATTTGTCAGTAAGTTGCAGTATATGGGGGTACTCTGCACTATTCAGATGAATAACAGCACTATGAAGGGTAAATAGAACATGAACACATACAGCGCTATATGAGGGTGCACTGTGGTATATGGCGCTTCACAGCACTATTTAGATGTATACAATACAGCATTATACAGGGTTTTACAGCGCTATATGGTGGATGCTGCAAAGAAGAAGCATGATTTCGGAAACTACCAATCAGCTGCAGTGGGCGGAGCGTCTGACGTTCCCGTTGGTCACATGACTTCGTCACCCAATAGCACGGCGGTCTGACAGCAGTGCTCATCTGCATGGCCGGGCTATAAATTCCGCCGCTCTGGAAGACGCAGGATCATTATTCTTCTCACTTGTTGTCACAGGACAACCGTCCTGTGTTCAGCCAATCAGCAGAGGGAGGAGCTAATAATGTTTCCAATGGTAACACGTTTACAGTTCCCGCTTTTTTCCGTCCTTTGTCTTCATATATAGAGAATGATTCGTGTTCTCCACATGCTGTGATGTTCCCGTGTGTCTGACCTGGAGACGATCAGATCGTCCCTTTCCCGTCACAATCCGTATTGTGGAGACGATATACTGGTCAGGGACATATCCTACAAGAGACGTTTCAGGGAAGACCAATTCTGCCCTTCCCAGCAGATCCCACCATGTCTCCCCATTACAGATCAGTCCTACGGCTGCAGGCAGGAGGTCTGTGATGGGAAATGTAGGATCATGTGTAGAAGATTGCGGAGTGTCCCTGCTCAGAACATTACCCTGTGGTGTCAGGATCTCACAGGTCAGGCAGTTACATTATCGGCCGTCACATCCTCCTCACAGGATCCCTGCTCAGTTACTGATCGTCCTTCTGTTCTATCACTTGTCCTCCCCGCTTCATCCAGTGTCAGGACTGGCGGCTCTCGGGCAATATATCCACAGTAGAAGCTCCGAGAATGAAGAGGGGAACAACGAATCATAGGAGAAATATCCCAATACAATGGCAGGATAGGATCCTCTAGCACCAGAGGACCAGTAATAATGTAAAACGAATGCCATAGATCTCATAGGGTTAATATGACGTGAGATAAAACCACTGCAGTGCAGAGAGCTCCGATCACAAGTCTGACTGTAAGATGCCCCAAGCACTGGTGACTCCCATCACAGCACAAATGCGGTTTCTTCATATTGATCTATAAAATAGAACACGGAATTACAGGGAAATGGGCTGTACAGTAATATTCTCCTGATCAGATCCGTGTGGGGTGAATAGGGCAGCGAATATTCACAGGGAATGTGGCTGTCTGAGGCAGCTGGATAGATGGACGCCCTGTGTACCGGGTACGGAGACTCCTATGTGATGACCACGTCCTGGACTAATGTTTCGGATGGATGGCGCCTATGATGGTTATTATAACCTCCCCAGAGTAATAATGGCGACCGATCCCCGCCCGTGTTTGGGGGCAGACAGCTGGGAGGACAGGACCCGGTATTATCAGCGATCGCCGCTCCAGCAGAGGGGCCGGTAATAATCCGACGGACAAAGAAAAGCGGGAAATTCAAAACCAGCTAACATAGAAAAAACTCAGAAAAAATACATCCCATGAGATACGGCCTTCCCAAAACCCTGTCTGATGACAAATGCGCACTAAGCAGGATGCAGCAGGCCTCCACTGATAAAGGCTAGGGGCGGCACAGGTGCAAACTACTTGATAAAAACAGCCACCCCAACCAACCATTGCAGGGGTTGGCTGCCTAGCAGAAAAAATGCACATTGATATGACTCACATAGGACGCCAGTCACACTGATAAGTGTGGTGCACAGAAGCGGCGACTTCCCCCACCCGAGACCCGGCAGCGTCACATCAGGCTCCGGGCAGAACATAGGAGACTTGTCTCAGTCAGGCTGTGATAGTATAAGCGCGGACACCACAGGGGATCTGCACAGGATAATAAGCGGGTGAGTGAGGAGCCTCCTCCTGACAGGAATTAACCCCTCACCCGCCAGACTGTCAGTGCAATATATGGCTGATAGAAGACACAAGTCCAACAAGTGCAAACAACAAGTCAACAGAATATTTCTGCATTTCCTTCTGCTCCAGGACAGATATCTGTTTTCACCCCTTATCTATTCTGTCCAAAGTGAACGTTTTCTATTGGGTGAGAAACTCATTTGAGCAAGCCGCGGTAATAAGCTCCGCCCTCGGCAGCTCATTGGTGGATCTACAAGACTCTTCTCCATTTTCAGCTTCAGATCCGTCCAATGACAGGAGAGGAGGGCGGAGCAACGGACTATATAAGGCCACACAGCACAGTCTCTTCTCCACACGATTTTCTGTCTTTAGTTATCTGACATTATCGCCATCATGTCTGGACGCGGCAAACAAGGAGGAAAGGTCCGTGCTAAGGCCAAGACCCGCTCATCCCGGGCAGGACTGCAGTTCCCAGTCGGCCGTGTGCACAGGCTTCTCCGCAAGGGCAACTACGCTGAGAGAGTCGGCGCCGGTGCTCCGGTCTATCTGGCCGCCGTGCTGGAGTATCTGACCGCTGAGATCCTGGAATTGGCCGGCAATGCTGCCCGGGACAACAAGAAGACCCGCATCATCCCCCGTCACCTGCAGCTGGCGGTGCGCAATGACGAGGTGCTGGGTCAGCACACACGGACACTAAGGAGTTAATGGAGACGGATATTCCTGTATCTGGGATTGGTCGGCACTTGCGGATGTCTCTCGCTCATTGGCTGATTACAGATCCGTTGCTGGTTTTGAATTTCCCGCTTTTCTTTGTCCGTCGGATTATTACCGGCCCCTCTGCTGGAGCGGCGATCGCTGTGTATACCGGTGGGAGCAGCTCTACCCCGCTGATAATACCGGGTCCTGTCCTCCCAACTGTCTGCCCCCAAACACGGGGATCGGTCGCCATTATTATTCTGAGGAGGTTATAATAGTCTTTAGAGGCGCCATCCATCCGAAACATTAGTGTCCAGGACGTGGTCATCACACAGGAGCCTCCGTTCCCGGTACACAGGGCGTCCATCTATCCAGCTGCCTCTTACAGCCACATTCCCTGTACACGGATCTGATCAGGAAATTATCACTGCGGCCCAGTGCGGATATATATCCCCCATGAATCCATGTTATCTTTGTAGGTCAATGAGAAGAAACCGCATCGCCCGAAGTCAGCGGTGCCAGCTCCAGTATAGAAAGACGGGGGAGCAGACACGGCCCCAGTATGTCAGGACCCGGGAGCATACAACTAGCACGTCCCAGGCTGAGGCCGATACTACAGGCAGCCGCACAGGGGATATTGTGCCCTGCAGAGGCGCTGAGCCGGATACTAATCAGCGCCCAATAAGAACAGGATCTTAAATGTTTAGACAGAATATTAACCTACATTTGGAAACCGCCCTGAACACCCCCCTGATTAGAGCTGTAGAGGGATCTGCTTAGGGTAAGCAGTTTAGTCTTTCCACGTCAGGATATCCTTCAGACTATTCAGTATTCCGAGCGTAAAGTCGGCACCGATGAGTGTTCTACCAACATTACAGCGAGAGCAGAGAAATCAGATCCTAGCAGTCAGGTGCAGCCTCTCATTTAGAAGATGTGGGTGGCTCTGAAAAGAGCCTTTGGGTTGTGAGGACAGAAGAGAACACAATTAACCTCCGAAGCCGTAGAGAGTGCGGCCCTGGCGCTTGAGCGCGTACACCACGTCCATGGCGGTGACGGTCTTCCTTTTGGCGTGCTCGGTGTAGGTAACGGCGTCACGGATCGCGTTCTCCAGGAAGACTTTCAGGACACCGCGAGTCTCCTCATAGATGAGGCCGGAGATGCGCTTGACGCCTCTGCGAGCTAGACGGCGGATGGCAGGCTTGGTGATGCCCTGGATGTTATCACGGAGCACCTTCCTGTGCCGCTTGGCGCCGCCCTTCCCGAGACCTTTTCCTCCTTTGCCGCGACCAGACATTTTCTGCAGTCAGTAAGAACTGATTACTGAGCCGCACGGACTGCTCCTTTATATGGAGGAAGTATGGACCAGAGAGAGAACTGTAGAGGTGACGCTTTCTGGGGCGGGGCTTACAGAATCTACATGAGGTCCTCCCTTCCTCTGCTGATTGGCTGAACACAGAACTGTTGGGAAGTTTGAATTTCCCGCCCATTGTTCAGTTTCTGCAATAATTGTTCCAGCTTCTATTACAGGTCCTTCTCAAAAAATTAGCATATAGTGTTAAATTTCATTATTTACCATAATGTAATGATTACAATTAAACTTTCATATATTATAGATTCATTATCCACCAACTGAAATTTGTCAGGTCTTTTATTGTTTAAATACTGATGATTTTGGCATACAACTCCTGATAACCCAAAAAACCTGTCTCAATAAATTAGCATATCAAGAAAAGGTTCTCTAAACAACCTATATTACTAATCTTCTGAATCAACTAATTAACTCTAAACACATGCAAAAGATACCTGAGGCTTTTATAAACTCCCTGCCTGGTTCATTACTCAAAACCCCCATCATGGGTAAGACTAGCGACCTGACAGATGTCAAGAAGGCCATCATTGACACCCTCAAGCAAGAGGGTAAGACCCAGAAAGAAATTTCTCAACAAATAGGCTGTTCCCAGAGTGCTGTATCAAGGCACCTCAATGGTAAGTCTGTTGGAAGGAAACAATGTGGCAGAAAACGCTGTACAACGAGAAGAGGAGACCGGACCCTGAGGAAGATTGTGGAGAAGGACCGATTCCAGACCTTGGGGAACCTGAGGAAGCAGTGGACTGAGTCTGGTGTGAAAACATCCAGAGCCACCGTGCACAGGCGTGTGCAGGAAATGGGCTACAGGTGCCGCATTCCCCAGGTAAAGCCACTTTTGAACCATAAACAGCGGCAGAGGCGCCTGACCTGGGCTACAGAGAAGCAGCACTGGACTGTTGCTAAGTGGTCCCAAGTACTTTTTTCTGATGAAAGCAAATTGTGCATGTCATTCGGAAATCAAGGTGCCAGAGTCTGGAGGAAGACTGGGGATCAGGAAATGGCAAAATGCCTGAAGTCCAGTGTCAAGTACCCACAGTCAGTGATGGTGTGGGGTGCCATGTCAGCTGCTGGTGTTGGTCCACTGTGTTTCATCAAGGGCAGGGTCAATGCAGCTAGCTATCAGGAGATTTTGGAGCACTTCATGCTTCCATCGGCTGAAATGCTTTATGGAGATGAAGATTTCGTTTTTCAGCACGACCTGGCACCTGCTCACAGTGCCAAAACCACTGGTAAATGGTTTACTGACCATGGTATTACTGTGCTCAATTGGCCTGCCAACTCTCCTGACCTGAACCCCATAGAGAATCTGTGGGATATTGTGAAGAGAAAGTTGAGAGACGCAAGACCCAACACTCTGGATGAGCTTAAGGCCGCTATTGAAGCATCCTGGGCCTCCATAACATCTCAGCAGTGTCACAGGCTGATTGCCTCCATGCCACGCCGCATTGAAGCAGTCATTTCTGCCAAACGATTCCCGACCAAGTATTGAGTGCATAACTGAACATTATTATTTGATGGTTTTTTTGTTTGTTATTAAAAAACACTTTTATTTGATTGGATGGGTGAAATATGCTCATTTATTGAGACAGGTTTTTTGGGTTATCAGGAGTTGTATGCCAAAATCATCAGTATTTAAACAATAAAAGACCTGACAAATTTCAGTTGGTGGATAATGAATCTATAATATATGAAAGTTTAATTGTAATCATTACATTTAGTGTTGAGCATTCCGATACCGCAAGTATCGGGTATCGGCCGATATTTGCGGTATCGGAATTCCGATACCGAATTCCGATACTTCCCGCGTATCGGATACCGGAATCGGAAGTTCCCAGAATTCAAATTGAACGCAGCAGCCAATGAGGAATGAATGAAAGTGTGGGCACATCCTGTTTAGCATGGTGGGCATGTAAGTACTGGCAAGGCTGGGATTGGCTGCTGAAATGATGTCACTCTGCACTATAAAAAAGCGCTGCCGCCATTTTGCGCTCACTCTGCTGTGATTTCAGTTAGGGACAGGACGCTGTGTTCTAACTGAGGGCCAGTTGAGCTTGCTAATTGCTTTATTTTCCTTTCCAAAGGCTAATTTAGCAAAACGCTGTGTGTTCTTCACTGTTCACCTTGCTCTTGCCTTGCAGCGCTGTTTTAACAGCGTTCTGCAAGGTCTCTGTGTGTGTGTGTGCAGCTCACTCTGTAGTCTGTGTGCAGCCATATACCCGGTTGTATTCAGCTCAGGGGGGGTTCACACTGCCTCACACAGTTCTTTTTTGCTCTTAGTGCAGCCTGCTGCACATTTTTTCTCAAATTTCCTATTAGTGTTTTTCCACCAGTCTCCAGCTCTATTGTGGAAAAACACTACATAGGATAACCTAGAGGGGGGTTTTTTGGCCTTGCAGCGCCGTTTACGGCTGTCTGCACGGTCTCCGTGTGAGCCCAGCTCGCCCTGTAGTCTGTGTGCAGCCATAGCCGGTTGGATTCAGCTCAGGGTTCGTTACTGGCTCATACCTTGAGAAAAATTTTCCTTTTTTTTCAAATAGTGCAGCCTGTTTAAAATTTGAAAAAAAAAAAATCCTATTAGTGTCTTTCCACTCGTATCCAGCTAAATAGTGGAAAAACACTATATAGGATAACCTAGAGGAGGGTTTTTTGGCCTTGCAGCGCCGTTTACGGCTGTCTGCACGGTCTCCGTGTGAGCCCAGCTCGCCCTGTAGTCTGTGTGCAGCCATAGCCGGTTGGATTCAGCTCAGGGTGCGTTACTGCCTCATACCTTGAAAAACAATTTCCTTTTTTTCAAATAGTGCAGCCAGTTTAAAATTTGAAAAAAAAAATTCCTATTAGTGTCTTTCCACTTGTATCCAGCTAAATAGTGGAAAAACACTATATAGGATAACCTAGAGGAGGGTTTTTTGGCCTTGCAGCGCCGTTTACGGCTGTCTGCACGGTCTCCGTGTGATTTAAACTAGCTCTGTAGCCCGATCTGCACCCAAAAAAAAGTTAAGTTCACCAAACACAACTTAACACTTGTGTAGGCCACATTTGAAAAATAATAAAGTTTAGTCCACAATTTACAACATTAGTGTTTCTTACACCTGTTAGGAGGAGCATTACAGGAATAAGCACACTAAGGCCTTAGTACTTTTCTGCTTATCTTTATCTGTCAACCAAGATGAAGAGGGCAGGGAGTAAGGCACGTGGGCGTGGGCGCGGAGCAGGGAGAGGACGTGGTGATTCTGTGCCTGCTGCGGGCGCCGGTGACTCGTCGTCACTCAGTTTCAGCAGGGAACAGTCCTTCATGCGCAGCTTTGTCGGAGAGCGCCGTGCACCGCTGCTGCGTGAAGACCAAATTGAAGCCGTTGTCGGGTGGATGGCAGCTAACGCCTCGGCATCGACTTCAGTTAGTGCCACATCCTCTCAGGCACAGAGCACTGGAGAGCAGCCATCTGTCTCTTCACCACCTGCCAAATTGGCCAGGCAGTCAGAGAGCCCAGGACAGGAGCCGTCTCTACTTCTGTTCTCTGAATCTCTTGGCTTGGAAACACGGGGCCAGCCAAGCAGCATTGGAGAAATGGAAGAAGAGGCAGTGTGCAGTGATGCCCAACACCTTTTTCTCTCTGACTCTGAAGAGGCAGGTGGGCCAGTGCCTCCGGTGACCACAGCGCAGTACGCATCTGATGATGAAACTCAGGTGCCACTTTCTCGTGCGTACTGTGCTGCTGAGACTACCCAGGAGGAGCAGTTGGTGGCAGAGCGTAGTGGAGATGATGAGGTCCTTGACCCATCGTGGCGTGAGGAACAGGAAGGTGGTGGGAGCAGCTCAGAGGAAGAGCTTCCTCTTACGGGCCAAAGAGGGAGAGGGAGGGGGAAGACTGCGGAGCCTGTAGCCTCCACTTTGGCACCCGTTAGGAGCCTGTCTCTTTCCAAAGCCAAAAAGGGCGCTCCCAAGACTTGCAGTGCCTGGTCCTTTTTTGACACAGTTGCAGATGACATTTGTTTTGTCAAATGCAAGCTGTGTCATCAGAAAGTAAAAAGAGGGAAAAATGTCAGCAACCTCAATACCACAAATATGTGGAAACATGTGCGGACCAGGCACGCGGTGGAGTTACAGAAACACACTGAAGATGTAGGCCAACCAACAGCGGCAGCTACCACCTCTTCAGCTCGTGTTGCCTCTTCCTCCAGCTCACGCACAGCTGGTTTGGCTTCCTCCCAGAGACCTTGTGTAATTCCACCCACAGCACCACCTTCCCAGTCATCCTCACACTCCCAGTCTACTCTACAGCCATCGGTAGTACAGGCATGGGAGAAAAGGCGGGCATTCTCGGCCAACCACCCCCGAGCACAGGCTCTGAATGCAGGCATTGCCAAACTGTTGTCCCTGGAAATGCTCTCATTCAGGCTGGTGGAGACTGACAGCTTCCGTGACTTGATGGCATTGGCAGTCCCACAGTACAAGGTGCCCAGCCGCTTTTACTTCAGCAGGCAGGCTGTCCCTGCCCTGCACAGGCATGTTGAGGCAAACATAAAACATGCGCTACTGAACGCCGTCAGTAGCAAGGTCCACCTCACCACCGATGCGTGGACCAGTCAGCATGGACAGGGGCGATATGTTTCCCTCACTGCCCATTGGGTTAATGTTGTTGAGCCAGGTACAGATCGTGCAAGTGGCGCAGGACGTGTCCTGCCCACTCCAAGGATTGCAGGAATCCAGTCTGTACGCATCGACTCCTCCTCTTACACCGGTTCCTCTGATTCCTCTCTGCAGGATCCGTCACAGTCCACCCCCACATGGACCCGTGAACGTTTACCTATGACCGACATGAGCACAGCCGTGGCCAAACGTCAGCAGGCCGTCTTGAAACTAGTTTCATTGGGGCATCGAAGCCACACAGCGCAGGAGCTCTGGAATGCCATCAAGCAGGAGAGCGATGTGTGGTTACTGCCAGCGAATCTCCAGCCAGGCATGGTAGTGTGTGACAATGGCCGAAATCTGGTGGCAGCTTTGGCCCTTGGCAACCTCACTCACATCCCATGTCTGGCACATGTGCTCAATTTGGTTGTGCAGAGTTTTCTGAGGGACTATCCGGATCTTGATGCCCTGCTGCACAAGGTCCGCCTAGAGTGTGCTCACTTGCGGCGTTCCAGCTTGGCCAGATCCCGCATTGCTGCTCTGCAGCGCAGATTCCGCCTTCCGGAACACCGCATCATATGTGACCTACCTACCCGGTGGAATTCCACGTTACATATGTTGGAGCGGTTGTGTGAGCAGCAGCAAGCAGTTATGGAGTACCAGCTGCATCAGGCGCAAAGAAGTCGCAGTCAGCGCCGATCAGACTTCACAACCACAGAGTGGGCCACTATGAAGGACGTCTGCCAGGTTTTGCGTCCTTTTGATTATTCCACGCGGATGGCAAGTGCAGATGATGCACTAGTCAGCATGACTGTCCCCCTTATCTGCCTGCTTCAGCAAACTTTGCAAGGGTTAAGGGATGATGTGGTGGAAGAGGTGGAGGATGAGGAGTCACCTTTTCCATCAGCTTCTGGAGAGTCAGCGCCACGTGGTTCCTCAAAAAGGGGTACGCAGGGGCCAATTTGTGAGGAGGATGAGGAGGAGTCAATGGACGAGGAAGAGCTCCGTCCAGAGGAGGGAGCGACACAATTGTCCAGTGGTCAGTGTGTACAGCGAGGGTGGGGTGATGACGAGCGGGCAGAGATCATGTCTCAAGCAGGGGACAGCGTTTCTGGGCCGGTTGGCACTCTGCAGCACATGGTGGATTTTATGCTGCAGTGCCTGAGAAACGACCGCCGCATCGACCACATTCTCAACATGCCTGATTATTGGGTGTTCACCCTCCTCGATCCTCGCTACCGGGACAACGTCCAAAACCTCATCCCTGCGTTGACCCGGGAGCGTAAATTGCGGGAGTACCACGACACACTGGTGAATTCCATCATCTTCTCCTGTCCAACTGAGAGGAGTGCTGCTAGTGCTTTACAAAGCAGCTCAGTGCGTCGAGGCAGTGGGGGAGGCTCTGCCCAAAGAGGGAGCAGAAGCAGTGCCTCTGCCCAAGGCAAGCCGAGTATGGCACAACTCTGGCACACTTTTGTGTGCCCGCCCCAAATGTCTACACCATCACCGGCGGCTCCAGTCAGCAGGAGGCAACGGTTCCGTCAGATGGTGACAGACTACATGGCTTGCCCTCTTACTGTACTCCCCGACGGCTCTTCCCCGTTCAAGTTTTGGGTCTCTAAGCTGGATACATGGCCAGAGCTAAGCCAGTATGCATTGGAGGTGCTGGCTTGCCCTGCGGCTAGTGTCTTATCGGAACGTGTCTTTAGTGCCGCAGGTGGTGTACTAACAGACCGTCGCATGCGACTATCCTCCGATAACGTTGACCGGCTTACTTTCCTGAAAATGAACCAGGCCTGGATCTCGCAGGAATTTGCCACTCCTCTGCCTGATTAATTAATTGGGTGTCATCCAGGTCTTCTGCTGTGTTCATCTTTCTACCACCTGAACTGCTATTCCTGGGCTCCAACACTGCCAGTTGCGGCTCAGAAGTGCAGGCTGCACAGTCAAAACATACGACCCAGTGTTATTGGGTTTCAGTAACGTCAGCTGATCCCCAGCTGTGTAGCCGGCAATGTGTCCTGCGACCGCTACGCTGGCACAACAACCTGAATGTAAGGGAACCTGCCCCCCCCGTCGTTTGTTACTGAAAGAGCCATCTTGTGCAGCAGTAATGCTGCACAAGGAAAAGGTAGCTATTTTTTTTTTGGCTCCTTGCACACGCAGAACTTAACACTTATAAAATGTGTTCACTGATACCGTTATACCGTCCCGGAGCTGGGACTTTCCTTCGTAATGTGACGCAGCACAGCCGTCATTCCTACCCCCTTGGTGCCATGCGCTGCCTCCTCAGCGTTGTTTTAAGCTGTCACGGAGCCTGCGCTGTTCTGTTATCCCTTGGCCATGCCCTATTTGCGCTGCCTGTCTTCTGACATAATTTGGTGTCAGGCTGGCTGCGCCTGTGCGGCCGCGCTGCCATAGATCCCGCCTCGCAGTGTCTTCTGATTGAGTCACACTGCGGGCCTGGGATCCATGGGCATGCGCAGTGCATATCTTCCCCTCGGGCTCTCGCTCATTTCCCTCCGCCTTCTTTAGACTGTGCGCCGTCAGCTGATCCCTAATAGCATGCCACGGCCGTGACAACGCACAGTCTGAAGAAGAGGGAAGGAGGGGAGTGAGAGTCGAGGATATGCACTGTGCATGCCCATGGATCCAAGGCCCGCAGTGGGATTACGTTAGACGAGACTGCGAGGTGGGATCTGGAGCAGCGTGGACGCACAGGCACTGACAGCCTGACACCAAATTATGTCAGAAGACAGGCAGCGCTAATTGGGCAGGGCCAAGGGCTAACAGAACAGCGCAGGCTCCGTGACAGCTTAAAACAACGCTGAGGAGGCAGCACACGGCACCAAGGGGATAGGAATGACAGCTGTGCTGTGTCCCATTACGAAGGAAATTCGCACCTCCGTGACGGTTTAACGGTATAAGGGGACACATTTTTAGTGTTTACTTCTGTGTTTGCAAGGAGCATAATTAAAAGAGCAACCTTTTCCTTTTGCATCCTTAGCGCTGCACAAGATGGCTCTTTCAGCTACAAACGTCTTGGGGGGGGGGGGTTAAAGGTTCCCTTTCAACTTGCTCCAATCAGGCTTCGGCCTACACTCTGTTCCTCTGCTCCTCCTGCTGTCCCTGGGCTCTAACACCGCCAGTTGGTGCCTGGAAGTGCTGTGTGCACAGTCAACAGTCGCTCCTCTGTTATTGGGGTTCAGTAACGTCAGCTGATCCCCAGCTGTGTGTGCGGTAATACCTCCAATCTGCTCCTCCTGCTGTCCCTGGGCTCTAATACCGCCAGTTGGTGCCTGGAAGTGCTGTGTGCACAGTCAACAGTCGCTCCTCTGTTATTGGGGTTCAGTAACGTCAGCTGATCCCCAGCTGTGTGTGCGGTAATACCTCCAATCTGCTCCTCCTGCTGTCCCTGGGCTCTAACACCGCCAGTTGGTGCCTGGAAGTGCTGTGTGCACAGTCAACAGTCGCTCCTCTGTTATTGGGGTTCAGTAACGTCAGCTGATCCCCAGCTGTGTATCCGGCAACGTGTCATGCGACCGCCACGCTGGCACAACTAAAATGTAAGGGGACCTGTCCCCCCCCCCCCCCCCCCTAGGCGTTTGTTACTGAAAGAGCCACCATGTGCAGCACTAATACTGCACAAGGGAAAGGTCGCTCTTGAAATTATGCTCCTTGGAAACGCTGAACTACACACTCATGTAATGTGTCCCCTCACACCGTCCAACCGTCCCAGAGGTGGGACTTTCCTTTGTAATGTGACGCAGCACAGCTGTCATTGCTACCCCCTTGGCACCGTGCGCTGCCTCCTTAGCGTTGTTTGATTCCGTCATGGACCCTGCACTGTTATGTTATCCCTTGGCCATGCACAGTTTGCGCTGCCCGTCCTCTGACATCATTTGTTGTCGTCCTGGCTGCGCCTGTGCGTCCACGCTGCCCGAAATCCCACCTCGCAGTGTCGTCTAATGTGATCCCACAGTGGGCCTGGTATCCATGGCCATGCGCAGTGCATATACTAGCCTCTCATTCCCCTTCTTCATGCTTCTTCAGACTAGGCGGCGTCAGCTGATCCCTAATAGCATGCCACGGCCGTGACGCCGCACAGTCTGAAGAAGCATGAAGGAGGTGAGTGAGAGGCGATGATATGCACTGCGCATGCCCATGGATCCCTGGCCCGCAGTGGGATTACATTTGATGACACTGCAAGGTTGGATCTCGGGCAGCTTTGACGCACAGGCACTGCCAGCCTGACACCTAAATGATGTCAGAAGACGGGCACCGCTAACTGTGCATGGCCAAGGGATAACATTACAGCGCGGGCTCCGTGACAGAACCAAACAACGTTGAGGAGGTGGCGCACGGCACCAAGGGGGTTGGAATGACGGCTGTGCTGTGTCACATTACAAAGGAAAGTCCCACTTCCGGGATGGTTTGACGGTGTGAGGGGACACATTATATGAGTGTGTACTTCAGCGTTTGCAAGGAGCATTATTTTGGGAGCCACCATTTTCCATGTGCAGTATTACTGCTGTACAAGATGGCTCTTTCAGCAACAAATGCCTGGGGGGGTTAAAGGTTCCCTTTACACTTGCTCCACTGCAGGCTTCGGCCTACACTCTGCTCCTCTCTGATTCCCTGGGTTTCAACACTGTCAGTTGACACCTGGAAGTGTTGTCTACACAGAAAATACACTAGGTGATGTGTCAGTGGGGTTCAGCACCGCCAGCTGTTCCCCTGCTGTGTAGTCGGCATCGTGTCCAGCACAAGCCACGCTGGCACAACCGACCAAAAGCTTCCACCAGTGCAGGCTTCGGCCTACACTTTGCTCCTCTCCTCCTCCTGCTGACCCTGGGCTCAAACACCGCTAGTTTTTGCCCGGAACTGCTAGCTGCACAGAGAAAAACACCAGCCAATGTGTTAGTGGGGTTCAGCAACGCCAGCTGTTCCCCTGCTGTGTAGCTGGCAACGTGTCCTGCAAACGCCACGCAGGCACATGAACTGAAATTGAAGGGAGCCTGGCCCCCTCTCCCCCAGGTGTTTCTATGTATAACAGCCACCTTGTACAGCAGTACTGCTGCATTTGTACAAGGTGGCTGACTTTTTATCCTTGCCCACGTGGAACTCAACACGTACAAAATGTGTCTCTTTGAGACCATTCCACTGTCCCTGAGGTGTGACTTTCCTTTCTAATGATACGCAGCACCCCCCTTGGTAGCGCTTCCCGTCTTCTGACATCATCGGTTGGCTAGTTGCGCCTGTGCGTCCGCCCTGCCTGAATAAAATGCTCCTCGTTGTCTTAATTATTTTGACTGTGAGGGTGTGATTGATGGGCACGAGCAGTGCATATCTTCGCCTGTCTTAACTCATCTCCTTCCGCCTTCTTCAGACTGTGCAGCCTCATGGCCGCGGCATGCGAGAAGGGATCAGATGAGGCCGCCCAGTCTGAAGCAGGTGTAAGGACATGTGTGAGCGGCAAACATATTTAGTGCACCAGGGCACGAATCACAGCACCGCAGTGTGATTTTTTAAAAACACACTGTGGGTCTGGGATTCATGTCCACCGCTAACCGCAACGGCCAACATGAAATGAGGTCATAAGACAGGAAGCGCTCACAGCGCATGGCCAAAGGATCACAAGAGCGCAGACTCCTGTACAGCAACTAACAACGCTCAGGAAGCTGCGCCCATGCAAAAAGGTGTTGTTTTCGACACCTGTGCTGCTTTTCTTTAAAAAGACAAGTCACGCCTCCACTACTGTTTAACAGTATAATGGGCTAAATAGTGTACGTGTTGCATTCAGCGTGTGCAAGTAGACAAATTAATAGAGCAACCTTTTACTTGTGCAGCATTAATGCTGCAGAAGGAGTGGCTCTTGTACTTTGTAACACCTGAGGGGGGGTTAAAGGTAACCTTTGAAATTGGTTCAACTAGGCTTCGGCCTACACTCTGCTCCTCTCCTCCTCCTGCTGACCCTGGGCTCTAACAACGCTAGTTTTTGCCCGGAAATGCTAGCTGCACAGAGAAAAACACCAGCCAATGTGTTAGTGGGGTTCAGCAACGCCAGCTGTTTCCCTGCTGTGTAGCCGGCATCGTGTCCAGCACAAGCCACGCTGGCACAACCGACCAAAAGCTGCCACCAGTGCAGGCTTCGGCCTACACTTTGCTCCTCTCCTCCTCCTGCTGACCCTGGGCTCTAACACCGCTAGTTTTTGCCCGGACATGCAATCTGCACAGAGAAAAACACCAGTCAATGTGTCAGTAGGGTTCAGCAACGCCAGCTGTTCCCCTGCTGTGTAGCTTGCAACGTGACCTGCAAACGCCACGCAGGCACATGAACTGAAATTGACGGGAGCCTGCCCCCCACCCCCAGGTGTTTCTATGTATAACAGCCACCTTGTACAGCAGTACTGCTGCATTTGTACAAGGTGGCTGACTTTTTCTCCTTGCCCACGTGGAACTCAACACGTACAAAATGTGTCTCATTAGAGACCATTACAATGTCCCTGAGGTGTGACTTTCCTTTGTAATGACACGCAGCACCACCCTTGTTAGCGCTGCCCGTCTTTTGACATCATTGGTTAGCTGGCTGCGCCTGTGCATCTCCCCTGCTCGAAACAACGCCCCTCGGTGTCTTATTTTTTTGGACAGCGAGGGTGTGATTGATGGGCATGTGCAGTGCATATGTTTGCCTGTGTTCACTCATCTCCTTCCGCCTTCTTCAGACTGGGTGTCCTCATGGCCGCGGCAGGCGATAAGGGATCAGATGAGGCCGCCCAGTCTGAAGCAGGTGTAAGGACATGTGTGAGCGTCAAACATATTTACTGCACAAGGCCACGAATCCCAGCCACGCAGTGTGATTTTTTGAAAACACACTGTGGGTCTGGGATTCATGTCCATCGCTAACCGCAACGGCCAACATAAAATGAGGTCAGAAGACAGTAAGCGCTCACAGCGCATGGCCAAGGGATCACACAATAGCGCAGACTCCTGTACAGCAAATAACAACGCTCAGGAATCTGTGCACAGCAGCTATGTGTTAATTTTGACACCTGTGCTGCATCTCCGTAAAAAAGAAAGTCACGCCTCCACTACTGTTTGACAGTATAATGGGCTAAATAGTGTATGTGTTTTATTCATCGTGTGCAAGGAGCAAATTAAATAGAGCAACCTTTTACTTGTGCAGCATTAATGCTGCACAAGGTGTGGCTCTTGTACCTTGCAACACCTGAGGGGGGGGTTAAAGGTAACCTTTGAAATAGGTTCAACTAGGCTTCGGCCTACACTCTGCTCCTCTCCTCCTCCTGCTGACCCTGGGCTCTAACAACGCTAGTTTTTGCCCGGAAATGCTAGCTGCACAGAGAAAAACACCAGCCAATGTGTTAGTGGGGTTCAGCAACGCCCGCTGTTCCCCCGCTGTGTAGCCGGCATCGTGTCCAGCAAAAGCCACGCTGGCACAACCGACCAAAAGCTGCCACCAGTGCAGGCTTCGGCCTACACTTTGCTCCTCTCCTCCTCCTGCTGACCCTGGGCTCAAACACCGCTAGTTTTTGCCCGGAAATGCTAGCTGCACAGAGAAAAACACCAGCCAATGTGTTAGTGGGGTTCAGCAACGCCAGCTGTTTCCCTGCTGTGTAGCTTGCATCGTGTCCAGCACAAGCCACGCTGGCACAACCGACCAAAAGCTGCCACCAGTGCAGGCTTCGGCCTACACTTTGCTCCTCTCCTCCTCCTGCTGACCCTGGGCTCTAACACCGCTAGTTTTTGCCCGGACATGCAATCTGCACAGAGAAAAACACCAGTCAATGTGTCAGTGGGGTTCAGCAACGCCAGCTGTTCCCCTGCTGTGTAGCTTGCAACGTGACCTGCAAACGCCACGCAGGCACGTGAACTGAAATTGAAGGGAGCCTGCCCCCCACCCCCAGGTGTTTCTATGTATAACAGCCACCTTGTACAGCAGTACTGCTGCATTTGTACAAGGTGGCTGACTTTTTCTCCTTGCCCACGTGGAACTCAACACGTACAAAATGTGTCTCATTAGAGACCATTACAATGTCCCTGAGGTGTGACTTTCCTTTGTAATGACACGCAGCACCACCCTTGTTAGCGCTGCCCGTCTTTTGACATCATTGGTTAGCTGGCTGCGCCTGTGCATCTCCCCTGCTCGAAACAACGCCCCTCGGTGTCTTATTTTTTTGGACAGCGAGGGTGTGATTGATGGGCATGTGCAGTGCATATGTTTGCCTGTGTTCACTCATCTCCTTCCGCCTTCTTCAGACTGGGTGTCCTCATGGCCGCGGCAGGCGATAAGGGATCAGATGAGGCCGCCCAGTCTGAAGCAGGTGTAAGGACATGTGTGAGCGTCAAACATATTTACTGCACAAGGCCACGAATCCCAGCCACGCAGTGTGATTTTTTGAAAACACACTGTGGGTCTGGGATTCATGTCCATCGCTAACCGCAACGGCCAACATAAAATGAGGTCAGAAGACAGTAAGCGCTCACAGCGCATGGCCAAGGGATCACACAATAGCGCAGACTCCTGTACAGCAAATAACAACGCTCAGGAATCTGTGCACAGCAGCTATGTGTTAATTTTGACACCTGTGCTGCATCTCCGTAAAAAAGAAAGTCACGCCTCCACTACTGTTTGACAGTATAATGGGCTAAATAGTGTATGTGTTTTATTCATCGTGTGCAAGGAGCAAATTAAATAGAGCAACCTTTTACTTGTGCAGCATTAATGCTGCACAAGGAGTGGCTCTTGTACCTTGCAACACCTGAGGGGGGGGTTAAAGGTAACCTTTGAAATAGGTTCAACTAGGCTTCGGCCTACACTCTGCTCCTCTCCTCCTCCTGCTGACCCTGGGCTCTAATAACGCTAGTTTTTGCCCGGAAATGCTAGCTGCACAGAGAAAAACACCAGCCAATGTGTTAGTGGGGTTCAGCAACGCCCGCTGTTCCCCCGCTGTGTAGCCGGCATCGTGTCCAGCAAAAGCCACGCTGGCACAACCGACCAAAAGCTGCCACCAGTGCAGGCTTCGGCCTACACTTTGCTCCTCTCCTCCTCCTGCTGACCCTGGGCTCAAACACCGCTAGTTTTTGCCCGGAAATGCTAGCTGCACAGAGAAAAACACCAGCCAATGTGTTAGTGGGGTTCAGCAACGCCAGCTGTTTCCCTGCTGTGTAGCTTGCATCGTGTCCAGCACAAGCCACGCTGGCACAACCGACCAAAAGCTGCCACCAGTGCAGGCTTCGGCCTACACTTTGCTCCTCTCCTCCTCCTGCTGACCCTGGGCTCTAACACCGCTAGTTTTTGCCCGGACATGCAATCTGCACAGAGAAAAACACCAGTCAATGTGTCAGTGGGGTTCAGCAACGCCAGCTGTTCCCCTGCTGTGTAGCTTGCAACGTGACCTGCAAACGCCACGCAGGCACGTGAACTGAAATTGAAGGGAGCCTGCCCCCCACCCCCAGGTGTTTCTATGTATAACAGCCACCTTGTACAGCAGTACTGCTGCATTTGTACAAGGTGGCTGACTTTTTCTCCTTGCCCACGTGGAACTCAACACGTACAAAATGTGTCTCATTAGAGACCATTACAATGTCCCTGAGGTGTGACTTTCCTTTGTAATGACACGCAGCACCACCCTTGTTAGCGCTGCCCGTCTTTTGACATCATTGGTTAGCTGGCTGCGCCTGTGCATCTCCCCTGCTCGAAACAACGCCCCTCGGTGTCTTATTTTTTTGGACAGCGAGGGTGTGATTGATGGGCATGTGCAGTGCATATGTTTGCCTGTGTTCACTCATCTCCTTCCGCCTTCTTCAGACTGGGTGTCCTCATGGCCGCGGCAGGCGATAAGGGATCAGATGAGGCCGCCCAGTCTGAAGCAGGTGTAAGGACATGTGTGAGCGTCAAACATATTTACTGCACAAGGCCACGAATCCCAGCCACGCAGTGTGATTTTTTGAAAACACACTGTGGGTCTGGGATTCATGTCCATCGCTAACCGCAACGGCCAACATAAAATGAGGTCAGAAGACAGTAAGCGCTCACAGCGCATGGCCAAGGGATCACACAATAGCGCAGACTCCTGTACAGCAAATAACAACGCTCAGGAATCTGCGCACAGCAGCTATGTGTTAATTTTGACACCTGTGCTGCATCTCCGTAAAAAGGAAAGTCACGCCTCCACTACTGTTTGACAGTATAATGGGCTAAATAGTGTACGTGTTTTATTCATCGTGTGCAAGGAGCAAATTAAATAGAGCAACCTTTTACTTGGGCAGCATTAATGCTGCACAAGGTGTGGCTCTTGTACCTTGCAACACCTGAGGGGGGGGGTTAAAGGTAACCTTTGAAATTGGTTCAACTAGGCTTCGGCCTACACTCTGCTCCTCTCCTCCTCCTGCTGACCCTGGGCTCTAACAACGCTAGTTTTTGCCCGGAAATGCTAGCTGCACAGAGAAAAACACCAGCCAATGTGTTAGTGGGGTTCAGCAACGCCCGCTGTTCCCCCGCTGTGTAGCCGGCATCGTGTCCAGCAAAAGCCACGCTGGCACAACCGACCAAAAGCTGCCACCAGTGCAGGCTTCGGCCTACACTTTGCTCCTCTCCTCCTCCTGCTGACCCTGGGCTCAAACACCGCTAGTTTTTGCCCGGAAATGCTAGCTGCACAGAGAAAAACACCAGCCAATGTGTTAGTGGGGTTCAGCACCGCCAGCTGTTCCCCCGCTGTGTGGCCGGCATCGTGTCCAGCACAAGCCACGCTGGCACAACCGACCAAAAGCTGCCACCAGTGCAGGCTTCGGTCTACACTTTGCTCCTCTCCTCCTCCTGCTGACCCTGGGCTCTAACACCGCCAGTTTTTGCCCGGACATGCGATCTGCACAGAGAAAAACACCAGTCAATGTGTCAGTGGGGTTCAGCAACGCCAGCTGTTCCCCTGCTGTGTAGCTTGCAACGTGACCTGCAAACGCCACGCAGGCACATGAACTGAAATTGAAGGGAGCCTGGCCCCCACCCCCAGGTGTTTCTATGTATAACAGCCACCTTGTACAGCAGTACTGCTGCATTTGTACAAGGTGGCTGATGTTTTCTCCTTGCCCACGTGGAACTCAACACGTACAAAATTTGTCTCATTAGAGACCAATGCTAATGTCCCTGAGGTGTGACTTTCCTTTTTAATGACACGCAGCACCCCCATTGTTAGCGCTGCCCGTCTTCTGACATCATTGGTTGGCTGCCTGTGCCTGTGCATCCGCCCTGCCCGACACAACGCCCCTCGTTGTCTCATATTTTGGATGCGAGGGTGTTATTGATGGGCATGTGCAGTGCATATGTTCGCCTGTTTTAAGTCACCTCCTTCCGCCTTCTTCAGACTGGGTGTCCTCATGGCCGCGGCATGCGATAAGGGATCAGATGAGGCCGCCCAGTCTGAAGCAGGTGTAAGGACATGTGTGAGCGGCAAACATATTTAGTGCACAAGGGCAAGAATCCCAGCACCGCAGTGTGATTTTTTAAAAAAACACTGTGGGTCTGGGATTCATGTCCACCGCTAACCGCAACGGCCAACATGAAATGAGGTCATAAGACAGGAAGCGCTCACAGCGCATAGCCAAGGGATCACAAGAGCGCAGACTCCTGTACAGCAACTAACAACGCTCAGGAAGCTGCGCCCATGCAAAAAGGTGTTATTTTCGACACCTGTGCTGCTTTTCTTTAAAAAGACAAGTCACGCCTCCACTACTGTTTAACAGTATAATGGGCTAAATAGTGTACGTGTTGCATTCAGCGTGTGCAAGTAGACAAATTAATAGAGCAACCTTTTACTTGTGCAGCATTAATGCTGCAGAAGGAGTGGCTCTTGTACTTTGTAACACCTGAGGGGGGGTTAAAGGTAACCTTTGAAATTGGTTCAACTAGGCTTCGGCCTACACTCTGCTCCTCTCCTCCTCCTGCTGACCCTGGGCTCTAACAACGCTAGTTTTTGCCCGGAAATGCTAGCTGCACAGAGAAAAACACCAGCCAATGTGTTAGTGGGGTTCAGCACCGCCAGCTGTTCCCCCGCTGTGTAGCCGGCATCGTGTCCAGCACAAGCCACGCTGGCACAACCGACCAAAAGCTGCCACCAGTGCAGGCTTCGGCCTACACTTTGCTCCTCTCCTCCTCCTGCTGACCCTGGGCTCTAACACCGCCAGTTTTTGCCCGGACATGCGATCTGCACAGAGAAAAACACCAGTCAATGTGTCAGTGGGGTTCAGCAACGCCAGCTGTTCCCCTGCTGTGTAGCTTGCAACGTGACCAGCAAATGCCACGCAGGCACATGAACTGAAATTGAAGGGAGCCTGGCCCCCACCCCCAGGTGTTTCTATGTATAACAGCCACCTTGTACAGCAGTACTGCTGCATTTGTACAAGGTGGCTGATGTTTTCTCCTTGCCCACGTGGAACTCAACACGTACAAAATTTGTCTCTTTGAGACCATTCCACTGTCCCTGAGGTGTGACTTTCCTTTCTAATGATACGCAGCACCCCCCTTGGTAGCGCTTCCCGTCTTCTGACATCATTGGTTGGCTAGTTGCGCCTGTGCGTCCGCCCTGCCTGAATAAAATGCTCCTCGTTGTCTTACTTATTTTGACTGCGAGGGTGTGATTGATGGGCACGAGCAGTGCATATCTTCGCCTGTCTTAACTCATCTCCTTCCGCCTTCTTCAGACTGTGCAGCCTCATGGCCGCGGCATGCGAGAAGGGATCAGCAGAGGCCGCCCAGTCTGAAGCAGGTGTAAGGACGTGTGTGAGCGGCCAAAATATTTACTGCTCAAGGCCACGAATCCCAGCACCGCAGTGTGGCTTTATGAAAAGACACTGTGGGTCTGTGATTTATGGCCATCGTTAACCGCAGCGGCCAACATGAAATGATGTCATAAGATGGGCAGCGCTAACAGGGCATTGCCAAGGGATAACACAAGAGCGCAGACTCCTGTACAGCAAATAACAACGCTCAGGAAGCTGCGCCAAGCACCAAGGCGTTATTTTGGACACCTGTGCTGCGTCTCATCAAAAAACCAAGTCACGCATCCACTACAGTTTGACTGTAGAATGGGGTAAATTGTGTACGTCTTTCATTCAGCGTGTGCAAGTAGACAAATTAATAGAGCAACCTTTCACTTGTGCAGCATTAATACTGCACAAGGTGTGTCTCTTGTACTTTGTAACACCTGAGGGGGGGGTTAAAGGTTTCCTTTGAAATTGGTTCAACTAGGCTTCGGCCTACACTCTGCTCCTCTCCTCCTCCTCCTGCTTCAACACGGGCTCTAACATCGCTAGTTTTTGCCCGCAAGTGCTAGCTGCACAGAGAAAAACACACGCCATTGTGTTAGTGGGGTTCAGCAACGCCAGCTGTTCCCCCAGTGTGTAGCCGGCAAAGTGTCCTGCAAACGCAACGCAGACACAAAGCTGCCTCCAGTGCAGGCTTCGGCCTACACTCATCTCCCCCTGCTTACCCTTTGCTCCAACACCGCTAGTTGGGGCTCTAGGAAGACAATCTTTAGTAGGCAAGGCAACGCATCTGGGTTCCAGCACCGCCAGCTGGTTCTCGGCAGTGTTCTTGTCACAGGTACTCCCTCGTGCCAAGCCTGGTTTCAGCACCATCAGCTGTTTCTGGGTTGTGTCAACTTCACTGAGATGCCTATGCTTGCCCCGTCGTGGTGCGGTCGGGTTAGCCAACTCCAGGGTGCCTCCAGTTTAGGAGCTTCCTATGTGGGCTGCATGAATTGGTAGTCAAGGCTGGTTCTGTAGTGCCAGTAGGCCCAGCTCCCCCTGTAGGACTGTTGGGGTTCGGTAACTGCGGCTGCCTCGCGGCCTAGCTGTTCTCTCCTCTCCTGTGGACCTTCGGGTCCACCACCTGGTTCCAGCACCGTCAGCTGGTTCCGGGCCGAGCCTTTGGCTTAGGTGCCTCCTCCTGGGTATCCGAGTTCCGCCAACGCCAGGCGGTCCTTGGTAGTGCTTTTAAGCGCGGGCACCTACAGCTTAGTAACCGGGTTCCAGCACCGTCAGCTGGTCCTCGGTCGTGCCATTGGCTCTTGCACACTGGGGCAACGCATCCGGGTTCCAGCACCGCCAGCTGGTTCTCGGCAGTGTTCTTGTCACAGGTACTCCCTCGTGCCAAGCCTGGTTTCAGCACCGTCAGCTGTTTCTGGGTTGTGTCAACTTCACTGAGACGCCTATGCTTGCCCCGTCGTGGTGCGGTCGGGTTAGCCAACTCCAGGGTGCCTCCAGTTTAGGAGCTTCCTATGTGGGCTGCATGAATTGGTAGTCAAGGCTGGTTCTGTAGTGCCAGTAGGCCCAGCTCCCCCTGTAGGACTGTTGGGGTTCGGTAACTGCGGCTGCCTCGCGGCCTAGCTGTTCTCTCCTCTCCTGTGGACCTTCGGGTCCACCACCTGGTTCCAGCACCGTCAGCTGGTTCCGGGCCGAGCCTTTGGCTTAGGTGCCTCCTCCTGGGTATCCGAGTTCCGCCAACGCCAGGCGGTCCTTGGTAGTGCTTTTAAGCGCGGGCACCTACAGCTTAGTAACCGGGTTCCAGCACCGTCAGCTGGTCTTCGGTCGTGCCATTGGCTCTTGCACACTGGGGCAACGCATCCAGGTTCCAGCACCGCCAGTTGGTTCTCGGCAGTGTTCTTGTCACAGGTACTCCCTCGTGCCAAGCCTGGTTTCAGCACCGTCAGCTGTTTCTGGGTTGTGTCAACTTCACTGAGACGCCTATGCTTGCCCCGTCGTGGTGCGGTCGGGTTAGCCAACTCCAGGGTGCCTCCAGTTTAGGAGCTTCCTATGTGGGCTGCATGAATTGGTAGTCAAGGCTGGTTCTGTAGTGCCAGTAGGCCCAGCTCCCCCTGTAGGACTGTTGGGGTTCGGTAACTGCGGCTGCCTCGCGGCCTAGCTGTTCTCTCCTCTCCTGTGGACCTTCGGGTCCACCACCTGGTTCCAGCACCGTCAGCTGGTTCCGGGCCGAGCCTTTGGCTTAGGTGCCTCCTCCTGGGTATCCGAGTTCCGCCAACGCCAGGCGGTCCTTGGTAGTGCTTTTAAGCGCGGGCACCTACAGCTTAGTAACCGGGTTCCAGCACCGTCAGCTGGTCCTCGGTCGTGCCATTGGCTCTTGCACACTGGGGCAATGCATCCAGGTTCCAGCACCGCCAGCTGGTTCTCGGCAGTGTTCTTGTCACAGGTACTCCCTCGTGCCAAGCCTGGTTTCAGCACCGTCAGCTGTTTCTGGGTTGTGTCAACTTCACTGAGACGCCTATGCTTGCCCCGTCGTGGTGCGGTCGGGTTAGCCAACTCCAGGGTGCCTCCAGTTTAGGAGCTTCCTATGTGGGCTGCATGAATTGGTAGTCAAGGCTGGTTCTGTAGTGCCAGTAGGCCCAGCTCCCCCTGTAGGACTGTTGGGGTTCGGTAACTGCGGCTGCCTCGCGGCCTAGCTGTTCTCTCCTCTCCTGTGGACCTTGGGGTCCACCACCTGGTTCCAGCACCGTCAGCTGGTTCCGGGCCGAGCCTTTGGCTTAGGTGCCTCCTCCTGGGTATCCGAGTTCCGCCAACGCCAGGCGGTCCTTGGTAGTGCTTTTAAGCGCGGGCACCTACAGCTTAGTAACCGGGTTCCAGCACCGTCAGCTGGTCCTCGGTCGTGCCATTGGCTCTTGCACACTGGGGCAACGCATCCGGGTTCCAGCACCGCCAGCTGGTTCTCGGCAGTGTTCTTGTCACAGGTACTCCCTCGTGCCAAGCCTGGTTTCAGCACCGTCAGCTGTTTCTGGGTTGTGTCAACTTCACTGAGACGCCTATGCTTGCCCCGTCGTGGTGCGGTCGGGTTAGCCAACTCCAGGGTGCCTCCAGTTTAGGAGCTTCCTATGTGGGCTGCATGAATTGGTAGTCAAGGCTGGTTCTGTAGTGCCAGTAGGCCCAGCTCCCCCTGTAGGACTGTTGGGGTTCGGTAACTGCGGCTGCCTCGCGGCCTAGCTGTTCTCTCCTCTCCTGTGGACCTTCGGGTCCACCACCTGGTTCCAGCACTGTCAGCTGGTTCCGGGCCGAGCCTTTGGCTTAGGTGCCTCCTCCTGGGTATCCGAGTTCCGCCAACGCCAGGCGGTCCTTGGTAGTGCTTTTAAGCGCGGGCACCTACAGCTTAGTAACCGGGTTCCAGCACCGTCAGCTGGTCCTCGGTCGTGCCATTGGCTCTTGCACACTGGGGCAACGCATCTGGGTTCCAGCACCGCCAGCTGGTTCTCGGCAGTGTTCTTGTCACAGGTACTCCCTCGTGCCAAGCCTGGTTTCAGCACCGTCAGCTGTTTCCGGGTTGTGTCAAGCTCACTGAGACGCCTATGCTTGCCCCGTCGTGGTGCGGTCGAGTTAGCCAACTCCAGGGTGCCTCCAGTTTAGGAGCTTCCTATGTGGGCTGCGTGAACTGGTAGTCAAGGCTGGTTCTGTAGTGCCAGTAGGCCCAGCTCCCCCTGTAGGACTGTTGGGGTTCGGTAACTGCGGCTGCCTCGCGGCCTAGCTGTTATCTCCTCTCCTGTGGGCCTTCGGGTCCACCACCTGGTTCCAGCACCGTCAGCTGGTTCTAGGCAGTGTCTTTTGCTCTTGTACCTTCTGCTCCCCATCCTGGTTCCAGTAACGTCAGCTGGTTCCGGGCAGAGCCTTTGGCTTAGGTGCCTCCTTCTGGGTATCCAAGTTCCACCAACGTCAGGTGGTCCTTGGTAGTGCTTTCAGGCACGGGTACCTCCTGCTTAGTAACCGGGTTCCAGTAACGTCAGCTGGTCCTCGGTAGTTCCATTGGCTCTTGGACCTTTGGCTACCCATCCGGGTTCCAGTACCGTCAGCTGGTTCTCGGCAGTGTCTTTTGCTCTTGTACCTTCTGCTCCCCATCCTGGTTCCAGTAACGTCAGCTGGTTCCGGGCAAAGCCTTTGGCTTAGGTGCCTCCTTCTGGGTATCCGAGTTCCGCCAACGTCAGGCGGTCCTTGGTAGTGCTTTTTAGCACGGGTACCTCCTGCTTAGTAACCGGGTTCCAGTAACGTCAGCTGGTCCTCGGTAGTTCCATAGGCTCTTGAACCTTCGGGTAGCCATCCGAGTTCCAGTTCCATCAGCTGGTTCTTGGCATTTTCTCAGCCTTCTTGTACCTTCTGCTACATTTCCAAGTTTAAGACCCTAAAGTCGACGACCCGGAAGACCACCCCGATGACGACGACGACCCGGAAGACCACCCCGATGACGACGACGACGGCGGCGGAGACGACGACAACGACTGCGGAGACGACGACGGCGGAGACGACGACGGCGGAGACGACGACGGCGGAGACGACGACACTGAAGACGACGACCCTGGAGACGACGACATGGAAGACCGAGAAGCAGATGAACAAGAGGCTGCAGAACAAAGAGCAGAAGAACATTAAGCATAACACTTAATATCAGAGCAAAAGATATTATCTAAATTATATGCAGAAGAAGACTAAGCAGTGTATGGGGGTGAGTCCGTTCCTCCTCGTGGTGCCCCTGGATAAAGCCTGATGCTGCAGGCCAAACTGAACGCGGACAAATGTAACTTTTGTGACTGGCAGAACGTAAGGTGTAATCTTCCAACTTTTATAGATAACAACTACGGGAATGCCTGTCACAAATGAGAATATGATGAAGAAGTAGAATAGGAAGAATAATAACAGTGGAATAAAAAGAATATGTAGAATAGGAAGAACAATAATAGTTGAAGAAAATGAATATGAAGAATGTAATAAAGAAAAAAAAATAGGTAGAAGATGAAGAAGATGAATAAGGTGAAGAAGTTGATGTCAAAGATGCTGATGATGATGAAGATGAAAGTGTGGGAAAAGGAAAAAAAAGAAGGGGAAGGTCGTGGAATAGTGAAACATCAATATCTGACAAAATAAAAAAAAATTTACATAGTCAATATCTTTTTCAATCCGAACGCCTTTAAAAAAAAAAAAATCATGCTATTCTATTTGATTGGGCTAATCCTCATTGCCTTTAATGTCTCCGCCACCTCCCCCAATACATCCTACATTATTCTTAGTTGTTTTCCTTCATGTAGAATGAACCTACAAGGAAAGAAAGGGTTTATTTTAATTCCGATATTTTGGTCCCATTGACTTGCATTGGGATCGGGTATCGGTATCGGCGATATCCGATATTTTTTGAATATCGGCCGATCCAAACCGATACCGATACTTTCCGATATCGGAAGGTATCGCTCAACAGTAGAGAGAGAAGAAATAGAGATGAAGAAAGAGACAAGGAGAGAGAAAGATAGAGATAAAGTGAGAAAAAAGAGAAAGAGAAAGCAAGAGAAAGAGAGGGTGAGAGAGAAATAGAAAGGGGAAAAGGGTAAGAGTGAGAGAAAGATTTAGAGAAAGAAAGAAAGAAGATAAATCTTTCTTAGAAATTGGCGCCTGAGTAGCAGTTGGATGGCCAGGAGGGCTTCTGGGTCCCAGTAGGGCACTGTAGTAAAAAAATAAAAACACAGGTTGGATCCACTACAAATTACAGCACAAAAGGCATTTCCGCAGTGAAATCTGCAGCAGAAAAGTACCATAAACTTCCGCATCAGTAGCAATCTGCATCGTGCATTTCTTCCCCCCATAAGGTTGCTTTGACGTCCTGCAGCAGTGACCGGGGAGTTTCGTGTACATGATCGCTGTTTTTCGGAAGGGGACATTTTATGTTATCCAAATCCATCTTCTGTATGACACCAGTGGCCCAATCTGGTGGGCGACCCTGCCGGCCCCAGCACCGTCCCCGCCTGCCATTTGCTTCTCTTTTATCGTGTGCTCCAGCCAGTCTCTTCCATGCTGTTCGGAGGGATCAGTGTCCCCATTACACAGTTTGGGCTTCACATTGCTGTGAAGGATTTCACAAAACTTTAATGCCACTGGCCGGTCACAGTCACACAGACAAGTCAATAAGGCCGGAAAAAGCCCGACTCATTCACATGTAACCAGAGCGTCGGAGATGGAACCTGAGCTTCTGCTAGATGGCAGCCCTATAGTGTAAGGGCACGTTAGGGACGGTCCCATCTCCAATGTTTGGGACATATAGGAATGTGCCAGGTCCAATGCGTTCACCTTCACCTCCCAATCCAAGTCACTGCACGTCATCTCCAAAATCTGGGACAGCACGGTGTCCGAGTCTTGGAGATTTGCATGCGACCATTCCTTAGCAAGTCATTAAACATCTTTACCACCGCCCTCCTGGGGAAACCTTTCATTCCATGGGGCACCAGAGCCTGTAGGAAGGACACAATTATTGATAATTAACCTTCCATAGCATATCATCCCGCACCACAGCGGAGACACTTGAGGGCACATAGAGGCGGGTTATCATCACTTGTGCCTTCTCCTTTGCTATAGTTCGAAGTATCGGCAATGCTGATGAGAATACTGGGCCCAGCGATCACTTGGCTGGATATGGAAACGTGGAGAGGAAAAACGAGGATGATGACAGGGATTACAGCAGCACCGCACGTACAGATGGCGGTGCCTAGAAAATCTAGTACATCTGCCTCATTTTGGAGAGGTGCACTGCTGACATGAAGGATTGATAATCTCTCCCTGAGAGAGAGAAAGAGAGAGATAAAGTGAAAGAGAGAGAATGAGAAAGAAGGAGATAGAGAGAAAGAAAGGGAGAAAGAGAGACAAAGAGACATAAAGAGAGAGAGAGAGAAGAGAGATAAAGAAAGAGAGAAAGAGAGATAGATATAAAGTAAGAAAAAGAGAAAGCAAGGGAAAGAGAGGGAGAGAGAGAAATAGAAAGGAAGAAAGAGTAAGAGTGAGAGAAAGATTTAGAGAAAAAAGAAGAGAGAAAGAAAGAGAGGAGAGCGAAGAGAGAAAGGAGAGAAGGAAATAATGAAAGAGAGGAGAGAGAAATAGAGATTAAGAAAGAGGGAGAGAGAGAAAGAAGAAGAGAGGGGAGACTGCTCTATATACTGTACACTCTGGTCTATAAATTGTACACACTGCTGTATATACTTTACACACTGCTCTATATACTGTACACACTGCTGTATGTACTGTACACACTGGCTCTATATACTGTGCACACTGCTGTATATACTGTGTACTCTGCTGTATATACTGTGTACTCTGCTGTATATACTGTACACTCTGCTGTATATACTGTACCCTCTCCTCTAGGATCAGTGACACTTATTACACTGCTGATCTGGGCTGTGCAGATGTGATGTTGTGCACTATATAAACTATGTACAGCTGTGTTCTCTGTGTAGACGCTGGATTTTGTGTCTCCGCTTTTCTCCCAATATTCCCCTTTTACACAATAGTGGGGGTCACATAAATCCATTAATATTTCAGTTTTCTCCCCGGAGATGTTTATGTGTTTGGTTGGGGAGTCGCAGTGTGCAGCTGTCGCCTCATCAGAGCTCTTCGCACCATGACAGGCCGCAGCGGTCACAGCTTCACACTGGGTAAGACACGATATCAGGCAGGTGATTGCAATCAGCCACCGATGTGGATCATCTACTGGTGTGGAACACGTGTCCCCCCAATCCTCTGCACATACGGGGTACAGTGACACCACAGGTCAGGGAGGTGGCAGTCAGCGGAGGCCGTCGCCTGTGTTACCCTTCTGGGTTGTCAGCAGCTCCAGCTCGTCCCCACATCGTACAATCAGCTTCCTGTGCGATAGACATAGGAGTAAAGATCCCTGTGATGGTGACAAGAGCCGGGAATAGGAGGAACGATCTCCCGCAGCAGATTTATCTCCCCGGATACACAGTGATGTGCAGATCGGGAGGACGGCGGCGATGATCCCGGGATTTCCTCTCCGCTCTTTCCCGGCATCTCTGCTAGTGACGGCTACAAATGGCCGGTGGAGATGTTGGAGAAGGGGAGGAGACGGAGGAATCGCGCTCTGCTGTCCGGTGTTAGCCGGTAAAGGGCTTTTATCCCGGGCAGGGAAGCACAAGGGGAGAGCGGAGCTTCACTCGGACTCAGCTGGGAGGGGGCGGGGCCTGTGTCCAGTGTCAGCCAATAGAAGCTCAGGACGGTGCTGCTCAGCAGCCAATCAGTGCGCAGTAAGCCTGTACATATAACAGGCGCCTCCAGCTCCGGCCTCAGTGTTTTCCTTCCTATCAGGAAATATTTTCATTTTGCTTCAGCAGCACATGATGGCAGAGACCGCGCCAGCCGCCGCTCCCCCTCCCGCAGAACCGGCCGCCAAATCCAAGAAGCAGCCGAAGAAATCTGCTGCCAAGAAGAGCAATAAACCCTCCGGCCCCAGCGTCTCCGAGCTGATCGTGAAAGCCGTGTCCGCCTCCAAGGAGCGCAGCGGGGTGTCTCTGGCCGCCCTGAAGAAGGCTCTGTCTGCTGGAGGATACGATGTAGAGAAGAACAACAGCCGCCTGAAGCTGGCCGTCAAGGCTCTGGTCACCAAGGGCGCCCTCCTCCAGGTGAAAGGCAGCGGCGCCTCCGGGTCCTTCAAGCTGAACAAGAAGCAGGAGACGAAGGACAAAGTGGCCAAGACGAAGCCAGCAGCTGCGGCCAAACCTAAGAAACCCGCTGCTGCCAAGAAAGCCGCCAAATCTCCGAAGAAGCCCAAGAAGGCTCCGACTGCGGCCAAGAAGAGCCCGAAAAAGGCCAAGAAGCCCGCAGCGGCCAAGAAAGCGGCCAAGAAGCCGAAAGCCGCTCCCATGCCCAAGAAGGTGACGAAGAGTCCGGCTAAGAAGGCGGCCAAACCCGCCAAGAGTCCGGCTAAGAAGGCTGCGAAAGCCAAGAAGCCCGCGGCTAAGAAATAAGCTGCAGCCCCTGTTCTGTTACCACAAAGGCTCTTATAAGAGCCACCACCTCCCCCGCAGAGCTGTATGATCAGTGCCACCACCTCCTCCCCGCAGAGCTGTATCATCAGTGCCACCACTTCCTCCCCGCAGAGCTGTATCATCAGTGCCACCACCTCCTCCCCGCAGAGCTGTATGATCAGTGCCACCACCTCCTCCCCGCAGAGCTGTATGATCAGTGCCACCACTTCCTCCCCGCAGAGCTGTATCATCAGTGCCACCACCTCCTCCCCGCAGAGCTGTATGATCAGTGCCACCACCTCCTCCCCGCAGAGCTGTATGATCAGTGCCACCACTTCCTCCCCGCAGAGCTGTATCATCAGTGCCACCACATCCTCCCCGCAGAGCTGTATGATCAGAGCCACCACCTCCTCCCCGCAGAGCTGTATGATCAGTGCCACCACCTCCTCCCCGCAGAGCTGTATGATCAGTGCCACCACTTCCTCCCCGCAGAGCTGTATCATCAGTGCCACCACCTCCTCCCCGCAGAGCTGTATGATCAGTGCCACCACCTCCTCCCCGCAGAGCTGTATGATCAGAGCCACCACCTACTCCCCTCAGACCTGTATGATCGGTGCCACCACCTCCTCCCCGCAGAGCTGTATGATCAGAGCCACCACCTCCTCCCTGCAAAGCTGTATGATCAGTGCCACCACCTCCTCCCCGCAGAGCTGTACGATCAGTGCCACCACCTTCTCCTCCCCGCAGAGCTGCATGATCAGAGCCACCACCTTCTCCCCGCAGAGCTGTATGATCAGAGCCACCACCTCCTCCTCCCTGCAGAGCTGTATGATCAGAGAAATCACCTCCTCCGCGGAGAGCCGTATGATCAGTACCACCACCTCCTCCCCGCAGAGCTGTATGATCAGAGCCACCACCTTCTCCCCGCAGAGCTGTATGATCAGTGCCACCACCACTCCCCGCAGAGCTGTATGATCAGTGCCACCACCGTCTCCCGCAAAACTGTATGATCAGTGCCACCACCTCCTCCCCGCAGAGCTGTATCATCAGTGCCACCACCTTCTCCCCCGCAGAGCTGTATGATCAGAGCCACCACTTCCTCCCTGCAGAGCTGTATGATCAGAGAAATCACCTCCACCCCGCAGAGCTGTATGATCAGTGCCACCACCTTCTCCCCCGCAGAGCTGTATGATCAGTGCCACCACTTCCTCCCCGCAGAGCGATATAATCAGTGCCACCACCTCCACCCCGCAGAGCTGTATGATCAGAGAAATCACCTCCACCCCGCAGAGCTGTATGATCAGAGCCACCACCTCCTCCCCGCAGAGCTTTATGATCAGAGCCACCACCCTCTCCCCGCAGAGCTGTATGATCAGTGCCACCACCCTCTCCCGCAGAGCTGTATGATCAGTGCCACCACCTCTCCCCGCAGAGCTGTATGATCAGTGCCACCACCCTCTCCCTGCAGAGCTGTATGATCAGTGCCACCACTTTCTCCCCGCAGAGCTGTATGATCAGTGCCACCTCCTCCTCCACGCAGAACTGTATGATCAGTACCACCACCCTCTCCCCGCAGAGCTGTATGATCAGTGCCACCACCTCCTCCCCGCAGAGCTGTATGATCAGTGCCACCACCTCCTCCCCGCAGAGCTGTATGATCAGTGCCACCACCTCCTCCCCGCAGAGCTGTATGATCAGTGCCACCTCCTCCTCCTCCCCGCAGAGCTATATGATCAGAGCCACCACCTCCTCCCCGCAGAGCTGTATGATCAGAGCCACCACCTTCTCCCTGCAGAGCTGTTTGATCAGAGAAATCACCTCCTCCCCGCAGATCTGTATGATCAGTGCCACCACCCTCTCCCCGCAGAGCTGTATGATCAGAGCCACCACCTACTCCCCGCAGAGCTGTATGATCAGTGCCACCTCCTCCTCCCCGCAGAGCTGTATGATCAGAGCCACCACCTCCTCCCCGCAGAGCTGTATGATCAGAGCCACCACCTCCTCCCTGCAGAGCTGTATGATCAGAGAAATCACCTCCTCCCCGCACAGCTGTATGATCAGTGCCACCACCTCCTCCCCGCAGAGCTGTATGATCAGAGCCACCACCTCCTCCCCGCAGAGCTGTATGATCAGTGCCACCACCTCCTCCCCGCAGAGCTGTATGATCAGAGCCACCACATTCTCCCCGCAGAGCTGTATGATCAGAGCCACCACCTCCTCCCCGCAGAGCTGCATGATCAGAGCCACCACCTCCTCCCCGCAGAGCTGTATGATCAGTGCCACCACCCTCTCCCCGCAGAGCTGTATGATCAGAGCCACCACCTACTCCCCTCAGAGCTGTATGATCAGAGCCACCACATTCTCCCCGCAGAGCTGTATGATCAGAGCCACCACATTCTCCCCGCAGAGCTGTAGGATCAGAGCCACCACCTCCTCCCCGCAGAGCTGTATGATCAGTGCCACCACCCTCTCCCCGCAGAGCTGTATGATCAGAGCCACCACCTACTCCCCTCAGAGCTGTATGATCAGAGCCATAACCTCCTCCTCCCTGCAGAGCTGTATGATCAGAGAAATCACCTCCTCCCCGCAGAGCTGTATGATCAGTGCCATAACCTCCTCCTCCCATGCAGAGCTGTATGATCAGAGAAATCACCTCCTCCCCTCAGAGCTGTATGATCAGAGCCATAACCTCCTCCTCCCTGCAGAGCTGTATGATCAGAGAAATCACCTCCTCCCCGCAGAGCTGTATGATCAGAGCCATAACCTCCTCCTCCCTGCAGAGCTGTATGATCAGAGCCACCACCTCCTCCCCGCAGAGCTGTATGATCAGTGCCAACACCTTCTCCCCGCAGAGCTGTATGATCAGTGCCACCACCTCCTCCCTGCAGAGCTGTATGATCAGAGCCACCACCTCCTCCTCCCTGCAGAGCTGTATGATCAGAGAAATCACCTCCTCCGCGCAGAGTCGTATGATCAGAGCCACCACCTTCTCCCCGCAGAGCTGTATGATCAGAGAAATCATCTCCTCCGCGCACAGCCGTATGATCAGTGCCAAAACCTTCTCCCCGCAGAGCTGTATGATCACTGCCACCACCTCCTCCCCGCAGAGCTGTATGATCAGTGCCACCACATTCTCCCTGCAGAGCTGTAGGATCAGAGCCATCACCTCCTCCCCGCAGAGCTGTATGATCAGTGCCACCACCCTCTCCCCGCAGAGCTGTATGATCAGAGCCACCACCTCCTCCTCGCAGAGCTGTATGATCAGAGAAATCACCTCCTCCCCGGAGAGCTGTACAAACCTGGGAAACACACATTCGCCAGAAGACTCGCTACACTCATCAGGAGGGCGTTAAACTAGAAGAAGATGGGACGGGAAGAAAAACATTAGACTCGAACAAAGACGACCCAGGAAAACATACTCAGACGGGAGGTAAGAACATTTCTAAAACAATCCACAGTGAGGAGATTGGAACAAAACAAAATCCTCTAAACTGCATGCTCGCAAACGCCAGAAGCCTGACAAACAAGATGGAAGAACTAGAAGCAGAAATATCTACAGGTAACTTTGACATAGTGGGAATAACCGAGACATGGTTAGATGAAAGCTATGACTGGGCAGTTAACTTACAGGGTTACAGTCTGTTTAGAAAGGATCGTAAAAATCGGAGAGGAAGAGGGGTTTGTCTCTATGTAAAGTCTTGTCTAAAGTCCACTTTAAGGGAGGATATTAGCGAAGGGAATGAGGATGTCGAGTCCATATGGGTTGAAATTCATGGAGGGAAAAATGGTAACAAAATTCTCATTGGGGTCTGTTACAAACCCCCAAATATAACAGAAAGCATGGAAAGTCTACTTCTAAAGCAGATAGATGAAGCTGCAACCCATAATGAGGTCCTGGTTATGGGGGACTTTAACTACCCGGATATTAACTGGGAAACAGAAAGCTGTGAAACCCATAAAGGCAACAGGTTTCTGCTAATAACCAAGAAAAATTATCTTTCACAATTGGTGCAGAATCCAACCAGAGGAGCAGCACTTTTAGACCTAATACTATCTAATAGACCTGACAGAATAACAAATCTGCAGGTGGTTGGGCATTTAGGAAATAGCGACCACAATATTGTGCAGTTTCACCTGTCTTTCACTAGGGGGACTTGTCAGGGAGTCACAAAAACATTGAACTTTAGGAAGGCAAAGTTTGAACAGCTTAGAGATGCCCTTAATCTGGTAGACTGGGACAATATCCTCAGAAATGAGAATACAGATAATAAATGGGAAATGTTTAAGAACATCCTAAATAGGCAGTGTAAGCGGTTTATACCTTGTGGGAATAAAAGGACTAGAAATAGGAAAAACCCAATGTGGCTAAACAAAGAAGTAAGACAGGCAATTAACAGTAAAAAGAAAGCATTTGCACTACTAAAGCAGGATGGCACCATTGAAGCTCTAAAAAACTATAGGGAGAAAAATACTTTATCTAAAAAAATAATTAAAGCTGCCAAAAAGGAAACAGAGAAGCACATTGCTAAGGAGAGTAAAACTAATCCCAAACTGTTCTTCAACTATATCAATAGTAAAAGAATAAAAACTGAAAATGTAGGCCCCTTAAAAAATAGTGAGGAAAGAATGGTTGTAGATGACGAGGAAAAAGCTAACATATTAAACACCTTCTTCTCCACGGTATTCACGGTGGAAAATGAAATGCTAGGTGAAATCCCAAGAAACAATGAAAACCCTATATTAAGAGTCACCAATCTAACCCAAGAAGAGGTGCGAAACCGGCTAAATAAGATTAAAATAGATAAATCTCCGGGTCCGGATGGCATACACCCACGAGTACTAAGAGAACTAAGTAATGTAATAGATAAACCATTATTTCTTATTTTTAGTGACTCTATAGCGACAGGGTCTGTTCCGCAGGACTGGCGCATAGCAAATGTGGTGCCAATATTCAAAAAGGGCTCTAAAAGTGAACCTGGAAATTATAGGCCAGTAAGTCTAACCTCTATTGTTGGTAAAATATTTGAAGGGTTTCTGAGGGATGTTATTCTGGATTATCTCAATGAGAATAACTGTTTAACTCCATATCAGCATGGGTTTATGAGAAATCGCTCCTGTCAAACCAATCTAATCAGTTTTTATGAAGAGGTAAGCTATAGACTGGACCACGGTGAGTCATTGGACGTGGTATATCTCGATTTTTCCAAAGCGTTTGATACCGTGCCACACAAGAGGTTGGTACACAAAATGAGAATGCTTGGTCTGGGGGAAAATGTGTGTAAATGGGTTAGTAACTGGCTTAGTGATAGAAAGCAGAGGGTGGTTATAAATGGTATAGTCTCTAACTGGGTCGCTGTGACCAGTGGGGTACCGCAGGGGTCAGTATTGGGACCTGTTCTCTTCAACATATTCATTAATGATCTGGTAGAAGGTTTACACAGTAAAATATCGATATTTGCAGATGATACAAAACTATGTAAAGCAGTTAATACAAGAGAAGATAGTATTCTGCTACAGATGGATCTGGATAAGTTGGAAACTTGGGCTGAAAGGTGGCAGATGAGGTTTAACAATGATAAATGTAAGGTTATACACATGGGAAGAGGGAATCAATATCACCATTACACACTGAACGGGAAACCACTGGGTAAATCTGACAGGGAGAAGGACTTGGGGATCCTAGTTAATGATAAACTTACCTGGAGCAGCCAGTGCCAGGCAGCAGCTGCCAAGGCAAATAGGATCATGGGGTGCATTAAAAGAGGTCTGGATACACATGATGAGAGCATTATACTGCCTCTGTACAAATCCCTAGTTAGACCGCACATGGAGTACTGTGTCCAGTTTTGGGCACCGGTGCTCAGGAAGGATATAATGGAACTAGAGAGAGTACAAAGGAGGGAAACAAAATTAATAAAGGGGATGGGAGAACTACAATACCCAGATAGATTAGCGAAATTAGGATTATTTAGTCTAGAAAAAAGACGACTGAGGGGCGATCTAATAACCATGTATAAGTATATAAGGGGACAATACAAATATCTCGCTGAGGATCTGTTTATACCAAGGAAGGTGACGGGCACAAGGGGGCATTCTTTGCGTCTGGAGGAGAGAAGGTTTTTCCACCAACATAGAAGAGGATTCTTTACTGTTAGGGCAGTGAGAATCTGGAATTGCTTGCCTGAGGAGGTGGTGATGGCGAACTCAGTCGAGGGGTTCAAGAGAGGCCTGGATGTCTTCCTGGAGCAGAACAATATTGTATCATACAATTATTAGGTTCTGTAGAAGGACGTAGATCTGGGGATTTATTATGATGGAATATAGGCTGAACTGGATGGACAAATGTCTTTTTTCGGCCTTACTAACTATGTTACTATGTTACTATGTTACCTTCTCCCCGCAGAGCTGTATGATCAGTGCCACCACCTCCTCCCTGCAGAGCTGTATGATCAGTGCCACCACCTCCTCCCCGCAGAGCTGTACGATCAGTGCCACCACCTTCTCCTCCCCGCAGAGCTGTGTGATCAGAGCCACCACCTTCTCCCCGCAGAGCTGTATGATCAGAGCCACCACCTCCTCCTCCCTGCAGAGCTGTATGATCAGAGAAATCACCTCCTCCCCGGAGAGCCGTATGATTAGTGCCACCACCTCCTCCCCGCAGAGCTGTATCATCAGTGCCACCACCTACTCCTCCCTGCAGAGCTGTATGATCAGAGAAATCACCTCGACCCCGCAGAGCTGTATGATCAGTGCCACCACCTTCTCCCCCGCAGAGCTGTATGATCAGAGCCACCACTTCCTCCCCGCAGAGCTGTATAATCAGTGCCACCACCTCCACCCCGCAGAGCTGTATGATCAGAGAAATCACCTCCACCCCGCAGAGCTGTATGATTAAAGCCACCACCTCCTCCCCGCAGAGCTGTATGATCAGAGCCACCACCCTCTCCCCGCAGAGCTGTATAATCAGTGCCACCACCTCCTCCCCGCAGAGCTGTATGATCAGTGCCACCACCTCCTCCCCGCAGAGCTGTATGATCAGTGCCACCTCCTCCTCCCCGCAGAGCTGTATGATCAGAGCCACCTCCTCCTCCCCGCAGAGCTGTATGATCAGTGCCACCACCTCCTCCCCGCAGAGCTGTATGATCAGTGCCACCACCTCCTCCCCGCAGAGATGTATGATCAGAGCCACCACCTCCTCCCTGCAGAGCTGTATGATCAGAGAAATCACCTCCTCCCCGCAGAGCTGTATGATCAGTGCCACCACCTCCTCCCCGCAGAGCTGTATGATCAGTGCCACCACCTCCTCCCCGCAGAGCTGTATGATCAGTGCCACCACCTCCTCCCCGCAGAGCTGTATGATCAGTGCCACCACCTCCTCCCTGCAGAGCTGTATGATCAGAGAAATCACCTCCTCCCCGCACAGCTGTATGATCTGTACCACCACCTCCTCCCTGCAGAGCTGTATGATCAGAGAAATCACCTCCTCCCCGCAGAGCTGTATGATCAGTGCCACCACCTCCTCCCCGCAGAGCTGTATCATCAGTGCCACCACCTACTCCTCCCTGCAGAGCTGTATGATCAGAGAAATCACCTCGACCCCGCAGAGCTGTATGATCAGTGCCACCACCTTCTCCCCCGCAGAGCTGTATGATCAGAGCCACCACCTCCTCCCCGCAGAGATGTATGATCAGAGCCACCACCTCCTCCCTGCAGAGCTGTATGATCAGAGAAATCACCTCCTCCCCGCAGAGCTGTATGATCAGTGCCACCACCTCCTCCCCGCAGAGCTGTATGATCAGTGCCACCACCTCCTCCCCGCAGAGCTGTATGATCAGTGCCACCACCTCCTCCCCGCAGAGCTGTATGATCAGTGCCACCACCTCCTCCCTGCAGAGCTGTATGATCAGAGAAATCACCTCCTCCCCGCACAGCTGTATGATCAGTACCACCACCTCCTCCCTGCAGAGCTATATGATCAGAGAAATCACCTCCTCCCCGCAGAGCTGTATGATCAGTGCCACCACCTCCTCCCCGCAGAGCTGTATGATCAGTGCCACCACCTCCTCCCCGCAGAGCTGTATGATCAGTGCCACCTCCTCCTCCCCGCAGAGCTGTATGATCAGTGCCACCACCTCCTCCCCGCAGAGCTGTATGATCAGTGCCACCACCTCCTCCCCGCAGAGCTGTATGATCAGTGCCACCACCTCCTCCCCGCAGAGCTGTATGATCAGTGCCACCTCCTCCTCCCCGCAGAGCTGTATGATCAGAGCCACCACCTCTTCCCTGAAGAGCTGTATGATCAGAGAAATCACCTCCTCCCCGCACAGCTGTATGATCAGTACCACCACCTCCTCCCCGCAGAGCTGTATGATCAGAGCCACCACCTCCTCCCCGCAGAGCTGTATGATCAGTGCCACCACCTCCTCCCCGCACAGCTGTATGATCAGTGCCACCAACTCCTCCCCGCTGAGCTGCATGATCAGAGCCACCACCTCCTCCCCGCAGAGCTGTATGATCAGAGCCACCACCTCCTCCCCGCAGAGCTGTATGATCAGTGCCACCACCTCCTCCCCGCAGAGCTGTATCATCAGTGCCACCACCTACTCCTCCCTGCAGAGCTGTATGATCAGAGAAATCACCTCCACCCCGCAGAGCTGAATGATCAGTGCCACAACCTCCTCCCCGCAGAGCTGTATCATCAGTGCCACCACCTACTCCTCCCTGCAGAGCTGTATGATCAGAGAAATCACCTCCACCCCGCAGAGCTGTATGATCAGTGCCACCACCTTCTCCCCCGCAGAGCTGTATGATCAGAGCCACCACTTCCTCCCCGCAGAGCTGTATAATCAGTGCCACCACCTCCACCCCGCAGAGCTGTATGATCAGAGAAATCACCTCCACCCCGCAGAGCTGTATGATCAGAGCCACCACATCCTCCCCGCAGAGCTGTATGATCAGAGCCACCACCCTCTCCCCGCAGAGCTGTATAATCAGTGCCACCACCTCCTCCCCGCAGAGCTGTATGATCAGTGCTACCACCTCCTCCCCGCAGAGCTGTATGATCAGTGCCACCACCTCCTCCCCGCAGAGCTGTATCATCAGTGCCACCACCTACTCCTCCCTGCAGAGCTGTATGATCAGAGAAATCACCTCCACCCCGCAGAGCTGTATGATCAGTGCCACAACCTCCTCCCCGCAGAGCTGTATCATCAGTGCCACCACCTACTCCTCCCTGCAGAGCTGTATGATCAGAGAAATCACCTCCACCCCGCAGAGCTGTATGATCAGTGCCACCACCTTCTCCCCCGCAGAGCTGTATGATCAGAGCCACCACTTCCTCCCCGCAGAGCTGTATGATCAGTGCCACCTCCTCCTCCCCGCAGAGCTGTATGATCAGAGCCACCACCTCCTCCCCGCAGAGCTGTATGATCAGAGCCACCACCTCCTCCCCGCAGAGCTGTATGATCAGTGCCACCACCTCCTCCCCGCAGAGCTGTATGATCAGAGCCACCACCTCTTCCCTGCGGAGCTGTATGATCAGAGAAATCACCTCCTCCCCGCACAGCTGTATGATCAGTACCACCACCTCCTCCCCGCAGAGCTGTATGATCAGAGCCACCACCTCCTCCCCGCAGAGCTGTATGATCAGTGCCACCACCTCCTCCCCGCACAGCTGTATGATCAGTGCCACCAACTCCTCCCCGCAGAGCTGCATGATCAGAGCCACCACCTCCTCCCCGCAGAGCTGTATGATCAGAGCCACCACCTCCTCCCCGCAGAGCTGTATGATCAGTGCCACCACCTCCTCCCCGCAGAGCTGTATGATCAGTGCCACCACCTCCTCCCCGCAGAGCTGTACGATCAGTGCCACCACCTCCTCCCCGCAGAGCTGTATGATCAGTGCCACCTCCTCCTCCCCGCAGAGCTGTATGATCAGTGCCACCTCCTCCTCCCCGCAGAGCTGTATGATCAGAGCCACCTCCTCCTCCCCGCAGAGCTGTATGATCAGTGCCACCACCTCCTCCCCGCAGAGCTGTATGATCAGTGCCACCACCTCCTCCCCGCAGAGCTGTATGATCAGTGCCACCACCTCCTCCCCGCAGAGCTGTATGATCAGTGCCACCACCTCCTCCCCGCAGAGCTGTATGATCAGTGCCACCTCCTCCTCCCCGCAGAGCTGTATGATCAGAGCCACCTCCTCCTCCCCGCAGAGCTGTATGATCAGTGCCACCACCTCCTCCCCGCAGAGCTGTATGATCAGTACCACCACCTCCTCCCCGCAGAGCTGTATGATCAGTGCCACCACCTCCTCCCCGCAGAGCTGTATGATCAGTGCCACCTCCTCCTCCCCGCAGAGCTGTATGATCAGAGCCACCACCTCCTCCCCGCAGAGCTGTATGATCAGAGCCACCACCTCCTCCCCGCAGAGCTGTATGATCAGTGCCACCACCTCCTCCCCGCAGAGCTGTATGATCAGAGCCACCACCTCTTCCCTGCAGAGCTGTATGATCAGAGAAATCACCTCCTCCCCGCACAGCTGTATGATCAGTACCACCACCTCCTCCCCGAAGAGCTGTATGATCAGAGCCACCACCTCCTCCCCGCAGAGCTGTATGATCAGTGCCACCACCTCCTCCCCGCACAGCTGTATGATCAGTGCCACCAACTTCTCCCCGCAGAGCTGCATGATCAGAGCCACCACCTCCTCCCCGCAGAGCTGTATGATCAGAGCCACCACCTCCTCCCCGCATAGCTGTATGATCAGTGCCACCACCTCCTCCCCGCAGAGCTGTGTCATCAGTGCCACCACCTACTCCTCCCTGCAGAGCTGTATGATCAGAGAAATCACCTCCACCCCGCAGAGCTGTATGATCAGTGCCACAACCTCCTCCCCGCAGAGCTGTATCATCAGTGCCACCACCTACTCCTCCCTGCAGAGCTGTATGATCAGTGCCACCTCCTCCTCCCCGCAGAGCTGTATGATCAGAGCCACCACCTCCTCCCCGCAGAGCTGTATGATCAGAGCCACCACCTCCTCCCCGCAGAGCTGTATGATCAGTGCCACCACCTCCTCCCCGCAGAGCTGTATGATCAGAGCCACCACCTCTTCCCTGCAGAGCTGTATGATCAGAGAAATCACCTCCTCCCCGCACAGCTGTATGATCAGTACCACCACCTCCTCCCCGCAGAGCTGTATGATCAGAGCCACCACCTCCTCCCCGCAGAGCTGTATGATCAGTGCCACCACCTCCTCCCCGCACAGCTGTATGATCAGTGCCACCAACTCCTCCCCGCAGAGCTGCATGATCAGAGCCACCACCTCCTCCCCGCAGAGCTGTATGATCAGAGCCACCACCTCCTCCCCGCAGAGCTGTATGATCAGTGCCACCACCTCCTCCCCGCAGAGCTGTATGATCAGTGCCACCACCTCCTCCCCGCAGAGCTGTACGATCAGTGCCACCACCTCCTCCCCGCAGAGCTGTATGATCAGTGCCACCTCCTCCTCCCCGCAGAGCTGTATGATCAGTGCCACCTCCTCCTCCCCGCAGAGCTGTATGATCAGAGCCACCTCCTCCTCCCCGCAGAGCTGTATGATCAGTGCCACCACCTCCTCCCCGCAGAGCTGTATGATCAGTGCCACCACCTCCTCCCCGCAGAGCTGTATGATCAGTGCCACCACCTCCTCCCCGCAGAGCTGTATGATCAGTGCCACCACCTCCTCCCCGCAGAGCTGTATGATCAGTGCCACCTCCTCCTCCCCGCAGAGCTGTATGATCAGAGCCACCTCCTCCTCCCCGCAGAGCTGTATGATCAGTGCCACCACCTCCTCCCCGCAGAGCTGTATGATCAGTGCCACCACCTCCTCCCCGCAGAGCTGTATGATCAGTGCCACCACCTCCTCCCCGCAGAGCTGTATGATCAGTGCCACCTCCTCCTCCCCGCAGAGCTGTATGATCAGAGCCACCACCTCCTCCCCGCAGAGCTGTATGATCAGAGCCACCACCTCCTCCCCGCAGAGCTGTATGATCAGTGCCACCACCTCCTCCCCGCAGAGCTGTATGATCAGAGCCACCACCTCTTCCCTGCAGAGCTGTATGATCAGAGAAATCACCTCCTCCCCGCACAGCTGTATGATCAGTACCACCACCTCCTCCCCGCAGAGCTGTATGATCAGAGCCACCACCTCCTCCCCGCAGAGCTGTATGATCAGTGCCACCACCTCCTCCCCGCACAGCTGTATGATCAGTGCCACCAACTCCTCCCCGCAGAGCTGCATGATCAGAGCCACCACCTCCTCCCCGCAGAGCTGTATGATCAGAGCCACCACCTCCTCCCCGCAGAGCTGTATGATCAGTGCCACCAACTCCTCCCCGCAGAGCTGTATCATCAGTGCCACCACCTACTCCTCCCTGCAGAGCTGTATGATCAGAGAAATCACCTCCACCCCGCAGAGCTGTATGATCAGTGCCACAACCTCCTCCCCGCAGAGCTGTATCATCAGTGCCACCACCTACTCCTCCCTGCAGAGCTGTATGATCAGTGCCACCTCCTCCTCCCCGCAGAGCTGTATGATCAGAGCCAACACCTCCTCCCCGCAGAGCTGTATGATCAGTGCCACCACCTCCTCCCCGCAGAGCTGTATGATCAGAGCCACCACCTCTTCCCTGCAGAGCTGTATGATCAGAGAAATCACCTCCTCCCCGCACAGCTGTATGATCAGTACCACCACCTCCTCCCCGCAGAGCTGTATGATCAGAGCCACCACCTCCTCCCCGCAGAGCTGTATGATCAGTGCCACCACCTCCTCCCCGCACAGCTGTATGATCAGTGCCACCAACTCCTCCCCGCAGAGCTGCATGATCAGAGCCACCACCTCCTCCCCGCAGAGCTGTATGATCAGAGCCACCACCTCCTCCCCGCAGAGCTGTATGATCAGTGCCACCACCTCCTCCCCGCAGAGCTGTATCATCAGTGCCACCACCTACTCCTCCCTGCAGAGCTGTATGATCAGAGAAATCACCTCCACCCCGCAGAGCTGTATGATCAGTGCCACCACCTTCTCCCCAGCAGAGCTGTATGATCAGAGCCACCACTTCCTCCCCGCAGAGCTGTATAATCAGTGCCACCACCTCCACCCCGCAGAGCTGTATGATCAGAGAAATCACCTCCACCCCGCAGAGCTGTATGATCAGAGCCACCACCTCCTCCCCGCAGAGCTGTATGATCAGAGCCACCACCCTCTCCCCGCAGAGCTGTATAATCAGTGCCACCACCTCCTCCCCGCAGAGCTGTATGATCAGTGCTACCACCTCCTCCCCGCAAAGCTGTATGATCAGTGCCACCACCTCCTCCCCGCAGAGCTGTATGATCAGTGCCACCTCCTCCTCCCCGCAGAGCTGTATGATCAGAGCCACCTCCTCCTCCCCGCAGAGCTGTATGATCAGTGCCACCACCTCCTCCCCGCAGAGCTGTATGATCAGTGCCACCACCTCCTCCCCGCAGAGCTGTATGATCAGTGCCACCACCTCCTCCCCGCAGAGCTGTATGATCAGTGCCACCTCCTCCTCCCCGCAGAGCTGTATGATCAGAGCCACCACCTCCTCCCCGCAGAGCTGTATGATCAGAGCCACCACCTCCTCCCTGCAGAGCTGTATGATCAGAGAAATCACCTCCTCCCCGCACAGCTGTATGATCAGTACCACCACCTCCTCCCCGCAGAGCTGTATGATCAGAGCCACCACCTCCTCCCCGCAGAGCTGTATGATCAGAGCCACCACCTCCTCCCTGCAGAGCTGTATGATCAGAGAAATCACCTCCTCCCCGCACAGCTGTATGATCAGTACCACCACCTCCTCCCCGCAGAGCTGTATGATCAGAGCCACCACCTCCTCCCCGCAGAGCTGTATGATCAGAGCCACCACCTCCTCCCTGCAGAGCTGTATGATCAGAGAAATCACCTCCTCCCCGGAGAGCCGTATGATTAGTGCCACCACCTTCTCCCCCGCAGAGCTGTATGATCAGTGCCACCACCTACTCCTCCCTGCAGAGCTGTATGATCAGAGAAATCACCTCCACCCCGCAGAGCTGTATGATCAGTGCCAACACCTTCTCCCCCGCAGAGCTGTATGATCAGAGCCACCACATTCTCCCCGCAGAGCTGTAGGATCAGAGCCATCACCTCCTCCCCGCAGAGCTGTATGATCAGTGCCACCACCCTCTCCCCGCAGAGCTGTATGATCAGAGCCACCACCTACTCCCCTCAGACCTGTATGATCAGAGCCATAACCTCCTCCTCCCTGCAGAGCTGTATGATCAGAGAAATCACCTCCTCCCCGGAGAGCTGTATGATCAGTGCCAACACCTTCTCCCCGCAGAGCTGTATGATCAGTGCCACCACCTCCTCCCTGCAGAGCTGTATGATCAGTGCCACCACCTCCTCCCCGCAGAGCTGTACGATCAGTGCCACCACCTTCTCCCCGCAGAGCTGTATGATCAGTGCCACCACCTCCTCCCCGCAGAGCTGTATGATCAGTGCCACCTCCTCCTCCCCGCAGAGCTGTATGATCAGAGCCACCACCTCCTCCCTGCAGAGCTGTATGATCAGAGAAATCACCTCCTCCCCGCACAGCTGTATGATCAGTACCACCACCTCCCCGCAGAGCTGTATGATCAGAGCCACCACCTCCTCCCCGCAGAGCTGTATGACCAGTGCCACCACCTCCTCCCCGCACAGCTGTATGATCAGTGCCACCACCTCCTCCCCGCAGAGCTGCATGATCAGAGCCACCACCTCCTCCCCGCAGAGCTGTATGATCAGAGCCACCACCTCCTCCCCGCAGAGCTGTATGATCAGTGCCACCACCTCCTCCCCGCAGAGCTGTATCATCAGTGCCACCACCTACTCCTCCCTGCAGAGCTGTATGATCAGAGAAATCACCTCCACCCCGCAGAGCTGTATGATCAGTGCCACCACCTCCTCCCCGCAGAGCTGTATCATCAGTGCCACCACCTACTCCTCCCTGCAGAGCTGTATGATCAGAGAAATCACCTCGACCCCGCAGAGCTGTATGATCAGTGCCACCACCTTCTCCCCCGCAGAGCTGTATGATCAGAGCCACCACTTCCTCCCCGCAGAGCTGTATAATCAGTGCCACCACCTCCACCCCGCAGAGCTGTATGATCAGAGAAATCACCTCCACCCCGCAGAGCTGTATGATCAGAGCCACCACCTCCTCCCCGCAGAGCTGTATGATCAGAGCCACCACCCTCTCCCCGCAGAGCTGTATAATCAGTGCCACCACCTCCTCCCCGCAGAGCTGTATGATCAGTGCCACCACCTCCTCCCCGCAGAGCTGTATGATCAGTGCCATCACCTCCTCCCCGCAGAGCTGTATGATCAGTGCCACCTCCTCCTCCCCGCAGAGCTGTATGATCAGAGCCACCTCCTCCTCCCCGCAGAGCTGTATGATCAGTGCCACCACCCCCTCCCCGCAGAGCTGTATGATCAGTGCCACCACCTCCTTCCCGCAGAGATGTATGATCAGAGCCACCACCTCCTCCCTGCAGAGCTGTATGATCAGAGAAATCACCTCCTCCCCGCAGAGCTGTATGATCAGTGCCACCACCTCCTCCCCGCAGAGCTGTATGATCAGTGCCACCACCTCCTCCCCGCAGAGCTGTATGATCAGTGCCACCACCTCCTCCCCGCAGAGCTGTATGATCAGTGCCACCACCTCCTCCCTGCAGAGCTGTATGATCAGAGAAATCACCTCCTCCCCGCACAGCTGTATGATCTGTACCACCACCTCCTCCCTGCAGAGCTGTATGATCAGAGAAATCACCTCCTCCCCGCAGAGCTGTATGATCAGTGCCACCACCTCCTCCCCGCAGAGCTGTATGATCAGTGCCACCACCTCCTCCCCGCAGAGCTGTATGATCAGTGCCACCTCCTCCTCCCCGCAGAGCTGTATGATCAGTGCCACCACCTCCTCCCCGCAGAGCTGTATGATCAGTGCCACCACCTCCTCCCCGCAGAGCTGTATGATCAGTGCCACCACCTCCTCCCCGCAGAGCTGTATGATCAGTGCCACCTCCTCCTCCCCGCAGAGCTGTATGATCAGAGCGACCACCTCTTCCCCGCAGAGCTGTATGATCAGAGCCACCACCTCCTCCCCGCAGAGCTGTATGATCAGTGCCACCACCTCCTCCCCGCACAGCTGTATGATCAGTGCCACCAACTCCTCCCCGCAGAGCTGCATGATCAGAGCCACCACCTCCTCCCCGCAGAGCTGTATGATCAGAGCCACCACCTCCTCCCCGCAGAGCTGTATGATCAGTGCCACCACCTCATCCCCGCAGAGCTGTATCATCAGTGCCACCACCTACTCCTCCCTGCAGAGCTGTATGATCAGAGAAATCACCTCCACCCCGCAGAGCTGTATGATCAGTGCCACCACCTCCTCCCCGCAGAGCTGTATCATCAGTGCCACCACCTACTCCTCCCTGCAGAGCTGTATGATCAGAGAAATCACCTCCACCCCGCAGAGCTGTATGATCAGTGCCACCACCTTCTCCCCCGCAGAGCTGTATGATCAGAGCCACCACTTCCTCCCCGCAGAGCTGTATAATCAGTGCCACCACCTCCACCCCGCAGAGCTGTATGATCAGAGAAATCACCTCCACCCCGCAGAGCTGTATGATCAGAGCCACCACCTCCTCCCCGCAGAGCTGTATGATCAGAGCCACCACCCTCTCCCCGCAGAGCTGTATAATCAGTGCCACCACCTCCTCCCCGCAGAGCTGTATGATCAGTGCCACCACCCTCTCCCCGCAGAGCTGTATAATCAGTGCCACCACCTCCTCCCCGCAGAGCTGTAAGATCAGTATGATCAGAGCTGTATGATCAGAGAAATCACCTCCTCCCCGCACAGCTGTATGATCAGTACCACCACCTCCTCCCCGCAGAGCTGTATGATCAGAGCCACCACCTCCTCCCCGCAGAGCTGTATGATCAGAGCCACCACTTCCTCCCCGCAGAGCTGTATAATCAGTGCCACCACCTCCACCCCGCAGAGCTGTATGATCAGAGAAATCACCTCCACCCCGCAGAGCTGTATGATCAGAGCCACCACCTCCTCCCCGCAGAGCTGTATGATCAGAGCCACCACCCTCTCCCCGCAGAGCTGTATAATCAGTGCCACCACCTCCTCCCCGCAGAGCTGTATGATCAGTGCCACCACCTCCTCTCCGAAGAGCTGTATGATCAGTGCCACCACCTCCTCCCCGCAGAGCTGTATGATCAGTGCCACCACCTCCTCCCCGCAGAGCTGTATGATCAGTGCCACCTCCTCCTCCCCGCAGAGCTGTATGATCAGAGCCACCACCTCCTCCCTGCAGAGCTGTATGATCAGAGAAATCACCTCCTCCCCGCACAGCTGTATGATCAGTACCACCACCTCCTCCCCGCAGAGCTGTATGATCAGAGCCACCACCTCCTCCCCGCAGAGCTGTATGATCAGAGCCACCACCTCCTCCCTGCAGAGCTGTATGATCAGAGAAATCACCTCCTCCCCGCAGAACTGTATGATCAGTGCCACCACCTCCTCCCCGCAGAGCTGTATGATCAGTGCCACCACCTCCTCCCCGCAGAGCTGTATGATCAGTGCCACCACCTCCTCCCCGCAGAGCTGTATGATCAGTGTCACCACCTCCTCCCTGCAGAGCTGTATGATCAGAGAAATCACCTCCTCCCCGCACAGCTGTATGGTCAGTACCACCACCTCCTCCCTGCAGAGCTGTATGATCAGAGAAATCACCTCCTCCCCGCACAGCTGTATGATCAGTACCACCACCTCCTCCCCGCAGAGCTGTATGATCAGTGCCACCACCTCCTCCCCGCAGAGCTGCATGATCAGAGCCACCACCTCCTCTCCGCAGAGCTGTATGATCAGAGCCACCACCTCCTCCCTGCAGAGCTGTATGATCAGAGAAATCACCTCCTCCCCGGAGAGCCGTATGATCAGTGCCACCACCTTCTCCCCGCAGAGCTGTATGATCAGAGCCACCACATTCTCCCCGCAGAGCTGTAGGATCAGAGCCATCACCTCCTCCCCGCAGAGCTGTATGATCAGTGCCACCACCCTCTCCCCGCAGAGCTGTATGATCAGAGCCACCACCTACTCCCCTCAGACCTGTATGATCAGAGCCATAACCTCCTCCTCCCTGCAGAGCTGTATGATCAGAGAAATCACCTCCTCCCCGGAGAGCTGTATGATCAGTGCCAACACCTTCTCCCCGCAGAGCTGTATGATCAGTGCCACCACCTCCTCCCTGCAGAGCTGTATAATCAGTGCCACCACCTCCTCCCCGCAGAGCTGTACGATCAGTGCCACCACCTCCTCCCCGCAGAGCTGTACGATCAGTGCCACCACCTCCTCCCCGCAGAGCTGTATGATCAGTGCCACCACCTCCTCCCCGCAGAGCTGTATGATCAGTGCCACCTCCTCCTCCCAGCAGAGCTGTATGATCAGTGCCACCACCTCCTCCCCGCAGAGCTGTATGATCAGTGCCACCACCTCCTCCCCGCAGAGCTGTATGATCAGTGCCACCTCCTCCTCCCCGCAGAGCTGTATGATCAGTGCCACCACCTCCTCCCCGCAGAGCTGTATGATCAGTGCCACCACCTCCTCCCCGCACAGCTGTATGATCAGTGCCACCTCCTCCTCCCCGCAGAGCTGTATAATCAGAGCCACCACCTCCTCCCCGCAGAGCTGTATGATCAGTGCCACCACCTCCTCCCCGCACAGCTGTATGATCAGTGCCACCACCTCCTCCCCGCAGAGCTGCATGATCAGAGCCACCACCTCCTCCCCGCAGAGCTGTATGATCAGAGCCACCACCTCCTCCCCGCAGAGCTGTATGATCAGTGCCACCACCTCCTCCCCGCAGAGCTGTATCATCAGTGCCACCACCTACTCCTCCCTGCAGAGCTGTATGATCAGAGAAATCACCTCCACCCCGCAGAGCTGTATGATCAGTGCCACCACCTCCTCCCCGCAGAGCTGTATCATCAGTGCCACCACCTACTCCTCCCTGCAGAGCTGTATGATCAGAGAAATCACCTCCACCCCGCAGAGCTGTATGATCAGTGCCACCACCTTCTCCCCCGCAGAGCTGTATGATCAGAGCCACCACTTCCTCCCCGCAGAGCTGTATAATCAGTGCCACCACCTCCACCCCGCAGAGCTGTATGATCAGAGAAATCACCTCCACCCCGCAGAGCTGTATGATCAGAGCCACCACCTCCTCCCCGCAGAGCTGTATGATCAGAGCCACCACCTTCTCCCCGCAGAGCTGTATAATCAGTGCCACCACCTCCTCCCCGCAGAGCTGTATGATCAGTGCCACCACCTCCTCCCCGCAGAGCTGTATGATCAGTGCCACCACCTCCTCCCCGCAGAGCTGTATGATCAGTGCCACCTCCTCCTCCCCGCAGAGCTGTATGATCAGAGCCACCTCCTCCTCCCCGCAGAGCTGTATGATCAGTGCCACCACTTCCTCCCCGCAGAGCTGTATAATCAGTGCCACCACCTCCACCACGCAGAGCTGTATGATCAGAGAAATCACCTCCACCCCGCAGAGCTGTATGATCAGAGCCACCACCTCCTCCCCGCAGAGCTGTATGATCAGAGCCACCACCCTCTCCCCGCAGAGCTGTATAATCAGTGCCACCACCTCCTCCCCGCAGAGCTGTATGATCAGTGCCACCACCTCCTCCCCGCAGAGCTGTATGATCAGTGCCACCACCTCCTCCCCGCAGAGCTGTATGATCAGTGCCACCTCCTCCTCCCCGCAGAGCTGTATGATCAGAGCCACCTCCTCCTCCCCGCAGAGCTGTATGATCAGTGCCACCACCCTTCCCCGCAGAGATGTATGATCAGAGCCACCACCTCCTCCCTGCAGAGCTGTATGATCAGAGAAATCACCTCCTCCCCGCACAGCTGTATGATCTGTACCACCACCTCCTCCCTGCAGAGCTGTATGATCAGAGAAATCACCTCCTCCCCGCAGAGCTGTATAATCAGTGCCACCACCTCCACCACGCAGAGCTGTATGATCAGAGAAATCACCTCCACCCCGCAGAGCTGTATGATCAGTGCCACCACCTCCTCCCCGCAGAGCTGTATGATCAGTGCCACCTCCTCCTCCCCGCAGAGCTGTATGATCAGTGCCACCACCTCCTCCCCGCAGAGCTGTATGATCAGTGCCACCACCTCCTCCCCGCAGAGCTGTATGATCAGTGCCACCACCTCCTCCCCGCAGAGCTGTATGATCAGTGCCACCTCCTCCTCCCCGCAGAGCTGTATGATCAGAGCGACCACCTCTTCCCCGCAGAGCTGTATGATCAGAGCCACCACCTCCTCCCCGCAGAGCTGTATGATCAGTGCCACCACCTCCTCCCCGCACAGCTGTATGATCAGTGCCACCAACTCCTCCCCGCAGAGCTGCATGATCAGAGCCACCACCTCCTCCCCGCAGAGCTGTATGATCAGAGCCACCACCTCCTCCCCGCAGAGCTGTATGATCAGTACCACCACCTCCTCCCCGCAGAGCTGTATCATCAGTGCCACCACCTACTCCTCCCTGCAGAGCTGTATGATCAGAGAAATCACCTCCACCCCGCAGAGCTGTATGATCAGTGCCACCACCTTCTCCCCCGCAGAGCTGTATGATCAGAGCCACCACTTCCTCCCCGCAGAGCTGTATAATCAGTGCCACCACCTCCACCCGGCAGAGCTGTATGATCAGAGAAATCACCTCCACCCCGCAGAGCTGTATGATCAGAGCCACCACCTCCTCCCCGCAGAGCTGTATGATCAGAGCCACCACCCTCTCCCCGCAGAGCTGTATAATCAGTGCCACCACCTCCTCCCCGCAGAGCTGTATGATCAGTGCCACCACCCTCTCCCCGCAGAGCTGTATAATCAGTGCCACCACCTCCTCCCCGCAGAGCTGTAAGATCAGTATGATCAGAGCTGTATGATCAGAGAAATCACCTCCTCCCCGCACAGCTGTATGATCAGTACCACCACCTCCTCCCCGCAGAGCTGTATGATCAGAGCCACCACCTCCTCCCCGCAGAGCTGTATGATCAGAGCCACCACTTCCTCCCCGCAGAGCTGTATAATCAGTGCCACCACCTCCACCCCGCAGAGCTGTATGATCAGAGAAATCACCTCCACCCCGCAGAGCTGTATGATCAGAGCCACCACCTCCTCCCCGCAGAGCTGTATGATCAGAGCCACCACCCTCTCCCCGCAGAGCTGTATAATCAGTGCCACCACCTCCTCCCCGCAGAGCTGTATGATCAGTGCCACCACCTCCTCCCCGCAGAGCTGTATGATCAGTGCCACCACCTCCTCCCCGCAGAGCTGTATGATCAGTGCCACCACCTCCTCCCCGCAGAGCTGTATGATCAGTGCCATCTCCTCCTCCCCGCAGAGCTGTATGATCAGAGCCACCACCTCCTCCCTGCAGAGCTGTATGATCAGAGAAATCACCTCCTCCCCGCACAGCTGTATGATCAGTACCACCACCTCCTCCCCGCAGAGCTGTATGATCAGAGCCACCACCTCCTCCCCGCAGAGCTGTATGATCAGAGCCACCACCTCCTCCCTGCAGAGCTGTATGATCAGAGAAATCACCTCCTCCCCGCAGAGCTGTATGATCAGTGCCACCACCTCCTCCCCGCAGAGCTGTATGATCAGTGCCACCACCTCCTCCCCGCAGAGCTGTATGATCAGTGCCACCACCTCCTCTCCGCAGAGCTGTATGATCAGAGCCACCACCTCCTCCCTGCAGAGCTGTATGATCAGAGAAATCACCTCCTCCCCGGAGAGCCGTATGATCAGTGCCACCACCTTCTCCCCGCAGAGCTGTATGATCAGAGCCACCACATTCTCCCCGCAGAGCTGTATGATCAGAGCCACCACCTCCTCCCCGCAGAGCTGTATGATCAGAGCCACCACCCTCTCCCCGCAGAGCTGTATAATCAGTGCCACCACCTCCTCCCCGCAGAGCTGTATGATCAGTGCCACCACCTCCTCCCCGCAGAGCTGTATGATCAGTGCCACCACCTCCTCCCCGCAGAGCTGTATGATCAGTGCCACCTCCTCCTCCCCGCAGAGCTGTATGATCAGAGCCACCTCCTCCTCCCCGCAGAGCTGTATGATCAGTGCCACCACCTCCTCCCCGCAGAGATGTATGATCAGAGCCACCACCTCCTCCCTGCAGAGCTGTATGATCAGAGAAATCACCTCCTCCCCGCAGAGCTGTATGATCAGTGCCACCACCTCCTCCCCGCAGAGCTGTATGATCAGTGCCACCACCTTCTCCCCGCAGAGCTGTATGATCAGAGCCACCACATTCTCCCCGCAGAGCTGTAGGATCAGAGCCACCACCTCCTCCCCGCAGAGCTGTATGATCAGTGCCACCACCTCCTCCCCGCAGAGCTGTATGATCAGTGCCACCACCTCCTCCCCGCAGAGCTGTATGATCAGTGCCACCACCTCCTCCCCGCAGAGCTGTATGATCAGTGCCACCTCCTCCTCCCCGCAGAGCTGTATGATCAGAGCCACCTCCTCCTCCCCGCAGAGCTGTATGATCAGTGCCACCACTTCCTCCCCGCAGAGCTGTATAATCAGTGCCACCACCTCCACCCCGCAGAGCTGTATGATCAGAGAAATCACCTCCACCCCGCAGAGCTGTATGATCAGAGCCACCACCTCCTCCCCGCAGAGCTGTATGATCAGAGCCACCACCCTCTCCCCGCAGAGCTGTATAATCAGTGCCACCACCTCCTCCCCGCAGAGCTGTATGATCAGTGCCACCACCTCCTCCCCGCAGAGCTGTATGATCAGTGCCACCACCTCCTCCCCGCAGAGCTGTATGATCAGTGCCACCTCCTCCTCCCCGCAGAGCTGTATGATCAGAGCCACCTCCTCCTCCCCGCAGAGCTGTATGATCAGTGCCACCACCTCCTCCCCGCAGAGATGTATGATCAGAGCCACCACCTCCTCCCTGCAGAGCTGTATGATCAGAGAAATCACCTCCTCCCCGCAGAGCTGTATGATCAGTGCCACCACCTCCTCCCCGCAGAGCTGTATGATCAGTGCCACCACCTCCTCCCCGCAGAGCTGTATGATCAGTGCCACCACCTCCTCCCCGCAGAGCTGTATGATCAGTGCCACCACCTCCTCCCTGCAGAGCTGTATGATCAGAGAAATCACCTCCTCCCCGCACAGCTGTATGATCTGTACCACCACCTCCTCCCTGCAGAGCTGTATGATCAGAGAAATCACCTCCTCCCCGCAGAGCTGTATGATCAGTGCCACCACCTCCTCCCCGCAGAGCTGTATGATCAGTGCCACCACCTCCTCCCCGCAGAGCTGTATGATCAGTGCCACCTCCTCCTCCCCGCAGAGCTGTATGATCAGTGCCACCACCTCCTCCCCGCAGAGCTGTATGATCAGTGCCACCACCTCCTCCCCGCAGAGCTGTATGATCAGTGCCACCACCTCCTCCCCGCAGAGCTGTATGATCAGTGCCACCTCCTCCTCCCCGCAGAGCTGTATGATCAGAGCGACCACCTCTTCCCCGCAGAGCTGTATGATCAGAGCCACCACCTCCTCCCCGCAGAGCTGTATGATCAGTGCCACCACCTCCTCCCCGCACAGCTGTATGATCAGTGCCACCAACTCCTCCCCGCAGAGCTGCATGATCAGAGCCACCACCTCCTCCCCGCAGAGCTGTATGATCAGAGCCAACACCTCCTCCCCGCAGAGCTGTATGATCAGTACCACCACCTCCTCCCCGCAGAGCTGTATCATCAGTGCCACCACCTCCTCCCTGCAGAGCTGTATGATCAGAGAAATCACCTCCACCCCGCAGAGCTGTATGATCAGTGCCACCACCTCCTCCCCGCAGAGCTGTATCATCAGTGCCACCACCTACTCCTCCCTGCAGAGCTGTATGATCAGAGAAATCACCTCCACCCCGCAGAGCTGTATGATCAGTGCCACCACCTTCTCCCCCGCAGAGCTGTATGATCAGAGCCACCACTTCCTCCCCGCAGAGCTGTATAATCAGTGCCACCACCTCCACCCCGCAGAGCTGTATGATCAGAGAAATCACCTCCACCCCGCAGAGCTGTATGATCAGAGCCACCACCTCCTCCCCGCAGAGCTGTATGATCAGAGCCACCACCCTCTCCCCGCAGAGCTGTATAATCAGTGCCACCACCAACTCCCCGCAGAGCTGTATGATCAGTGCCACCACCCTCTCCCCGCAGAGCTGTATAATCAGTGCCACCACCTCCTCCCCGCAGAGCTGTATGATCAGAGCCACCACCTCCTCCCCGCAGAGCTGTGTGATCAGAGCCACCACTTCCTCCCCGCAGAGCTGTGTGATCAGAGCCACCACTTCCTCCCCGCAGAGCTGTATAATCAGTGCCACCACCTCCACCCCGCAGAGCTGTATGATCAGAGAAATCACCTCCTCCCCGCACAGCTGTATGATCAGTACCACCACCTCCTCCCCGCAGAGCTGTATGATCAGAGCCACCACCTCCTCCCCGCAGAGCTGTGTGATCAGAGCCACCACTTCCTCCCCGCAGAGCTGTATAATCAGTGCCACCACCTCCACCCCGCAGAGCTGTATGATCAGAGAAATCACCTCCACCCCGCAGAGCTGTATGATCAGAGCCACCACCTCCTCCCCGCAGAGCTGTATGATCAGTGCCACCACCTCCTCCCCGCAGAGCTGTATGATCAGTGCCACCACCTCCTCCCCGCAGAGCTGTATGATCAGTGCCACCTCCTCCTCCCCGCAGAGCTGTATGATCAGTGCCACCACCTCCTCCCCGCATAGCTGTATGATCAGAGCCACCACCTTCTCCCCGCAGAGCTGTATGATCAGAGCCACCACCTCCTCCCCGCAGAGCTGTATGATCAGTGCCACCACCTCCTCCCCGCAGAGCTGTATGATCAGTGCCACCACCTCCTCCCCGCAGAGCTGTATGATCAGTGCCACCTCCTCCTCCCCGCAGAGCTGTATGATCAGTGCCACCGCCTCCTCCCCGCAGAGCTGTATGATCAGTGCCACCACCTCCTCCCCGCAGAGCTGTATGATCAGTGCCACCACCTCCTCCCCGCAGAGCTGTATGATCAGTGCCACCTCCTCCTACCCGCAGAGCTGTATGATCAGAGCCACCACCTCCTCCCCGCAGAGCTGTATGATCAGAGCCACCACCTCCTCCCTGCAGAGCTGTATGATCAGAGAAATCACCTCCTCCCCGCACAGCTGTATGATCAGTGCCACCACTTCCTCCCCGCAGAGCTGTATGATCAGTGCCACCACCTCCTCCCCGCAGAGCTGTATGATCAGTGCCACCATCTCCTCCCCGCAGAGCTGTATGATCAGTGCCACCTCCTCGTCCCCGCAGAGCTGTATGATCAGAGCCACCACCTCCTCCCCGCAGAGCTGTATGATCAGAGCCACCACCTCCTCCCTGCAGAGCTGTATGATCAGAGAAATCACCTCCTCCCCGCAGAGCTGTATGATCAGTGCCACCACCTCATCCCCGCAGAGCTGTATGATCATTGCCACCACCTCCTCCCCGCAGAGCTGTATGATCAGTGCCACCACCTCATCCCCGCAGAGCTGTATGATCAGTGCCACCACCTCCTCCCCGCAGAGCTGTATGATCAGTGCCACCTCCTCCTCCCCGCAGAGCTGTATGATCAGTGCCACCACCTCCTCCCCGCAGAGCTGTATGATCAGTGCCACCACCTCCTCCCCGCAGAGCTGTATGATCAGTGCCACCACCTCCTCCCCGCAGAGCTGTATGATCAGTGCCACCTCCTCCTCCCCGCAGAGCTGTATGATCAGAGCCACCACCTCCTCCCCGCAGAGCTGTATGATCAGAGAAATCACCTCCTCCCCGCAGAGCTGTATGATCAGTACCACAACCTCCTCCCCGCAGAGCTGTATGATCAGAGCCACCACCTCCTCCCCGCAGAGCTGTATGATCAGTGCCACCACCTCCTCCCCGCACAGCTGTATGATCAGTGCCACCACCTCCTCCCCGCAGAGCTGCATGATCAGAGCCACCACCTCCTCCCCGCAGAGCTGTATGATCAGAGCCACCACCTCCTCCCTGCAGAGCTGTATGATCAGAGAAATCACCTCCTCCCCGGAGAGCCGTATGATCAGTGCCACCACCTTCTCCCCGCAGAGCTGTATGATCAGAGCCACCACTTCCTCCCCGCAGAGCTGTATAATCAGTGCCACCACCTCCACCCCGCAGAGCTGTATGATCAGAGCCACCACCTCCTCCCTGCAGATCTGTATGATCAGAGAAATCACCTCCTCCCCGGAGAGCCGTATGATCAGTGCCACCACCTTCTCCCCGCAGAGCTGTATGATCAGAGCCACGACTTCCTCCCCGCAGAGCTGTATGATCAGAGAAATCACCTCCACCCCGCAGAGCTGTATGATCAGAGCCACCACCTCCTCCCCGCAGAGCTGTATGATCAGAGCCACCACCCTCTCCCCGCAGAGCTGTATAATCAGTGCCAACACCTTCTCCCCGCAGAGCTGTATGATCAGTGCCACCACCACTCCCCGCAGAGCTGTATGATCAGTGCCACCACCCTCTCCCCGCAGAGCTGTATGATCAGTGCCACCACCCTCCCCCGCAGAGCTGTATGATCAGAGCCACCACCTCCTCCCCGCAGAGCTGTATGATCAGAGACACCACCTCCTCCCTGCAGAGCTGTATGATCAGAGAAATCACCTCCTCCCCGGAGAGCTGTATGATCAGTGCCAACACCTTCTCCCCGCAGAGCTGTATGATCAGTGCCACCACCTCCTCCCCGCAGAGCTGTATGATCAGTGCCACCACCTCCTCCCCGCAGAGCTGTATGATCAGTGCCACCACCTCCTCCCCGCAGAGCTGTATGATCAGTGCCACCACCTCCTCCCCGCAGAGCTGTATGATCAGTGCCACCACCTCCTCCCCGCAGAGCTGTATGATCAGTGCCACCACCTCCTCCCCGGAGAGCCGTATGATCAGTGCCACCACCTTCTCCCCGCAGAGCTGTATGATCAGAGCACGGTGGCGCAGTGGTTAGCACAGCAGCCTTGCAGCGCTGGGGTCCTGGGTTCTAATCCCACCCAGGACAACATCTGCAAAGAGTTTGTATGTTCTCTCCGTGTTTGCGTGGGTTTCCTCCGGGCACTCCGGTTTCCTCCCACATTCCAAAGACATACTGATAGGGATTCTAGATTGTGAGCCCCATCGGGGACAGTGGTGATAATGTGTGCAAAACTGTAAAGCGCTGCGGAATATGTTAGCGCTATATAAAAATAAAGATTATTATTATTATTATCAGAGCCACCACATTCTCCCCGCAGAGCTGTAGGATCAGAGCCATCACCTCCTCCCCGCAGAGCTGTATGATCAGTGCCACCACCCTCTCCCCGCAGAGCTGTATGATCAGAGCCACCACCTACTCCCCTCAGACCTGTATGATCAGAGCCATAACCTCCTCCTCCCTGCAGAGCTGTATGATCAGAGAAATCACCTCCTCCCCGGAGAGCTGTATGATCAGTGCCAACACCTTCTCCCCGCAGAGCTGTATGATCAGTGCCACCACCTCCTCCCTGCAGAGCTGTATGATCAGTGCCACCACCTCCTCCCCGCAGAGCTGTATGATCAGTGCCACCACCTCCTCCCCGCAGAGCTGTATGATCAGAGCCACCTCCTCCTCCCCGCAGAGCTGTATGATCAGTGCCACCACCTCCTCCCCGCAGAGCTGTATGATCAGTGCCACCTCCTCCTCCCCGCAGAGCTGTATGATCAGAGCCACCACCTCCTCCCCGCAGAGCTGTATGATCAGAGACACCACCTCCTCCCTGCAGAGCTGTATGATCAGAGAAATCACCTCCTCCCCGCACAGCTGTATGATCAGTACCACCACCTCCTCCCCGCAGAGCTGTATGATCAGTGCCACCTCCTCCTCCCCGCAGAGCTGTATGATCAGAGCCACCACCTCCTCCCCGCAGAGCTGTATGATCAGAGACACCACCTCCTCCCTGCAGAGCTGTATGATCAGAGAAATCATCTCCTCCCCGCACAGCTGTATGATCAGTACCACCACCTCCTCCCCGCAGAGCTGTATGATCAGAGCCACCACCTCCTCCCCGCAGAGCTGTATGATCAGTACCACCACCTCCTCCCCGCAGAGCTGTATGATCAGTGCCACCACCTCCTCCCCGCAGAGCTGCATGATCAGAGCCACCACCTCCTCTCCGCAGAGCTGTATGATCAGAGCCACCACCTCCTCCCTGCAGAGCTGTATGATCAGAGAAATCACCTCCTCCCCGGAGAGCCGTATGATCAGTGCCACCACCTTCTCCCCGCAGAGCTGTATGATCAGAGCCACCACATTCTCCCCGCAGAGCTGTAGGATCAGAGCCATCACCTCCTCCCCGCAGAGCTGTATGATCAGTGCCACCACCCTCTCCCCGCAGAGCTGTATGATCAGAGCCACCACCTACTCCCCTCAGACCTGTATGATCAGAGCCATAACCTCCTCCTCCCTGCAGAGCTGTATGATCAGAGAAATCACCTCCTCCCCGGAGAGCTGTATGATCAGTGCCAACACCTTCTCCCCGCAGAGCTGTATGATCAGTGCCACCACCTCCTCCCTGCAGAGCTGTATGATCAGTGCCACCACCTCCTCCCCGCAGAGCTGTACGATCACTGCCACCACCTCCTCCCCGCAGAGCTGTATGATCAGTGCCACCACCTCCTCCCCGCAGAGCTGTATGATCAGTGCCACCACCTCCTCCCCGCAGAGCTGTATGATCAGTGCCACCACCTCCTCCCCGCAGAGCTGTATGATCAGTGCCACCTCCTCCTCCCCGCAGAGCTGTATGATCAGTGCCACCACCTCCTCCCCGCAGAGATGTATGATCAGAGCCACCACCTCCTCCCTGCAGAGCTGTATGATCAGAGAAATCACCTCCTCCCCGCAGAGCTGTATGATCAGTGCCACCACCTCCTCCCCGCAGAGCTGTATGATCAGTGCCACCACCTCCTCCCCGCAGAGCTGTATGATCAGTGCCACCACCTCCTCCCCGCAGAGCTGTATGATAAGTGCCACCACCTCCTCCCTGCAGAGCTGTATGATCAGAGAAATCACCTCCTCCCCGCACAGCTGTATGATCAGTGCCACCACCTCCTCCCCGCAGAGCTGTATGATCAGTGCCACCTCCTCCTCCCCGCAGAGCTGTATGATCAGTGCCACCACCTCCTCCCCGCAGAGCTGTATCATCAGTGCCACCACCTACTCCTCCCTGCAGAGCTGTCTGATCAGAGAAATCACCTCCACCCCGCAGAGCTGTATGATCAGTGCCACCACCTTCTCCCCCGCAGAGCTGTATGATCAGAGCCACCACTTCCTCCCCGCAGAGCTGTATAATCAGTGCCACCACCTCCAACCCGCAGAGCTGTATGATCAGAGAAATCACCTCCACCCCGCAGAGCTGTATGATCAAAGCCACCACCTCCTCCCCGCAGAGCTGTATGATCAGAGCCACCACCCTCTCCCCGCAGAGCTGTATAATCAGTGCCACCACCTCCTCCCCGCAGAGCTGTATGATCAGTGCCACCACCTCCTCCCCTCAGAGCTGTATGATCAGTGCCACCACCTCCTCCCCGCAGGGCTGTATGATCAGAGCCAACACCTCCTCCCCGCAGAGCTGTATGATCAGTACCACCACCTCCTCCCCGCAGAGCTGTATCATCAGTGCCACCACCTCCTCCCTGCAGAGCTGTATGATCAGAGAAATCACCTCCACCCCGCAGAGCTGTATGATCAGTGCCACCACCTCCTCCCCGCAGAGCTGTATCATCAGTGCCACCACCTACTCCTCCCTGCAGAGCTGTATGATCAGAGAAATCACCTCCACCCCGCAGAGCTGTATGATCAGTGCCACCACCTTCTCCCCCGCAGAGCTGTATGATCAGAGCCACCACTTCCTCCCCGCAGAGCTGTATAATCAGTGCCACCACCTCCACCCCGCAGAGCTGTATGATCAGAGAAATCACCTCCACCCCGCAGAGCTGTATGATCAGAGCCACCACCTCCTCCCCGCAGAGCTGTATGATCAGAGCCACCACCCTCTCCCCGCAGAGCTGTATAATCAGTGCCACCACCAACTCCCCGCAGAGCTGTATGATCAGTGCCACCACCCTCTCCCCGCAGAGCTGTATAATCAGTGCCACCACCTCCTCCCCGCAGAGCTGTATGATCAGAGCCACCACCTCCTCCCCGCAGAGCTGTGTGATCAGAGCCACCACTTCCTCCCCGCAGAGCTGTGTGATCAGAGCCACCACTTCCTCCCCGCAGAGCTGTATAATCAGTGCCACCACCTCCACCCCGCAGAGCTGTATGATCAGAGAAATCACCTCCTCCCCGCACAGCTGTATGATCAGTACCACCACCTCCTCCCCGCAGAGCTGTATGATCAGAGCCACCACCTCCTCCCCGCAGAGCTGTGTGATCAGAGCCACCACTTCCTCCCCGCAGAGCTGTATAATCAGTGCCACCACCTCCACCCCGCAGAGCTGTATGATCAGAGAAATCACCTCCACCCCGCAGAGCTGTATGATCAGAGCCACCACCTCCTCCCCGCAGAGCTGTATGATCAGTGCCACCACCTCCTCCCCGCAGAGCTGTATGATCAGTGCCACCACCTCCTCCCCGCAGAGCTGTATGATCAGTGCCACCTCCTCCTCCCCGCAGAGCTGTATGATCAGTGCCACCACCTCCTCCCCGCATAGCTGTATGATCAGAGCCACCACCTTCTCCCCGCAGAGCTGTATGATCAGAGCCACCACCTCCTCCCCGCAGAGCTGTATGATCAGTGCCACCACCTCCTCCCCGCAGAGCTGTATGATCAGTGCCACCACCTCCTCCCCGCAGAGCTGTATGATCAGTGCCACCTCCTCCTCCCCGCAGAGCTGTATGATCAGTGCCACCGCCTCCTCCCCGCAGAGCTGTATGATCAGTGCCACCACCTCCTCCCCGCAGAGCTGTATGATCAGTGCCACCACCTCCTCCCCGCAGAGCTGTATGATCAGTGCCACCTCCTCCTACCCGCAGAGCTGTATGATCAGAGCCACCACCTCCTCCCCGCAGAGCTGTATGATCAGAGCCACCACCTCCTCCCTGCAGAGCTGTATGATCAGAGAAATCACCTCCTCCCCGCACAGCTGTATGATCAGTGCCACCACCTCCTCCCCGCAGAGCTGTATGATCAGTGCCACCACCTCCTCCCCGCAGAGCTGTATGATCAGTGCCACCATCTCCTCCCCGCAGAGCTGTATGATCAGTGCCACCTCCTCGTCCCCGCAGAGCTGTATGATCAGAGCCACCACCTCCTCCCCGCAGAGCTGTATGATCAGAGCCACCACCTCCTCCCTGCAGAGCTGTATGATCAGAGAAATCACCTCCTCCCCGCAGAGCTGTATGATCAGTGCCACCACCTCATCCCCGCAGAGCTGTATGATCATTGCCACCACCTCCTCCCCGCAGAGCTGTATGATCAGTGCCACCACCTCATCCCCGCAGAGCTGTATGATCAGTGCCACCACCTCCTCCCCGCAGAGCTGTATGATCAGTGCCACCTCCTCCTCCCCGCAGAGCTGTATGATCAGTGCCACCACCTCCTCCCCGCAGAGCTGTATGATCAGTGCCACCACCTCCTCCCCGCAGAGCTGTATGATCAGTGCCACCACCTCCTCCCCGCAGAGCTGTATGATCAGTGCCACCTCCTCCTCCCCGCAGAGCTGTATGATCAGAGCCACCACCTCCTCCCCGCAGAGCTGTATGATCAGAGAAATCACCTCCTCCCCGCAGAGCTGTATGATCAGTACCACAACCTCCTCCCCGCAGAGCTGTATGATCAGAGCCACCACCTCCTCCCCGCAGAGCTGTATGATCAGTGCCACCACCTCCTCCCCGCACAGCTGTATGATCAGTGCCACCACCTCCTCCCCGCAGAGCTGCATGATCAGAGCCACCACCTCCTCCCCGCAGAGCTGTATGATCAGAGCCACCACCTCCTCCCTGCAGAGCTGTATGATCAGAGAAATCACCTCCTCCCCGGAGAGCCGTATGATCAGTGCCACCACCTTCTCCCCGCAGAGCTGTATGATCAGAGCCACCACTTCCTCCCCGCAGAGCTGTATAATCAGTGCCACCACCTCCACCCCGCAGAGCTGTATGATCAGAGCCACCACCTCCTCCCTGCAGATCTGTATGATCAGAGAAATCACCTCCTCCCCGGAGAGCCGTATGATCAGTGCCACCACCTTCTCCCCGCAGAGCTGTATGATCAGAGCCACGACTTCCTCCCCGCAGAGCTGTATGATCAGAGAAATCACCTCCACCCCGCAGAGCTGTATGATCAGAGCCACCACCTCCTCCCCGCAGAGCTGTATGATCAGAGCCACCACCCTCTCCCCGCAGAGCTGTATAATCAGTGCCAACACCTTCTCCCCGCAGAGCTGTATGATCAGTGCCACCACCACTCCCCGCAGAGCTGTATGATCAGTGCCACCACCCTCTCCCCGCAGAGCTGTATGATCAGTGCCACCACCCTCCCCCGCAGAGCTGTATGATCAGAGCCACCACCTCCTCCCCGCAGAGCTGTATGATCAGAGACACCACCTCCTCCCTGCAGAGCTGTATGATCAGAGAAATCACCTCCTCCCCGGAGAGCTGTATGATCAGTGCCAACACCTTCTCCCCGCAGAGCTGTATGATCAGTGCCACCACCTCCTCCCCGCAGAGCTGTATGATCAGTGCCACCACCTCCTCCCCGCAGAGCTGTATGATCAGTGCCACCACCTCCTCCCCGCAGAGCTGTATGATCAGTGCCACCACCTCCTCCCCGCAGAGCTGTATGATCAGTGCCACCACCTCCTCCCCGCAGAGCTGTATGATCAGTGCCACCACCTCCTCCCCGGAGAGCCGTATGATCAGTGCCACCACCTTCTCCCCGCAGAGCTGTATGATCAGAGCACGGTGGCGCAGTGGTTAGCACAGCAGCCTTGCAGCGCTGGGGTCCTGGGTTCTAATCCCACCCAGGACAACATCTGCAAAGAGTTTGTATGTTCTCTCCGTGTTTGCGTGGGTTTCCTCCGGGCACTCCGGTTTCCTCCCACATTCCAAAGACATACTGATAGGGATTCTAGATTGTGAGCCCCATCGGGGACAGTGGTGATAATGTGTGCAAAACTGTAAAGCGCTGCGGAATATGTTAGCGCTATATAAAAATAAAGATTATTATTATTATTATCAGAGCCACCACATTCTCCCCGCAGAGCTGTAGGATCAGAGCCATCACCTCCTCCCCGCAGAGCTGTATGATCAGTGCCACCACCCTCTCCCCGCAGAGCTGTATGATCAGAGCCACCACCTACTCCCCTCAGACCTGTATGATCAGAGCCATAACCTCCTCCTCCCTGCAGAGCTGTATGATCAGAGAAATCACCTCCTCCCCGGAGAGCTGTATGATCAGTGCCAACACCTTCTCCCCGCAGAGCTGTATGATCAGTGCCACCACCTCCTCCCTGCAGAGCTGTATGATCAGTGCCACCACCTCCTCCCCGCAGAGCTGTATGATCAGTGCCACCACCTCCTCCCCGCAGAGCTGTATGATCAGAGCCACCTCCTCCTCCCCGCAGAGCTGTATGATCAGTGCCACCACCTCCTCCCCGCAGAGCTGTATGATCAGTGCCACCTCCTCCTCCCCGCAGAGCTGTATGATCAGAGCCACCACCTCCTCCCCGCAGAGCTGTATGATCAGAGACACCACCTCCTCCCTGCAGAGCTGTATGATCAGAGAAATCACCTCCTCCCCGCACAGCTGTATGATCAGTACCACCACCTCCTCCCCGCAGAGCTGTATGATCAGTGCCACCTCCTCCTCCCCGCAGAGCTGTATGATCAGAGCCACCACCTCCTCCCCGCAGAGCTGTATGATCAGAGACACCACCTCCTCCCTGCAGAGCTGTATGATCAGAGAAATCATCTCCTCCCCGCACAGCTGTATGATCAGTACCACCACCTCCTCCCCGCAGAGCTGTATGATCAGAGCCACCACCTCCTCCCCGCAGAGCTGTATGATCAGTACCACCACCTCCTCCCCGCAGAGCTGTATGATCAGTGCCACCACCTCCTCCCCGCAGAGCTGCATGATCAGAGCCACCACCTCCTCTCCGCAGAGCTGTATGATCAGAGCCACCACCTCCTCCCTGCAGAGCTGTATGATCAGAGAAATCACCTCCTCCCCGGAGAGCCGTATGATCAGTGCCACCACCTTCTCCCCGCAGAGCTGTATGATCAGAGCCACCACATTCTCCCCGCAGAGCTGTAGGATCAGAGCCATCACCTCCTCCCCGCAGAGCTGTATGATCAGTGCCACCACCCTCTCCCCGCAGAGCTGTATGATCAGAGCCACCACCTACTCCCCTCAGACCTGTATGATCAGAGCCATAACCTCCTCCTCCCTGCAGAGCTGTATGATCAGAGAAATCACCTCCTCCCCGGAGAGCTGTATGATCAGTGCCAACACCTTCTCCCCGCAGAGCTGTATGATCAGTGCCACCACCTCCTCCCTGCAGAGCTGTATGATCAGTGCCACCACCTCCTCCCCGCAGAGCTGTACGATCACTGCCACCACCTCCTCCCCGCAGAGCTGTATGATCAGTGCCACCACCTCCTCCCCGCAGAGCTGTATGATCAGTGCCACCACCTCCTCCCCGCAGAGCTGTATGATCAGTGCCACCACCTCCTCCCCGCAGAGCTGTATGATCAGTGCCACCTCCTCCTCCCCGCAGAGCTGTATGATCAGTGCCACCACCTCCTCCCCGCAGAGATGTATGATCAGAGCCACCACCTCCTCCCTGCAGAGCTGTATGATCAGAGAAATCACCTCCTCCCCGCAGAGCTGTATGATCAGTGCCACCACCTCCTCCCCGCAGAGCTGTATGATCAGTGCCACCACCTCCTCCCCGCAGAGCTGTATGATCAGTGCCACCACCTCCTCCCCGCAGAGCTGTATGATAAGTGCCACCACCTCCTCCCTGCAGAGCTGTATGATCAGAGAAATCACCTCCTCCCCGCACAGCTGTATGATCAGTGCCACCACCTCCTCCCCGCAGAGCTGTATGATCAGTGCCACCTCCTCCTCCCCGCAGAGCTGTATGATCAGTGCCACCACCTCCTCCCCGCAGAGCTGTATCATCAGTGCCACCACCTACTCCTCCCTGCAGAGCTGTCTGATCAGAGAAATCACCTCCACCCCGCAGAGCTGTATGATCAGTGCCACCACCTTCTCCCCCGCAGAGCTGTATGATCAGAGCCACCACTTCCTCCCCGCAGAGCTGTATAATCAGTGCCACCACCTCCAACCCGCAGAGCTGTATGATCAGAGAAATCACCTCCACCCCGCAGAGCTGTATGATCAAAGCCACCACCTCCTCCCCGCAGAGCTGTATGATCAGAGCCACCACCCTCTCCCCGCAGAGCTGTATAATCAGTGCCACCACCTCCTCCCCGCAGAGCTGTATGATCAGTGCCACCACCTCCTCCCCTCAGAGCTGTATGATCAGTGCCACCACCTCCTCCCCGCAGGGCTGTATGATCAGTGCCACCTCCTCCTCCCCGCAGAGCTGTATGATCAGAGAAATCACCTCCACCCCGCAGAGCTGTATGATCAGTGCCACCACCTCCTCCCCGCAGAGCTGTATCATCAGTGCCACCACCTACTCCTCCCTGCAGAGCTGTATGATCAGAGAAATCACCTCCACCCCGCAGAGCTGTATGATCAGTGCCACCACCTTCTCCCCCGCAGAGCTGTATGATCAGAGCCACCACTTCCTCCCCGCAGAGCTGTATAATCAGTGCCACCACCTCCACCCCGCAGAGCTGTATGATCAGAGAAATCACCTCCACCCCGCAGAGCTGTATGATCAGAGCCACCACCTCCTCCCCGCAGAGCTGTATGATCAGAGCCACCACCCTCTCCCCGCAGAGCTGTATAATCAGTGCCACCACCTCCTCCCCGCAGAGCTGTATGATCAGTGCCACCACCTCCTCCCCGCAGAGCTGTATGATCAGTGCCACCACCTCCTCCCCGCAGAGCTGTATGATCAGAGCCACCACCTCCTCCCTGCAGAGCTGTATGATCAGAGAAATCACCTCCTCCCCGCACAGCTGTATGATCAGTACCACCACCTCCTCCCCGCAGAGCAGCATGATCAGAGCCACCACCTCCTCCCCGCAGAGTTGTATGATCAGTGCCACCACCTCCTCCCCGCAGAGCTGTATGATCAGTGCCACCTCCTCCTCCCCGCAGAGCTGTATGATCAGAGAAATCACCTCCACCCCGCAGAGCTGTATGATCAGTGCCACCACCTCCTCCCCGCAGAGCTGTATCATCAGTGCCACCACCTACTCCTCCCTGCAGAGCTGTATGATCAGAGAAATCACCTCCACCCCGCAGAGCTGTATGATCAGAGCCACCACCTCCTCCCCGCAGAGCTGTATGATCAGAGCCACCACCCTCTCCCCGCAGAGCTGTATAATCAGTGCCACCACCTCCTCCCCGCAGAGCTGTATGATCAGTGCCACCACCTCCTCCCCGTAGAGCTGTATGATCAGTGCCACCACCTCCTCCCCGCAGAGCTGTATGATCAGTGCCACCTCCTCCTCCCCGCAGAGCTGTATGATCAGAGCCACCTCCTCCTCCCCGCAGAGCTGTATGATCAGTGCCACCACCTCCTCCCCGCAGAGCTGTATGATCAGTGCCACCACCTCCTCCCCGCAGAGCTGTATGATCAGTGCCACCACCTCCTCCCCGCAGAGCTGTATGATCAGTGCCACCTCCTCCTCCCCGCAGAGCTGTATGATCAGAGCCACCACCTCCTCCCCGCAGAGCTGTATGATCAGAGCCACCACCTCCTCCCTGCAGAGCTGTATGATCAGAGAAATCACCTCCTCCCCGCACAGCTGTATGATCAGTACCACCACCTCCTCCCCGCAGAGCTGTATGATCAGAGCCACCACCTCCTCCCCGCAGAGCTGTATGATCAGAGCCACCACTTCCTCCCTGCAGAGCTGTATGATCAGAGAAATCACCTCCTCCCCGCAGAGCTGTATGATCAGTGCCACCACCTCCTCCCCGCAGAGCTGTATGATCAGTGCCACCACCTCCTCCCCGCAGAGCTGTATGATCAGTGCCACCACCTCCTCCCCGCAGAGCTGTATGATCAGTGCCACCACCTCCTCCCTGCAGAGCTGTATGATCAGAGCCACCACATTCTCCCCGCAGAGCTGTAGGATCAGAGCCATCACCTCCTCCTCGCAGAGCTGTATGATCAGTGCCACCACCCTCTCCCCGCAGAGCTGTATGATCAGAGCCACCACCTACTCCCCTCAGACCTGTATGATCAGAGCCATAACCTCCTCCTCCCTGCAGAGCTGTATGATCAGAGAAATCACCTCCTCCCCGGAGAGCTGTATGATCAGTGCCAACACCTTCTCCCCGCAGAGCTGTATGATCAGTGCCACCACCTCCTCCCTCCAGAGCTGTATGATCAGTGCCACCACCTCCTCCCCGCAGAGCTGTACGATCAGTGCCACCACCTCCTCCCCGCAGAGCTGTATGATCAGTGCCACCACCTCCTCCCCGCAGAGCTGTATGATCAGTGCCACCACCTCCTCCCCGCAGAGCTGTATGATCAGTGCCACCACCTCCTCCCCGCAGAGCTGTATGATCAGTGCCACCTCCTCCTCCCCGCAGAGCTGTATGATCAGTGCCACCACCTCCTCCCCGCAGAGCTGTATCATCAGTGCCACCACCTACTCCTCCCTGCAGAGCTGTATGATCAGAGAAATCACCTCCACCCCGCAGAGCTGTATGATCAGTGCCACCACCTCCTCCCTGCAGAGCTGTATGATCAGAGCCACCACATTCTCCCCGCAGAGCTGTAGGATCAGAGCCATCACCTCCTCCCCGCAGAGCTGTATGATCAGTGCCACCACCCTCTCCCCGCAGAGCTGTATGATCAGAGCCACCACCTACTCCCCTCAGACCTGTATGATCAGAGCCATAACCTCCTCCTCCCTGCAGAGCTGTATGATCAGAGAAATCACCTCCTCCCCGGAGAGCTGTATGATCAGTGCCACCTCCTCCTCCCCGCAGAGCTGTATGATCAGTGCCACCACCTCCTCCCCGCAGAGCTGTATGATCAGTGCCACCACCTCCTCCCCGCAGAGCTGTATGATCAGTGCCACCTCCTCCTCCCCGCAGAGCTGTATGATCAGTGCCACCACCTCCTCCCCGCAGAGCTGTATGATCAGTGCCACCACCTCCTCCCCGCAGAGCTGTATGATCAGTGCCACCTCCTCCTCCCCGCAGAGCTGTATAATCAGAGCCACCTCCTCCTCCCCGCAGAGCTGTATGATCAGTGCCACCACCTCCTCCCCGCAGAGCTGTATGATCAGTGCCATCACCTCCTCCCCGCAGAGATGTATGATCAGAGCCACCACCTCCTCCCTGCAGAGCTGTATGATCAGAGAAATCACCTCCTCCCCGCAGAGCTGTATGATCAGTGCCACCAGCTCTTCCCCGCAGAGCTGTATGATCAGTGCCACCACCTCCTCCCCGCAGAGCTGTATGATCAGTGCCACCACCTCCTCCCCGCAGAGCTGTATGATCAGTGCCACCACCTCCTCCCTGCAGAGCTGTATGATCAGATCCACCACCTCCTCCCCGCACAGCTGTATGATCAGTGCCACCACCTCCTCCCCGCAGAGCTGTATGATCAGTGCCACCTCCTCCTCCCCGCAGAGCTGTATGATCAGTGCCACCACCTCCTCCCCGCAGAGCTGTATCATCAGTGCCACCACCTACTCCTCCCTGCAGAGCTGTATGATCAGAGAAATCACCTCCACCCCGCAGAGCTGTATGATCAGTGCCACCACCTTCTCCCCCGCAGAGCTGTATGATCAGAGCCACCACTTCCTCCCCGCAGAGCTGTATAATCAGTGCCACCACCTCCACCCCGCAGAGCTGTATGATCAGAGAAATCACCTCCACCCCGCAGAGCTGTATGATCAGAGCCACCACCTCCTCCCCGCAGAGCTGTATGATCAGAGCCACCACCCTCTCCCCGCAGAGCTGTATAATCAGTGCCACCACCTCCTCCCCGCAGAGCTGTATGATCAGTGCCACCACCTCCTCCCCGCAGAGCTGTATGATCAGTGCCACCACCTCCTCCCCGCAGGGCTGTATGATCAGTGCCACCTCCTCCTCCCCGCAGAGCTGTATGATCAGAGAAATCACCTCCACCCCGCAGAGCTGTATGATCAGTGCCACCACCTCCTCCCCGCAGAGCTGTATCATCAGTGCCACCACCTACTCCTCCCTGCAGAGCTGTATGATCAGAGAAATCACCTCCACCCCGCAGAGCTGTATGATCATTGCCACCACCTTCTCCCCGCAGAGCTGTATGATCAGTGCCACCTCCTCCTCCCCGCAGAGCTGTATGATCAGAGAAATCACCTCCACCCCGCAGAGCTGTATGATCAGTGCCACCACCTCCTCCCCGCAGAGCTGTATCATCAGTGCCACCACCTACTCCTCCCTGCAGAGCTGTATGATCAGAGAAATCACCTCCACCCCGCAGAGCTGTATGATCAGAGCCACCACCTCCTCCCCGCAGAGCTGTATGATCAGAGCCACCACCCTCTCCCCGCAGAGCTGTATAATCAGTGCCACCACCTCCTCCCCGCAGAGCTGTATGATCAGTGCCACCACCTCCTCCCCGCAGAGCTGTATGATCAGTGCCACCACCTCCTCCCCGCAGAGCTGTATGATCAGTGCGACCTCCTCCTCCCCGCAGAGCTGTATGATCAGAGCCACCTCCTCCTCCCCGCAGAGCTGTATGATCAGTGCCACCACCTCCTCCCCGCAGAGCTGTATGATCAGTGCCACCACCTCCTCCCCGCAGAGCTGTATGATCAGTGCCACCACCTCCTCCCCGCAGAGCTGTATGATCAGTGCCACCTCCTCCTCCCCGCAGAGCTGTATGATCAGAGCCACCACCTCCTCCCCGCAGAGCTGTATGATCAGAGCCACCACCTCCTCCCTGCAGAGCTGTATGATCAGAGAAATCACCTCCTCCCCGCACAGCTGTATGATCAGTACCACCACCTCCTCCCCGCAGAGCTGTATGATCAGAGCCACCACCTCCTCCCCGCAGAGCTGTATGATCAGAGCCACCACCTCCTCCCTGCAGAGCTGTATGATCAGAGAAATCACCTCCTCCCCGCAGAGCTGTATGATCAGTGCCACCACCTCCTCCCCGCAGAGCTGTATGATCAGTGCCACCACCTCCTCCCCGCAGAGCTGTATGATCAGTGCCACCACCTCCTCCCCGCAGAGCTGTATGATCAGTGCCACCACCTCCTCCCTGCAGAGCTGTATGATCAGAGCCACCACCTCCTCCCCGCAGACCTGTATGATCAGTGCCTCCACCTCCTCCCCGCAGAGCTGTATGATCAGTGCCACCACCCTCTCCCCGCAGAGCTGTATGATCAGAGCCACCACCTACTCCCCTCAGACCTGTATGATCAGAGCCATAACCTCCTCCTCCCTGCAGAGCTGTATGATCAGAGAAATCACCTCCTCCCCGGAGAGCTGTATGATCAGTGCCAACACCTTCTCCCCGCAGAGCTGTATGATCAGTGCCACCACCTCCTCCCTGCAGAGCTGTATGATCAGTGCCACCACCTCCTCCCCGCAGAGCTGTACGATCAGTGCCACCACCTCCTCCCCGCAGAGCTGTATGATCAGTGCCACCACCTCCTCCCCGCAGAGCTGTATGATCAGTGCCACCACCTCCTCCCCGCAGAGCTGTATGATCAGTGCCACCACCTCCTCCCCGCAGAGCTGTATGATCAGTGCCACCTCCTCCTCCCCGCAGAGCTGTATGATCAGTGCCACCACCTCCTCCCCGCAGAGCTGTATCATCAGTGCCACCACCTACTCCTCCCTGCAGAGCTGTATGATCAGAGAAATCACCTCCACCCCGCAGAGCTGTATGATCAGTGCCACCACCTCCTCCCCGCAGAGCTGTATGATCGGTTTTCCTACTTGTAATGTTTTTAATATAACTGATGCTGGGCGCAGTCTCAGGATGGGGGGTTTGTGTGATCTGACGATAATGTGGGAGCTGCACTGTACAGCGCTATACACGGGGACATTTCAACGCAGATACATCAGCTGCTCCAGCAGCGGCAAATGAGTGATCTGAGGACAGACGCATCACGAAAGAGGCGGGGACTTCAGGGGGCGGGGTTACTGGGCGGGAATGATAACAATGACTGGTCAAACATATCAACCCTTATTGGCCTCTTTTTTTCATGAAAGAACCAGTGGAGCGCAGGGGGCGTGTTTCCCGGAGACCAATGAGGACGCGCACCGGAGCATAAATACCCTGCTCCCGCCGCTCCTCTCATCACATCTGTGCCCGCCACGTCTATACGGAGCCATGGCAAGAACTAAGCAGACCGCTCGTAAATCCACCGGAGGGAAAGCTCCCCGCAAGCAGCTGGCCACAAAGACCGCCAGGAAGAGCGCTCCCGCCACTGGTGGAGTGAAGAAGCCGCATCGTTACCGGCCAGGAACAGTCGCTCTCCGTGAGATCCGCCGCTATCAGAAATCCACCGAGCTGCTGATCCGTAAGCTTCCCTTCCAGCGCCTGGTGAGGGAGATCGCCCAGGACTTCAAGACCGATCTGCGTTTCCAGAGTTCGGCCGTCATGGCCCTGCAGGAGGCCAGCGAGGCTTATCTGGTGGGGTTGTTCGAGGACACCAACCTGTGCGCCATCCACGCCAAGAGGGTCACCATCATGCCCAAAGACATCCAGCTGGCCCGCCGGATCCGTGGGGAGAGAGCTTAGATCTGCCCCGGCTGCGACCACAACACAAAGGCTCTTTTCAGAGCCACCAAATCCTCCCACAAATGAGCCGAGTCCTGAACGGTCTCTCTTCTGCGCGTATTCTCCATATACGGAGCGCGGTCAGGAAGGGTAATAGCCGGCTGCTGTGTCCGATATTGTAGGTGATCAGCGATATTCCAGTTACCGCTCCGCGCATCCTTTATTCTCACCAAGTCCAAAAGTGCGACATCAATTACATGACTGACGTTTTATAAGGACAGGGTAAAGTGTGCGCTGTGCACAGCCCGGGTCTTTGGTGGTGGAGGCGCGGTTTCTGTACAGCGCAGACGTAAATGGGGTCCTAGTGCCGCCTCTGCAGTCTTGCGGCTTTAGGTTGTAATTATCATATATTTGAGTTTTCTCATCTTATCTGTGGCTGGTGCCGCCGGGGGTCTGGTTACATACAGCTCCCTGCTCTGCAGTGACCGGTAATGGCCACCAGTCGGGCACCACGTGTAATGATGAGTGACTGCCGGGGATCAGATGAGTTATCTGTAGATCAGTGTCCTTAAAATGTATTTTTTATTCTACTTTATAACAAGCTGGAAAATAACAACCGAAACTACAATGGAAGTAAAAATCAAAATAACCAACAGATCTAAGCGACGCTGAGATGAGAAGAATAGAGAAGCGGGAAAAGAAGAGCACAATAAGTGGAAAATTCAAAATCTCCAACCGTTCTGTGCTCAACCAATCAGACGAAAGGGAGGAGCTAGGAGCTAATTGCAAAATTTCTACTAGCAATCTCCCCCGGATACGCGTCGGAACAGGTGAATATGCATGGCTCACCCTCCCCCGTCATACTCACCCTCCTGGCAGCGTCTCTGCAAGTCCCTGCTTCTCCGATGGTCTCTGGTGCCGGCAACTTGTTCCTGTGTTCGTCATGGTACCGCTCATTAAAGTAATGAATATGCGCTCCACGCCTGTGGGAGTGGAGCCACGTATGTATTCATTACTTTGTTTAGTGGTCACGTGGTACCACTCATTACAGGAAGAGATGCAGGCGCCAGAGACTATCTGAGAAGCAGAGACCGCGCCAGTATGAGGTGAGTATGATGTGCCAGCCGCCGACCCCCTGGTACAATGACTCCAGTATAAGACGAGAGGGGCACTTTCAGCCTAAAAAAAATGGCTGCAAATCTCAGATTATACTCGAATGTATAAGGTAAATGCCTCTGGCACTATAGAGGGCGATGTAGTAAGGATTAGAGTTGAGCGACCTTGACCTTTTTAGAGTCGAGCCGGGTTTTGCGAAACCCGACTATGTCCAAAGTCGGGTCGAGTGAAATCGGCCGATTATGACGTAAAGTCGGGATCGACCGAAACACGAAACCCAATGCAAGTCAATGGGGCAGCATAGTCGGCAGTGAGTGGGGGCCAGGAAAACACCTAGAGTGCCCATTTTAATGTCAAAACCATCCATTCTTCTTAATGAAGCTTGTCAAGCGTAATTTACCTTAAAATAATTGGAAGGCATTTGAAATTGGGGGTCATTTGGCTAAAGTTGTGGGGGGTAGGGCTGGTTCAAGTAATTAGTGGGCCCAGTAAATCTGGACCACGTCACGGCAGTGGAGCAGGGAGAGGTAAGTATTTCAACTTTGCAAGTGCTGTGATCCTGAGCAAGCAGGGGGGGCCCACTCGTTGGCATTGGCACTGGCACAGGGCCCCTCAAAGTACAGCGGTGTGTTTGCACGGCGGGGGCGCCTCCCACCGGCAGCAACACTTTTGCGTACTATGAGAGGCCCTGTGCCAGTGACGTCGCCAACTAGTATTCCTCCCCCCACCTGATGAAGGAACCTGCACTTTCATCTGCACCTTCCTCTTTGTCCCCGTGTAAGGTGGTATGGTATGCGGGAAGAGCAACCTGACTTTCAGCAGGGTCACAATGTTGTTGTGTAGCGTGCACGGGGAATGTTGCGTTATGGGTCAATGTACCAGCAGACTCATCTATCACTGGCTGGGCAATGGGCACGATGAAGTGGAAACACAGATATAGGCCCAAAGAAGAAAGTGGGCTAAATGCAGTTCAAAATTGGTAACACAGGAATAACCAGGGGGCATTGCAGTGGAGGACAACTGGAATGAGAGGCTGACACAGAGAGTAGGGCCAAATCAGTAAGTAGTCGAAATGCAGTTCAAAATTGGCAACCGTAGTAAACAGGCGGCACAGCTTTGTTCAGTGGAGGAGAACATCAAGGAGTGGCAGACACCGATAGTAGGCCCCAACCCAACTAGTAGGCCAAATGCAGTCTAACATTAACAACTACTTAACGAGAGGCTGAAAATGGAATTTCAGGACAGGAAACCAGGAGAACAGCAAGGAGTGGCAGACACCGATAGTAGGCCCCAAACCAACTAGTACGCCAAATGCAGTTGTTCCATTTAACCACAATTTAATGAGAGCCTGAAGATAGAAGCTCAGGAAAGGCAACCTGGGGAACACCTTGGAGTGTAACACACCATCTCTCTCCACCCCATACCCATTTTGTAGGCCTAATGCTGTGTACTTTTCTACAACTACTAAACGAGAGTCGGAAGACCGAAGCAATGGCAAGGAAACCTGGGGAACACCTTGGAGTGTAACACACCATCTCTCTCCACCCCATACCCAATTTGTAGGCCTAATGCAGCCTACTTTCCGACACCTACTAAACGAGAGCATGAAGATCGAAGCTCAGGAAAGGCAACCTGGTGAAAACCTTGGAGTGTAACACAACCTGTCTCTACACCCCATACACAATTAGTAGGCCTAATGCAGCGTAGTTTCCAACAGCTACTAAACGAGAGCCGGAAGATCGAAGCTCAGGAAAGGCAACCTGGGGAACACCTTGGAGTGTAACACAACCTCTCTCTACACCACGGAAGGGCTGATTCTTAGGAAGGAAGGCTGTTGTAAATAAGCATTGCGCGTCCGAGGGTGATTATATTCTTATTCGGTATCTACTCACCCTCGGACGCGCCATGCTTCTTGATTTGTAATTAATGTTTATTTGCAATGTGCTTTTGACTTACTCAATTATTTTTTTAATTATTGATTTTATTAAATTAATAGTTTAACATCTTATTGGAAATAATTTAAAGGAGACGCGACAGGACAACACTCGGTGGATGCCATATCTGTGTTAACAACTCCAAAAAACTTTCAGTTAACTTCTTGCAGGAGAAAGAAATTGTAGCTGTTGGACCTTTGTAGTACAGTTCCAGATATTTGTTGTGTGTTTGTTTTGATTGTTAAAATGTCTGCATTTGAGATCTCAACACGATCTTATTTTTTATAATCAAATTAATTTTTTAAATATTTTATTAGGTTGGTTCAAGGGGTACACGGGCCGCAGTAGACAGGTCAGTGGAGGCCTAGTGGAAGGAGGGACCACAGACAGGCATCGAAGGCCTAAAATAATAACACATGGCTGTAGGCAATTTTAAATTGGTTCCAGGGGTACACGGGCAGCAGTGCCCTGGTCAGTGTAGTAGTAGTTGAAAGAATGGACCGCAGACAGGCATCGAAGGCCTAAAATAAAAAAATTGGGCTGGCTGTAGGCAATTTTAAATTGGTTCCAGGGGTACACGGGCAGCAGTGGTGTGGTCAGTGGAGGCCTAGTGGAAGGAGTGACCGCAGACAGGCATCGAAGGCCTAAAATATTAACACATGGCTGTAGTCAATTTTAAATTGGTTCCAGGGGTACTTGGGCAGCAGTGCCCTGGTCAGTGTAGTAGTAGTTGAAAGAATGGACCGCAGACAGGCATCGAAGGCCTAAAATAAAAAAATTGGGCTGGCTGTAGGCAATTTTAAATTGGTTCCAGGGGTACACGGGCAGCAGTGGTGTGGTCAGTGGAGGCCTAGTGGAAGGAGTGACCGCAGACAGGCATCGAAGGCCTAAAATAATCACACATGGCTGTAGGCAATTTTAAATTGGTTCCAGGGGTACACGGGCAGCAGTGGTGTGGTCAGTGGAGGCCTAGTGGAAGGAGTGACCGCAGACAGGCATCGAAGGCCTAAAATAATAACACATGGCTGTAGGCAATTTTAAATTGGTTCCAGGGGTACACGGGCAGCAGTGGTGTGGTCAGTGGAGGCCTAGTGGAAGGAGTGACCGCAGACAGGCATCGAAGGCCTAAAATAATAACACATGGCTGTAGGCAATTTTAAATTGGTTCCAGGGGTACACGGGCAGCAGTGCCCTGGTCAGTGTAATAGTAGTTGAAAGAATGGACCGCAGACAGGCATCGAAGGCCTAAAATAAAAAAATTGGGCTGGCTGAAGGCAATTTTAAATTGGTTCCAGGGGTACACGGGCAGCAGTGGTGTGGTCAGTGGAGGCCTAGTGGAAGGAGTGACCGCAGACAGGCATCGAAGGCCTAAAATAATAACACATGGCTGTAGGCAATTTTAAATTGGTTCCAGGGTTACACGGGCAGCAGTGGTGTGGTCAGTGGAGGCCTAGTGGAAGGAGTGACCGCAGACAGGCATCGAAGGCCTAAAATAATCACACATGGCTGTAGGCAATTTTAAATTGGTTCCAGGGGTACACGGGCAGCAGTGGTGTGGTCAGTGGAGGCCTAGTGGAAGGAGTGACCACAGACAGGCATCGAAGGCCTAAAATATTAACACATGGCTGTAGTCAATTTTAAATTGGTTCCAGGGGTACTTGGGCAGCAGTGCCCTGGTCAGTGTAGTAGTAGTTGAAAGAATGGACCGCAGACAGGCATCGAAGGCCTAAAATAAAAAAATTGGGCTGGCTGTAGGCAATTTTAAATTGGTTCCAGGGGTACACGGGCAGCAGTGGTGTGGTCAGTGGAGGCCTAGTGGAAGGAGTGACCGCAGACAGGCATCGAAGGCCTAAAATAATAACACATGGCTGTAGGCAATTTTAAATTGGTTCCAGGGTTACACGGGCAGCAGTGGTGTGGTCAGTGGAGGCCTAGTGGAAGGAGTGACCGCAGACAGGCATCGAAGGCCTAAAATAATCACACATGGCTGTAGGCAATTTTAAATTGGTTCCAGGGGTACACGGGCAGCAGTGGTGTGGTCAGTGGAGGCCTAGTGGAAGGAGTGACCACAGACAGGCATCGAAGGCCTAAAATATTAACACATGGCTGTAGTCAATTTTAAATTGGTTCCAGGGGTACTTGGGCAGCAGTGCCCTGGTCAGTGTAGTAGTAGTTGAAAGAATGGACCGCAGACAGGCATCGAAGGCCTAAAATAAAAAAATTGGGCTGGCTGTAGGCAATTTTAAATTGGTTCCAGGGGTACACGGGCAGCAGTGGTGTGGTCAGTGGAGGCCTAGTGGAAGGAGTGACCGCAGACAGGCATCGAAGGCCTAAAATAATAAAACATGGCTGTAGGCAATTTTAAATTGGTTCCAGGGGTACACGGGCAGCAGTGGTCTGGTCAGTGGAAGTCTAGTGGAAGGAGTGACCGCAGACAGGCTTCGAAGGCCTAACATAACAAACTTGGGCTGGCTGTAGGCACTTTTAAATTGGTTCCAGGGGTACATGGGCAGCAGTGTATGGTCAGTGGAAGTCTAGTGGAAGGAGTGACCGCAGACAGGCTTCCAAGGCCTAACATAACAAACTTGGGCTGGCTGTAGGCACTTTTAAATTGGTTCCAGGGGTACACGGGCAGCAGTGGTCTGGTCAGTGGAAGTCTAGTGGAAGGAGTGACCGCAGACAGGCTTCCAAGGCCTAACATAACAAACTTGGGCTGGCTGTAGGCACTTTTAAATTGGTTCCAGGGGTACACGGGCAGCAGTGGTCTGGTCAGTGGAAGTCTAGTGGAAGGAGTGACCGCAGACAGGCTTCGAAGGCCTAACATAACAAACTTGGGCTGGCTGTAGGCACTTTTAAATTGGTTCCAGGGGTACATGGGCAGCAGTGTATGGTCAGTGGAAGTCTAGTGGAAGGAGTGACCGCAGACAGGCTTCCAAGGCCTAACATAACAAACTTGGGCTGGCTGTAGGCACTTTTAAATTGGTTCCAGGGGTACACGGGCAGCAGTGGTCTGGTCAGTGGAAGTCTAGTGGAAGGAGTGACCGCAGACAGGCTTCCAAGGCCTAACATAACAAACTTGGGCTGGCTGTAGGCACTTTTAAATTGGTTCCAGGGGTACACGGGCAGCAGTGGTCTGGTCAGTGGAAGTCTAGTGGAAGGAGTGACCGCAGACAGGCTTCGAAGGCCTAACATAACAAACTTGGGCTGGCTGTAGGCACTTTTAAATTGGTTCCAGGGGTACATGGGCAGCAGTGGTCTGGTCAGTGGAAGTCTAGTGGAAGGAGTGACCGCAGACAGGCTTCCAAGGCCTAACATAACAAACTTGGGCTGGCTGTAGGCACTTTTAAATTGGTTCCAGGGGTACACGGGCAGCAGTGGTCTGGTCAGTGGAAGTCTAGTGGAAGGAGTGACCGCAGACAGGCTTCGAAGGCCTAACATAACAAACTTGGGCTGGCTGTAGGCACTTTTAAATTGGTTCCAGGGGTACATGGGCAGCAGTGGTCTGGTCAGTGGAAGTCTAGTGGAAGGAGTGACCGCAGACAGGCTTCCAAGGCCTAACATAACAAAATTGGGCTGGCTGTAGGCACTTTAAATTGGTTCCAGGGGTACATGGGCAGCAGTGTATGGTCAGTGGAAGTCTAGTGGAAGGAGTGACGGCAGACAGTCTTCGAAGGCCTAACATAACAAAATTGGGCTGACTGTAGGCACTTTTAAATTGGTTCCAGGGTAACACGGCCAGCAGTGGCCTGGTCAGTGTAGTAGTTGTAGAAAGAAGGGACCGCAGACAGGCTTCGAAGGCCTAACATAACAAAAATGTCAAAACAATGGTATTGTCAGTGCCAGGCATTGAAGGATGTCAGCGCCTAGACTACACATTGGTGAAGCTGTGAGAGATAATTTTGCTAGTGGTAGAGCACTGTTTGAGCTGGGGGGGGGAACTGTCTTGTGGCCGGCGGTACAGGCACAGGGCCCCTCATATTACAACGGTGTGTCTGACGTTGGGTGCGCACCACCACCGCCAGAGACACTTTATTGTACTATGAGGGACCCAGTGGCAGTGCCGTCGACCAAAAGCGGCCACACCCACCTCTTCAGACAAACAGCACTCTCAAGGGTCCAAGCGCAAAGTGGCGATAGCACGGCCCCGTGTGGGGAGTTTGGCCATTTCGTGAGGTGGAAACATGTCGTATGCTGGACAATCAGGTGAAGAAAATTACGAGATTGGAAAAGTCATTCAGAATAGTCCACAGGCAAGACCTTTTCATAGGAAAGCTTGGTGTCAGCCGGGCAGGGTGGGGCAAAAGATTTTGAAATCCAGTTGTGGTTCATTTTAATGAAGGTTAGATCATCTACATTTTGGGTAGCCAGACGAGTCCTTTTTTCTGTTAGTATTGAACCTGCAGCACTGAATACTCTTTCTGATAGGACACTAGCTGCCGGGCAAGCAAGCTCCTGCAATGCATATTCTGCCAATTCTGGCCAGGTGTCTAATTTGGATGCCCAGTAATCAAATGGGAATGACGGTTGAGGGAGAACGTCGATAAGGGATGAAAAATAGTTTGTAACCATACTGGACAAATGTTGTCTCCTGTCACTTTGAATTGATGCTGCAGTACCTGTCCTGTCTGCGGTCATAGAAAAATCACTCCACAACCTGGTCAGAAAACCCCTCTGGCCAACGCCACTTCTGATTTCTGCCCCTCTAACACCTCTGGTCTGCTGGCCCCTGGAGCTCGTGTGAGAACGATCACGGGCGCTGTGTGCAGGGAATGCCAGAAGCAAACGGTCAACAAGAGTTGATTGTTTTGTTGCTAATATTAGTTCCAAGTTCTCATGTGGCATAATATTTTGCAATTTGCCTTTATAGCGAGGATCAAGGAGGCAGGCCAACCAGTAATCGTCATCGTTCATCATTTTTGTAATGCGTGTGTCCCTTTTGAGGATACGCAAGGCATAATCCGCCATGTGGGCCAAAGTTCCCGTTGTCAAATCTGCGGTTGTGCTTGGTTGAGGGGCAGTTGCAGGCAAATCTACGTCACTTGTGTCCCTCAAAAAACCAGAACCCGGCCTTGCCACGCCACCAATTTCCCGTGCCCCCGGGAAAGCTTCCTCATTAAAAATATACTCATCCCCATCATCCTCCTCATCCTCCACCTCCTCTTCGCCCGGTACCTCGTCATGTACACTGCCCTGACCAGACAATCGCTGACTGTCATCAAGGCTTTCCTCTTCCTCTGGTGCAGACGCCTGATCCTTTATGTGCGTCAAACTTTGCATCAGCAGACGCATTAGGGGGATGCTCATGCTTATTATGGCGTTGTCTGCACTAACCAGCCGTGTGCATTCCTCAAAACACTGAAGGACTTGACACATGTCTTGAATCTTCGACCACTGCACACCTGACAACTCCATGTCTGCCATCCTACTGCCTGCCCGTGTATGTGTATCCTCCCACAAAAGCATAACAGCCCGCCTCTGTTCGCACAGTCTCTGAAGCATGTGCAGTGTTGAGTTCCACCTTGTTGCAACGTCTATGATTAGGCGATGCTGGGGAAGGTTCAAAGAACGCTGATAGGTCTGCATACGGCTGGAGTGTACAGGCGAACGGCGGATATGTGCGCAAAGTCCACGCACTTTGAGGAGCAGGTCGGATAACCCCGGATAACTTTTCAGGAAGCACTGCACCACCAGGTTTAAGGTGTGAGCCAGGCAAGGAATGTGTTTCAGTTGGGAAAGGGAGATGGCAGCCATGAAATTCCTTCCGTTATCACTCACTACCTTGCCTGCCTCAAGATCTACAGTGCCCAGCCACGACTGCGTTTCTTGCTGCAAGAACTCGGACAGAACTTCCGCGGTGTGTCTATTGTCGCCCAAACACTTCATAGCCAATACAGCCTGCTGACGTATGCCAGTAGCTGCCCCATAATGGGAGACCTGGTGTGCAACAGTGGCAGGTGCGGATGGAGTGTTTGTGCGACTGCGGTCTGTGGACGAGCTCTTGCTTCTGCAGGAGGACGAGGAGGAGGAGGAGGAGGAGGGGGTGCGAACGGCTACAGACAACTGTTTACTAGACCGTGGGCTAGGCAGAACTGTCCCAAACTTGCTGTCCCCTGTGGACCCTGAATCCACCACATTTACCCAGTGTGCCGTGATGGACACGTAACGTCCCTGGCCATGCCTACTGGTCCATGCATCTGTTGTCAGGTGCACCTTTGTGCTCACAGATTGCCTGAGTGCATGGACGATGCGCTCTTTAACATGCTGGTGGAGGGCTGGGATGGCTTTTCTGGAAAAAAAGTGTCGACTGGGTAGCTCGTAGCGTGGTACAGCGTAGTCCATCAGGTCTTTGAAAGCTTCGCTTTCAACTAACCGGTAGGGCATCATCTCTAACGAGATTAGTCTAGCTATGTGGGCGTTCAAACCCTGTGTACGCGGATGCGAGGCTAAGTACTTCCTTTTTCTAACCATAGTCTCATGTAGGGTGAGCTGGACTGGAGAGATGGAGATCGTGGAACTAGCGGGGGTGCCGGTGGACATGGCAGACTGAGAGACGGTGGGAGATGGTATTGTTGCCGCCGGTGCCCTAGATGCAGTGTTTCCTACTACGAAACTGGTGATTCCCTGACCCTGACTGCTTTGGCCTGGCAAAGATACCTGCACAGATACAGCAGGTGGTGCGCTAAATGGTGGTCCTACACTGCCGGAAGGGATGTTGCGTTGATGACTAGCTTCATTGGCCGAGGGTGCAACAACCTTAAGGGACGTTTGGTAGTTAGTCCAAGCTTTCAAATGCATGGTGGTTAAATGTCTATGCATGCAACTAGTATTGAGACATTTCAGATGCTGACCTCTGCTTAAGGAAGTAGAACATTTTTGACAGATGACTTTGCGCTGATCAATTGGATGTTGTTTAAAAAAATGCCAGACTGCACTCTTTCTAGCATCGGATACCTTTTCAGGCATTGCAGACTGAGCTTTAACCGGATGGCCACGCTGTCCTCCACCAGGTTTTGGCTTTGCCACGCGTTTTGGGCAAGATACGGGCCCGGCAGATGGAACCTGTGGCGATGTTGATGCCTGCTGCGGCCCCTCCTCCTCCTCTGCTTCAGAACTGCTGCCGCCTGCACCCTGTTCCCCCAATGGCTGCCAATCGGGGTCAAGAACTGGGTCATCTAATAACTCTTCTTGTACCTCCTGCGCAACTTCGTCTGTGTCACCGTGTCGTTCGGTGGTATAGCGTTCGTGATGGGGCAACATAGTCTCATCAGGGTCTGATTCTTGATCAGCACCCTGCGAGGGCAATGTTGTGGTCTGAGTCAAAGGACCAGCATAGTAGTCTGGCTGTGGCTGTGCGTCAGTGCACTCCATGTCAGATTCAATTTGTAATGGGCATGGACTGTTAACTGCTTCACTTTCTAAGCCAGGGACGGTATGTGTAAAGAGCTCCATGGAGTAACCCGTTGTGTCGCCTGCTGCATTCTTCTCTGTTGTTGTTTTTGCTGAAGAGGACATGGAAGTGACTTGTCCCTGACCGTGAACATCCACTAACGACGCGCTGCTTTTACTTTTACCAGTTTCACGAGAGGAGGCAAAAGAGCTAGAGGCTGAGTCAGCAAGATAAGCCAAAACTTGCTCTTGCTGCTCCGGCTTTAAAAGCGGTTTTCCTAATCCCAGAAAAGGGAGCGTTCGAGGCCTTGTGTAGCCGGACGACGAACCTGGCTCCACAGCTCCAGACTTAGGTGCAATATTTTTTTCCCCACGACCACCTGATGCTCCACCACTACCACTACCCTCATTACCAGCTGACAATGAACGCCCCCGGCCACGACCTCTTCCACTAGACTTCCTCATTGTTTTAAAAACGTAACCAAACTAACGTTATTTGTTGCAGTCACACAACTTACACGGTGAGCTATAACTTCAGTATGATTTAGCTACCCCTTTACAGGTTGGTGAGACCACAGCGAAAATCAGGCCCAATGTTACACACTCTTTTTTTGGTGGCTGCAAATTAGAGAGATGCCCCACACGCAGGACTGTCACTGAAGCACAAATGTTAATATTAATGTCACACTATTATTTTTTTTTTATTTTTATTTTTTTCAGGAACACTTTAGAAACCCCCCCCCCAAAAAAAACATTGATTTTTGCAGGGAGAATTTAGAAAACAAATGTAACAAACTATATGCTTTCTATGGGCCACTGAGTGAGAGATGACGCACACAGGAATCAGGAGTGGCACACAAGCCCAGAGGCCAATATTTTTCTACCAATGATTGATGGAGTTATTTTCTCTGGTAGATTTTGGAACCCAAATCAAGGAAAAAAAATATAGGCTTTCTATGGACCACAATTGGAGAGAGAGAGAGAGAGAGAGAGATGGCACACCCAGGAGTCAAGACTGGCACACAAGCAGAAAGGCCAATATTAATCTCCCACTGTTTTTTTTTTTTTTTTTTTTTCAGGGAGACTTTAGAAAAAAAAATAATAAAAAAAATATGATTTTATCAGGAAGAATTTAGAAACCAAATAAAATAAAATGATTTTTTCAGGGAGAATTTATAAAACAAATAAAACCAAAAATAGGCGTTCTATGGCCCACTGACTGAGAGATGACGCACCCAGGAGTCAAGACTGGCACACAAGCAGAAAGGCCAATATTAATCTCCCACTGTTTTTTTTTTTTTTTTTTTTTTTTTTCAGGGAGACTTTAGAAAAAAAAATAATAAAAAAAATATGATTTTATCAGGAAGAATTTAGAAACCAAATAAAATAAAATGATTTTTTCAGGGAGAATTTAGAAAACAAATAAAACCAAAAATAGGCGTTCTATGGCCCACTGACTAAGAGAGAGAGAGAGAGATGGAACGCTTAGTACTGGCACACAAGCCCAAAGGGCAATATTAATCTCCCTTTTTTTTTCCAGGGAGAATTTCTAAAACCCCCCCCAAAAAAAAAATAGGCTTTCTATGGCCCACTATTTGTGAGAGAGATGGGACGCTCAGGACTGGCACAGATGGCACGCTCAGGACTGGCACAGAAGCCCAGAGGCCAATATTAATCTCCCTTTTTTTCTGGGAGAATTTATAAAACCAAAAAAATATTTAAATAGGCTTTCTATGGCCCACTATTTGTGAGAGAGATGGCACGCTCAGGACTGGCACAGATGGCACGCTCACAACTGGCACACAAGCCCAGAGGCCAATATTAATCTCCCTTTTTTCAGGGAAAATTTATAAAACCAAAAAAAAATTTAAATAGGCTTTCTATGGCCCACTATTTGTGAGAGAGATGGCACGCTCAGGACTGGCACAGATGGCACGCTCACAACTGGCACACAAGCCCAGAGGCCAATATTAATCTCCCTTTTTTCAGGGAAAATTTATAAAACAAAAAAAAAAATTAAATAGGCTTTCTATGGCCCACTATTTGTGAGAGAGATGGCACGCTCAGGACTGGCACAGATGGCACGCTCACAACTGGCACACAAGCCCAGAGGCCAATATCAATCTCCCTTTTTTTCAGGGAGAATTTATAAAACCAAAAAAAAAATTAAATAGGCTTTCTATGGCCCACTATTTGTGAGAGAGATGGCACGCTCAGGGCTGGCACAGATGGCACGCTCAGGACTGGCACACAAGCCCAGAGGCCAATATTAATCTCCCTTTTTTTCAGGGAGAATTTATAAAACCCAAAAAAAAATAAAATAGGCTTTCTATGGCCCACTATTTGTGAGAGAGATGGCACACTCAGGACCTCGTAGATCCAGGAAGCGGCTAGTCTGCTGTGCCAGGACTGTAAACTCCGCTCCTCCACATCTGTCCACACACTCAAAGGCTCTTCTAAGAGCTCCCACATCCTCCTCCTAAGAGCCGCACCGCTGATCACACTGATGGTTCACACTGCACCAGGCGGTATATAGAGGTCACTATACACGATCCGTGCTCCACTGTACTGCGGTCACCACAGAGCAGAGATTCGTGGCTGAAGTGACTGATCCGGCTTCGTGTTACTGAGATCACACACAGGAGGGATAAGTGCAGTTTATACAGGGGACACAGCTCCTGAGGGAAGCCGGCTCTTCCTAGAAAACTGGGTGCGGCTACTACCGAAACATCTCACTGAATTCACAGGGTTTGCAGTCCTGGCACAGCTGACTAGCTGGGGTTTCCAGCACCATCTGGAGATATTACTGCACTATACGGAGTGTAACATGTCGGGCGCTGTACTGTAACTGCCTGCATAATGTGGCACAGTCATTTGTCAGTAGGTTGCAGTATATGGGGGTACTCTGCACTATTCAGATGAATAACAGCACTATGAAGGGTAAATAGAACATGAACACATACAGCGCTATATGAGGGTGCACTGCGGTATATGGAGCTTCACAGCACTATTTAGATGTATAGAGCATTATACAGGGTTTTACATCGCTATACAGCATCCCCGCTGCAAAGATGAAGCAATGATTTGGGAAACCACCAATCAGCTGCAGTGGGCGGAGCGTCTAACGTTCTCGTTGGTCACATGACTTCATCACCCAATAGAACGGCGGTCTGACAGCAGTGCTCATCTGCATGGCCGGGCTATAAATTCCGCCGCTCTTGGAGGCGCAGGATCATTATTCTTCTCACTTGTACTGAGACCGGTTTGTTGTTATCATGCCTGATCCCGCCAAGTCTGCGCCTGCGCCCAAGAAGGGCTCCAAGAAAGCCGTGACTAAGACTCAGAAGAAAGACGGCAAGAAGCGGAGGAAGAGCAGGAAGGAGAGCTACGCCATCTACGTGTACAAGGTGCTGAAGCAGGTACACCCCGACACCGGCATCTCCTCCAAGGCCATGGGCATCATGAACTCCTTCGTCAACGACATCTTCGAGCGCATCGCAGGGGAAGCCTCCCGCCTGGCTCACTACAACAAGCGCTCCACCATCACCTCCCGGGAGATCCAGACCGCCGTGCGCCTGCTGCTGCCCGGAGAGCTGGCCAAGCACGCCGTGTCCGAGGGCACCAAGGCCGTCACCAAGTACACCAGCGCCAAGTGATCGGCTCCGTGCTCCGCTCCTCACCCCAAAGGCTCTTCTAAGAGCCACCCACACCCTCACTACAAGAGCCACCCACACTGCTCCGGTGTCCTCTCCCGTCTCCCCGAGGTGTCTGCTCGCTCCGCCCGGGGCTCTGCGCCTGGTGACGAGGGAGATGGTGAGGAAATCTCAGGAATAATCTGGGCATTGCTCAGCGAGTTGATGTGTATTCAGGGACTTCTTATTTAACTCCTTGCTGCACAGATCTCGGCATTCTGGGGTCTCGTTTATTAGTTCATTACTCTCGTTTCTCAGGTAACAGGAGCCATTTGTGGTGGAGTTGATCTAGAGCCTAATCTGGATTCTTTTTACAGTGTAAGTGACGTCATTACATTTAGAAGCGGCGGGAAATTCAAACCCCCAACCGTCCTGTGTTCAGCCAATCAGCAGAGGGAGGAGCTAATGTTTCCAATGGTAACACGTTTACGGTTCCCGCTTTTTTCCGTCTTTTGTCTTCATATAACACGTGGTCCCAGGACCGATATCGGGAAATCTGCTTGTGTTGAGCGATCATTGGTCTCTTACATCCCACACAGGAATCTGCAGATTTCCAGGTTAGCGGCGCTGTATCCGCTCCGGTTTCCTCTCATGGATATAGAGAATGATTCGTGTTCTCCACATGCTGTGATGTTCCCGTGTGTCTGACCTGGAGACGATCAGATCGTCCCTTTCCCGTCACAATCCGTATTGTGGAGACGATATACTGGTCAGGGACGTATCCTACAAGAGACATTTCAGGGAAGACCAATTCTGCCCTTCCCAGCAGATCCCACCATGTCTCCCCATTACAGATCAGTCCTACGGCTGCAGGCAGGAGGTCTGTGATGGGAAATGTAGGATCATGTGTAGAAGATTGCGGAGTGTCCCTGCTCAGAACATTACCCTGTGGTGTCAGGATCTCACAGGTCAGGCAGTTACATTATCGGCCGTCACATCCTCCTCACAGGATCCCTGCTCAGTTACTGATCGTCCTTCTGTTCTATCACTTTTCCTCCCCCGCTTCATCTAGTGTCAGGACTGGCGGCTCTCGGGCAATATTATTATTTATTATTATAGCGCCATTTATTCCATGGCGCTTTACATGTGAGGAGGGGTATACATAATAACAGGTACAATGATCTTGAACAATACAAGTCATAACTGGTACAGGAGGAGAGAGGACCCTGCCCACGAGGGCTCGCAATCTACAATGGATGGATGAGGATACAGTAGGTGAAGGTAGAGCTGGTCGATCAGTGGTGGTTACTGCAGGTTATTGGCTTGTCGGAAGAGGTGGGTCTTTAGGCTCTTTTTGAAGGTTTCCATGGTAGGTGAGAGTCTGATGTGTTGTGGTAGAGGGTTCCAGAGTAGGGGTGATGCGCAAGAGAAATCTTGTATGCGATTGTGGGAAGAGGAGATAAGAGGGGAGTAGAGAAGGAGATCTTGTGAGGATCGGAGGTTGCAGGAAAGTACCGGGAGAGGAGGTCACAGATGTATAAAGGAGACATTTTGTGGATGGCTTTGTATGTCATGGTTAGGCTTTTGTACTGGAGTCTCTGGGTAATGGGGAGCCAGTGAAGGGATTGACAGAGGGGAGAGGCCGGGGAATAGCGGGGGACAGGTTGGTTAGTCGGGCAGGAGAGTTTAGAATAGATAGGAGGGGTGCGAGAGTGTTAGAGGGGAGGCCACAGAGCAGGAGGTTACAGTAGTCCAGGCGGGAGATGATGAGGGCATAGACTAGGGTTTTTGCAGATTCTTGGTTTAGAAATCTACAGATCCTTGAAATATTTTGAGTTGAAGGCGGCAGGAAGTGGAAAGGGCTTGGATATGAGGTTTGAAGGAGAGATGAGTGTCAAGGATTACCCCGAGGCAGCGAACGTGGACTGAGGAGAGTGGGCAGCCGTTTCCTGTAATGGATAGGTTCGTTGGGGGGTTGCGTGTGATGTGGGAAAGACAATGAATTCTGTTTTGCCCACATGTAGAAGTTCCGAGAATGTGGAGGGGAACAACGAATCATGGGAGAAATATCCCAATACAATTGCAGGATAGGATCCTCTAGCACTAGATGTAATAATGTAAAACGAATGCCATAGATCTCATAGGGTTAATATGACGTGAGATAAAACCACTGCAGTGCAGAGAGATCCGATCACAAGTCTGACTGTAAGATGCCCCAAGTACTGGTGACTCCCATCACAGCACAAATGCGGTTTCTTCTTATTGATATATAAAATAAATAGAACACGGATTTACAGGGAAATGGGCTGTACAGTAATATTCTCCTGATCAGATCCGTGTGGGGTGAATAGGGCAGCGAATATTCACAGGGAATGTGGCTGTCTGAGGCAGCTGGATAGATGGACGCCCTGTGTACCGGGTACGGAGACTCCTATGTGATGACCACGTCCCGGACACTAATGTTTCGGATGGATGGCGCCTATGAAGGTTATTATAACCTCCCCAGAGTAATAATGGCGACCGATCCCCGCCCGTGTTTGGGGGCATGAACAAGGATAATGGTGTGCACTCAGGTCAAGGACACGGAGGTGCTGGTAAAACAGACCGTGTGGTCAAGTTAATAGTAGAAGAAAAAATACCGCACACTCGAAACTGGTATGATGCAAAAGGTATATGCCAGATTTATTCACGAAAACAAGTCAACAATTGCCACTGTGATAATTCGTAGATAGAAACCCGACGTTTCGACCCTCCCGGGTCTTATTCATGGGGTTACTAGGAAAGCAAATAAACAGTATAAGTAACTGTATGTGACATAACATTATATGTAATAGAAAACGAATAAGAACAAAAAAGACAAAATAATAAACATACACCAAAATATAAAATATAATATGTACAATATTTACAAGGCAACCAGAGGCGATGAAGGGAATACTGTCCGGAGCAGCGAAAAGTAAGAGTCTGTGGATGCCAATGTAGAAGATAGTTGTGTTTCAATTGCTCTAATACTGTCCTTTGTTTCCGTAATAGCCTTTTGTAGAAATTCAATGGTCAGAATAATGATGTCTAAAGAACATTTATTTAGTATTCTCTTGTATTTGTCACAGTAATCGGGATCTTCAGAAAAAAGTGTTGGGCGCAGGTTGCACCTAAGACCTCTCGGGATCTTGCCCTGTTTATGATGTTCTGCCAAAGTTATGCAGTGTAAATCATATGAGATTAATTTTCGTCGCTCCTTCTCGTAGTCCCTCGTCCTCAACTCATGGGGAGGGGTTTTCAAGAATTCACTTGAGTTTGAAACTTGCGATAAGATGCTGGAACTGGTTGCGTCGTCGTATGCGAAGATGTCAGACGTCATCTGGTAAACCGGTGCTACACCAAGCAAAAAATCACATGAACAAGGATAATGGTGTGCACTCAGGTCAAGGACACGGAGGTGTTTGGGGGCAGACAGCTGGGATGACAGGACCCGGTATTATCAGCGATCGCCGCTCCAGCAGAGGGGCCGGTAATAAACCCGACGGACAAAGAGCAGAAACTGAGCGGGGAATTCAAAACCAGCAACGGATCTGTAATCAGCCAATGAGCGAGAGACATCCGCAGGCGCCGACCAATCCCAGATACAGGAATATCCGCCTCCATTTAACTCCTCAGTGTCCGTGTGTGCTGACCCCCCACTACACACTCGCTTTACAGAAGCGGCGACTTCCCCCACCCGAGACCCGGCAGCGTCACATCAGGCTCCGGGCAGAACATAGGAGACTTGTCTCAGTCAGGCTGTGATAGTATAAGCGCGGACACCACAGGGAATCTGCACAGGATAATAAGCGGGTGAGTGAGGAGCCTCCTCCTGACAGGAATTAACCCCTCACCCGCCAGACTGTCAGTGCAATATATGGCTGATAGAAGACACAAGTCCAACAAGTGCAAACAACAAGTCAACAGAATATTTCTGCATTTCCTTCTGCTCCAGGACAGATATCTGTTTTCACCCCTTATCTATTCTGTCCAAAGCGAACGTTTTCTATTGGGTGAGAAACTCATTTGAGCAAGGAGCAATAATAAGCTCCGCCCTCTGTAGCTCATTGGTGGATCTCCAATACTCTTCTCCATTTTCATCTTCAGATCCGTCCAACGACAGGAGAGGAGGGCGGAGCAACGGACTATATAAGGCGACACAGCACAGACTCTTCTCTACACGATTTTCCGTCATTAGTTATCGGCATCATGTCTGGACGCGGCAAACAAGGAGGAAAGGTCCGTGCTAAGGCCAAGACCCGCTCATCCCGGGCAGGACTGCAGTTCCCAGTCGGCCGTGTGCACAGGCTTCTCCGCAAGGGCAACTACGCTGAGAGAGTCGGCGCCGGCGCTCCGGTCTATCTGGCCGCTGTGCTGGAGTATCTGACCGCTGAGATCCTGGAATTGGCCGGCAATGCTGCCCGGGACAACAAGAAGACCCGCATCATCCCCCGTCACCTGCAGCTGGCGGTGCGCAATGACGAGGAGCTGAACAGGCTGCTGGGTGGGGTGACCATTGCCCAGGGGGGCGTCCTGCCCAACATCCAGGCCGTGCTGCTGCCCAAGAAGACCGAGAGCAGCAAGGCGAGCAAGAGCAAGTGAGCGCTGCCGCCAATCTCTACAAAACCAAAGGCTCTTCTAAGAGCCACCCACACCGTCACCACAAGAGCCGGCGCCGCCTATCTCGGGGGTCCTCGCATGAGGCTGATAGCTCATACACCATTGCCGCCATTGTTGGTGCACATATCCACAGAATAACAGGAGATGAATGGGTCAATCCCACATGAAGTCTCAGACCCTCAGGTGGAGTGTCGTCTGCCAAGCTCGCAGGAAATGTCCCCTCCTTAGTGTCTGATACTCCGCGGTGAGGTCTACATGTAGTTAGCAGGTCCCGCAGTAAGGGGGTGGGGGATGGTTGTCGCTATCAGTGACCTGTAACAATCCTCCGGAGATTATGAGCGGGGAATTCAAATTCCCCAACGGATTCTGTGATCAGACAATGAGCGAGAAACCTTGGTAACGCTCAGCCTTCAGTGATGTACATAGTAACATAGTTAGTAAGGCCGAAAAAAGACATCTGTCCATCCAGTTCAGCCCACACTCCATCACAACAAATCCCCAGATCTACGTCCCTCTACAGAACCTAATTGTATGATACAATATTGTTCTGCTCCAGGAAGACATCCAGGCCTCTCTTGAACCCCTCGACTGAGTTCGCCATCACCACCTCCTCAGGCAAGCAATTCCAGATTCTCACTGCCCTAACAGTAAAGAATCCTCTTCTATGTTGGTGGAAAAACCTTCTCTCCTCCAGACGCAAAGAATGCCCCCTTGTGCCCGTCACCTTCCTTGGTATAAACAGATCCTCAGCGAGATATTTGTATTGTCCCCTTATATACTTATACATGGTTATTAGATCGCCCCTCAGTCGTCTTTTTTCTAGACTAAATAATCCTAATTTCGCTAATCTATCTGGGTATTGTAGTTCTCCCATCCCCTTTATTAATTTTGTTGCCCGTCTTTCCTCTCCCGTTTAACTCCTTACGTGCCGTTTTCCAGCTGATCTTTTCTTTACCAGAGTATCCACAGATGCGGCACCTTCACCCCAGGCCCCGGCAGCGCTGTGTCCCCCATACACTGCACACAATGTATACGCTTTGTATATACATATACAGGACAGGAGCTGTAGGGAACAGAACCAACACCTGTGTCCCCCCATACACTGCACACACCGGATATATATAAATACATGACAGGACCTCAAAACGCGCAGCCGTGGCTATCAGACCTCAAACAGCCCATCATTATTCTGAGGAGGTTATAATAGTCTTCAGAGGCGCCATCCACCCGAAACATTAGTGTCCAGGACGTGGTCATCACGTGGTCATCACATAGGAGTCTCCGTACCCTATGTGATGACACACAGGGCGTCCATCTATCCAGCTGCCTCCTACAGCCACATTCCCTGTACACGGATCTGATCAGGAAATTATCACTGCGGCCCAGTGCGGATATATATCCCCCATAAATCTACTAATCAGCGCCCAATAAGAACAGGATATTAAATGTCTAGACAGAATATTAACCTACATTTGGAAACCGCCCTGAACACCCCCCTGATTAGAGCTGTAGAGGGATCTGCTTCGGGTAAGCCGTTTAGTCTTTCCACGTCAGGATATCCTTGGGACTATTCAGTATTCGGAGCGTAACGTTGGCACCGATGAGTGTTCTAACATTACAGCGACATCACCAAAGCAGAGAAATCAGATCCTAGCAGTCAGGTGCAGCCCTCACTTAGAAGATGTGGGTGGCTCTGAAAAGAGCCTTTGGGTTGTGAGGACAGAAGAGAACACAATTAACCTCCGAAGCCGTAGAGAGTGCGGCCCTGGCGCTTGAGCGCGTACACCACGTCCATGGCGGTGACGGTCTTCCTCTTGGCGTGCTCGGTGTAGGTGACGGCGTCACGGATCACGTTCTCCAGGAAGACTTTCAGGACACCGCGAGTCTCCTCATAGATGAGGCCGGAGATGCGCTTGACGCCTCCTCTGCGAGCTAGACGGCGGATGGCAGGCTTGGTGATGCCCTGGATGTTATCACGGAGCACCTTCCTGTGCCGTTTGGCGCCGCCCTTCCCGAGACCTTTTCCTCCTTTGCCGCGACCAGACATTTTCTGCAGTTAATGAGCAAAAACTGATTCCTGAGCCTCAGGGACTGCTCCTTTATATGGAGGAAGAATGGACCAGAGAGAGAACTGGAGAGATGACGCTATCCGGGGCGGGGCTTACAGAATCATTAGCTCCTCCCTTCCTCTGCTGATTGGCTGAACACAGAACTGTTGGGAAGTTTGAATTTCCCGCCAATTGTACAGTTTCTGCAATTATTTTTCCAGCTTCTTTATTATATACAATTTCCTTCCCTGTAGCGGCAGGTATCCCGACTATTGTCATGACCATGCCAGATCAGAGTGGATCATACTCTCCACAATGTATGATGCCCCCACAGTTAATCCCAATACACGGTTGAAAGCAGCAAGTGAAATTAGGAGAGATTTTTCATCATATCAACATCAGGTGATTGAATGTTAATTTATGCCATTACCTCATGTACCAATCACAACCCAGAAAGACACATTTTTATGCATTGTTTATATAAAATGTTATGCTTTAATTGAAAATTACAGGAATGTGCCGTGTTTTTTTTTTGTTTGTTTTCTTTAATTGTTCTGATTTAATGTGAAAACTGTACTGGAAGCAAACCAAAATAGAAAAATAATCCCTACTACATCACCCTCTATAGTGCCAAAGGCATTTGCTTTCTTATAACCAGGACGTGCTTCTTCGAAATTGGGGCCTGAGTAGCTGTCGGATGGCCAGGAGGGCTTCTGGGTCCCATTAGGACACTGTAGGAAAAAAACAGGTTGGATCCACTACAAATCACAGCACAAAAGGCATTTCCGCAATGAGATCTGCAGCAGAAAAGTCCCTTAAACTTCCGCATCAGTAGCAATCTGCATCGTGCATTTCTTCCCCCCCATAAGGTGGCTTTGACGTCCTGCAGCAGTGACCGGGGAGTCTCGTGTACATAATCGCTGTATTTCGGCAGGGAACATTTTATGTTATCCAAATCCATCTTCTTTATGACCCCAGTGGCCCATTCTGGTGGGCGACCCTGCCGGTCCCCAGCACCGTCCCCGCCTGCCATTTGCTTCTCTTTTATCGTGTGCTCCAGCCAGTCTCTTCCATACTCTTCGGAGGGATCAGTGTCCCCATTGCACAGTTTGGGCTTCACAGCGAGAAGGATTTCACACGCCTTTGATGCCACTGACCGGTCACAGTCACACAGACAAGTCAATAAGGCCGGAAAAAGCCCGACTCATTCACATGTAACCAGAGCGTCGGAGATGGAACCTGAGCTTCTGCTAGATGGCAGCCCTATAGTGTAAGGGCACGTTAGGGACGGTCCCATCTCCAATGTTTGGGACATATAGGAATGTGCCAGGTCCAATGCGTTCACCTTCACCTCCCAATCCAAGTCACTGCACGTCATCTCCAAAATCTGGGACAGCACGGTGTCCGAGTCTTGGAGTTTTTGCATGCGACCATTCCTTAGCAAGTCATTAAACATCTTTACCACCGCCCTCCTGGGGAAACCTTTCATTCCATGGGGCACCAGAGCCTGTAGGAAGGACACAATTATTGATTATTAACCTTCCATAGCATATCATCCCGCACCACAGCGGAGACACTTGAGGGCACATAGAGGCGGGTTATCATCACTTGTGCCTTCTCCTTTGCTACAGCTCGAAGTATCGGCAATGCTGATGAGAATACTGGGCCCAGCGATCACTTGGCTGGATATGGAAACGTGGAGAGGAAAAACGAGGATGATGACAGGGATTACAGCAGCACCCCACGTGCAGATGGCGGTGCCTAGAAAATCTAGTACATCTGCCTCATTTTGGAGAGGTGCACTGCTGACATGAAGGATTGATAATCTCTCCCTGAGAGAGAGAAAGAGAGAGATAAAGTGAAAGAGAGAGAATGAGAAAGAAGGAGATAGAGAGAAAGAAAGGGAGAAAGAGAGAGAGAGAGACAAAGAGACATAAAGAGAGAGAGAGAGAAGAGAGATAAAGAAAGAGAGAAGGAGAGAGATAGATATAAAGTAAGAAAAAGAGAAAGCAAGGGAAAGAGAGGGAGAGAGAGAAATAGAAAGGAAGAAAGAGTAAGAGTGAGAGAAATATTTAGAGAAAAAAGAAGAGAGAAAGAAAGAGAGGAGAGCGAAGAGAGAAAGGAGAGAAGGAAATAATGAAAGAGAGGAGAGAGAAATAGAGATTAAGAAAGAGGGAGAGAGAGAGAAAGAAGAAGAGAGGGGAGACTGCTCTATATACTGTACACTCTGGTCTATAAATTGTACACACTGCTGTATATACTTTACACACTGCTCTATATACTGTACACACTGCTGTATGTACTGTACACACTGGCTCTATATACTGTGCACACTGCTGTATATACTGTACACTCTGCTCTATATACTGTGTACTCTGCTGTATATACTGTACACTCTGCTGTATATACTGTACCCTCTCCTCTAGTATCAGTGACACTTATTACACTGCTGATCTGGGCTGTGCAGATGTGATGTTGTGCACTATATATACTATGTACAGCTGTGTTCTCTGTGTAGACGCTGGATTTTGTGTCTCCGCTTTTCTCCCAATATTCCCCTTTTACACAATAGTGGGGGTCACATAAATCCATTAATATTTCAGTTTTCTCCCCGGAGATGTTTATGTGTTTGGTTGGGGAGTCGCAGTGTGCAGCTGTCGCCTCATCAGAGCTCTTCGCACCATGACAGGCCGCAGCGGTCACAGCTTCACACTGGGTAAGACACGATATCAGGCAGGTGATTGCAATCAGCCACCGATGTGGATCATCTACTGGTGTGGAACACGTGTCCCCCCAATCCTCTGCACATACGGGGTACAGTGACACCACAGGTCAGGGAGGTGGCAGTCAGCGGAGGCCGTCGCCTGTGTTACCCTTCTGGGTTGTCAGCAGCTCCAGCTCGTCCCCACATCGTACAATCAGCTTCCTGTGCGATAGACATAGGAGTAAAGATCCCTGTGATGGTGACAGGAGCCGGGAATAGGAGGAACGAGCTCCCGCAGCAGATTTATCTCCCCGGATACACAGTGATGTGCAGATCGGGAGGACGGCGGCGATGATCCCGGGATTTCCTCTCCGCTCTTTCCCGGCATCTCTGCTAGTGACGGCTACAAATGGCCGGTGGAGATGTTGGAGAAGGGGAGGCGACGGAGGAATCGCGCTCTGCTGTCCGGTGTTAGCCGGTAAAGGGCTTTTATCCCGGGCAGGGAAGCACAAGGGGAGAGCGGAGCTTCACTCGGACTCAGCTGGGAGGGGGCGGGGCCTGTGTCCAGTGTCAGCCAATAGAAGCTCAGGACGGTGCTGCTCAGCAGCCAATCAGTGCGCAGTAAGCCTGTACATATAACAGGCGCCTCCAGCTCCGGCCTCAGTGTTTTCCTTCCTATCAGGAAATATTTTCATTTTGCTTCAGCAGCACATGATGGCAGAGACCGCGCCAGCCGCCGCTCCCCCTCCCGCAGAACCGGCCGCCAAATCCAAGAAGCAGCCGAAGAAATCTGCTGCCAAGAAGAGCAATAAACCCTCCGGCCCCAGCGTCTCCGAGCTGATCGTGAAAGCCGTGTCCGCCTCCAAGGAGCGCAGCGGGGTGTCTCTGTCCGCCCTGAAGAAGGCTCTGTCTGCTGGAGGATACGATGTAGAGAAGAACAACAGCCGCCTGAAGCTGGCCGTCAAGGCTCTGGTCACCAAGGGCGCCCTCCTCCAGGTGAAAGGCAGCGGCGCCTCCGGGTCCTTCAAGCTGAACAAGAAGCAGGAGACGAAGGACAAAGTGGCCAAGAAGAAGCCAGCAGCTGCGGCCAAACCCAAGAAACCCGCTGCTGCCAAGAAAGCCGCCAAATCTCCGAAGAAGCCCAAGAAGGCTCCGACTGCGGCCAAGAAGAGCCCGAAAAAGGCCAAGAAGCCCGCAGCGGCCAAGAAAGCGGCCAAGAGCCCCAAGAAGCCGAAAGCCGCTCCCAAGCCCAAGAAGGTGACGAAGAGTCCGGCTAAGAAGGCGGCCAAACCCGCCAAGAGTCCGGCTAAGAACGCTGCGAAAGCCAAGAAGCCCGCGGCTAAGAAATAAGCTGCAGCCCCTGTTCTGTTACCACAAAGGCTCTTATAAGAGCCACCACCTCCTCCCCGCAGAGCTGTATGATCAGTGCCACCACCTCCTCCCCGCAGAGCTGTATGATCAGTGCCACCACCTCCTCCCCGCAGAGCTGTATGATCAGTGCCACCACTTCCTCCCCGCAGAGCTGTATCATCAGTGCCACCACCTCCTCCCCGCAGAGCTGTATGATCAGTGCCACCTCCTCCTCCCCGCAGAGCTGTATGATCAGAGCCACCACCTCCTCCCCGCAGAGCTGTATGATCAGAGCCACCATCTCCTCCCCGCAGAGCTGTATGATCAGAGCCACCACCTCCTCTCCGCAGAGATGTATGATCAGAGCCACCACCTCCTCCCTGCAGAGCTGTATGATCAGTACCACCACCTCCTCCCCGCAGAGCTGTATGATCAGTGCCACCTCCTCCTCCCCGCAGAGCTGTATGATCAGTGCCACCACCTCCTCCCCGCAGAGCTGTATGATCAGTGCCACCTCCTCCTCCCCGCAGAGCTGTATGATCAGAGAAATCACCTCCTCCCCGCACAGCTGTATGATCAGTACCACCACCTCCTCCCCGCAGAGCTGTATGATCAGTGCCACCACCTCCTCCCCGCAGAGCTGCATGATCAGAGCCACCACCTCCTCTCCGCAGAGCTGTATGATCAGAGCCACCACCTCCTCCCTGCAGAGCTGTATGATCAGAGAAATCACCTCCTCCCCGGAGAGCCGTATGATCAGTGCCACCACCTTCTCCCCGCAGAGCTGTATGATCAGAGCCACCACATTCTCCCCGCAGAGCTGTAGGATCAGAGCCATCACCTCCTCCCCGCAGAGCTGTATGATCAGTGCCACCACCCTCTCCCCGCAGAGCTGTATGATCAGAGCCACCACCTACTCCCCTCAGACCTGTATGATCAGAGCCATAACCTCCTCCTCCCTGCAGAGCTGTATGATCAGAGAAATCACCTCCTCCCCGGAGAGCTGTATGATCAGTGCCAACACCTTCTCCCCGCAGAGCTGTATGATCAGTGCCACCACCTCCTCCCCGCAGAGCTGTATGATCAGTGCCACCACCTCCTCCCCGCAGAGCTGTATGATCAGTGCCACCACCTCCTCCCCGCAGAGCTGTATGATCAGTGCCACCACCTCCTCCCCGCAGAGCTGTATGATCAGTGCCACCACCTCCTCCCCGCAGAGCTGTATGATCAGTGCCACCACCTCCTCCCCGGAGAGCCGTATGATCAGTGCCACCACCTTCTCCCCGCAGAGCTGTATGATCAGAGCACGGTGGCGCAGTGGTTAGCACAGCAGCCTTGCAGCGCTGGGGTCCTGGGTTCTAATCCCACCCAGGACAACATCTGCAAAGAGTTTGTATGTTCTCTCCGTGTTTGCGTGGGTTTCCTCCGGGCACTCCGGTTTCCTCCCACATTCCAAAGACATACTGATAGGGATTCTAGATTGTGAGCCCCATCGGGGACAGTGGTGATAATGTGTGCAAAACTGTAAAGCGCTGCGGAATATGTTAGCGCTATATAAAAATAAAGATTATTATTATTATTATTATTATCAGAGCCACCACATTCTCCCCGCAGAGCTGTAGGATCAGAGCCATCACCTCCTCCCCGCAGAGCTGTATGATCAGTGCCACCACCCTCTCCCCGCAGAGCTGTATGATCAGAGCCACCACCTACTCCCCTCAGACCTGTATGATCAGAGCCATAACCTCCTCCTCCCTGCAGAGCTGTATGATCAGAGAAATCACCTCCTCCCCGGAGAGCTGTATGATCAGTGCCAACACCTTCTCCCCGCAGAGCTGTATGATCAGTGCCACCTCCTCCTCCCCGCAGAGCTGTATGATCAGAGCCACCTCCTCCTCCCCGCAGAGCTGTATGATCAGTGCCACCACCTCCTCCCCGCAGAGCTGTATGATCAGTGCCACCTCCTCCTCCCCGCAGAGCTGTATGATCAGAGCCACCACCTCCTCCCCGCAGAGCTGTATGATCAGAGACACCACCTCCTCCCTGCAGAGCTGTATGATCAGAGAAATCACCTCCTCCCCGGAGAGCTGTATGATCAGTGCCAACACCTTCTCCCCGCAGAGCTGTATGATCAGTGCCACCACCTCCTCCCCGCAGAGCTGTATGATCAGTGCCACCACCTCCTCCCCGCAGAGCTGTATGATCAGTGCCACCACCTCCTCCCCGCAGAGCTGTATGATCAGTGCCACCACCTCCTCCCCGCAGAGCTGTATGATCAGTGCCACCACCTCCTCCCCGGAGAGCCGTATGATCAGTGCCACCACCTTCTCCCCGCAGAGCTGTATGATCAGAGCACGGTGGCGCAGTGGTTAGCACAGCAGCCTTGCAGCGCTGGGGTCCTGGGTTCTAATCCCACCCAGGACAACATCTGCAAAGAGTTTGTATGTTCTCTCCGTGTTTGCGTGGGTTTCCTCCGGGCACTCCGGTTTCCTCCCACATTCCAAAGACATACTGATAGGGATTCTAGATTGTGAGCCCCATCGGGGACAGTGGTGATAATGTGTGCAAAACTGTAAAGCGCTGCGGAATATGTTAGCGCTATATAAAAATAAAGATTATTATTATTATTATCAGAGCCACCACATTCTCCCCGCAGAGCTGTAGGATCAGAGCCATCACCTCCTCCCCGCAGAGCTGTATGATCAGTGCCACCACCCTCTCCCCGCAGAGCTGTATGATCAGAGCCACCACCTACTCCCCTCAGACCTGTATGATCAGAGCCATAACCTCCTCCTCCCTGCAGAGCTGTATGATCAGAGAAATCACCTCCTCCCCGGAGAGCTGTATGATCAGTGCCAACACCTTCTCCCCGCAGAGCTGTATGATCAGTGCCACCACCTCCTCCCTGCAGAGCTGTATGATCAGTGCCACCACCTCCTCCCCGCAGAGCTGTATGATCAGTGCCACCACCTCCTCCCCGCAGAGCTGTATGATCAGAGCCACCTCCTCCTCCCCGCAGAGCTGTATGATCAGTGCCACCACCTCCTCCCCGCAGAGCTGTATGATCAGTGCCACCTCCTCCTCCCCGCAGAGCTGTATGATCAGAGCCACCACCTCCTCCCCGCAGAGCTGTATGATCAGAGACACCACCTCCTCCCTGCAGAGCTGTATGATCAGAGAAATCACCTCCTCCCCGCACAGCTGTATGATCAGTACCACCACCTCCTCCCCGCAGAGCTGTATGATCAGTGCCACCTCCTCCTCCCCGCAGAGCTGTATGATCAGAGCCACCACCTCCTCCCCGCAGAGCTGTATGATCAGAGACACCACCTCCTCCCTGCAGAGCTGTATGATCAGAGAAATCATCTCCTCCCCGCACAGCTGTATGATCAGTACCACCACCTCCTCCCCGCAGAGCTGTATGATCAGAGCCACCACCTCCTCCCCGCAGAGCTGTATGATCAGTACCACCACCTCCTCCCCGCAGAGCTGTATGATCAGTGCCACCACTTCCTCCCCGCAGAGCTGCATGATCAGAGCCACCACCTCCTCTCCGCAGAGCTGTATGATCAGAGCCACCACCTCCTCCCTGCAGAGCTGTATGATCAGAGAAATCACCTCCTCCCCGGAGAGCCGTATGATCAGTGCCACCACCTTCTCCCCGCAGAGCTGTATGATCAGAGCCACCACATTCTCCCCGCAGAGCTGTAGGATCAGAGCCATCACCTCCTCCCCGCAGAGCTGTATGATCAGTGCCACCACCCTCTCCCCGCAGAGCTGTATGATCAGAGCCACCACCTACTCCCCTCAGACCTGTATGATCAGAGCCATAACCTCCTCCTCCCTGCAGAGCTGTATGATCAGAGAAATCACCTCCTCCCCGGAGAGCTGTATGATCAGTGCCAACACCTTCTCCCCGCAGAGCTGTATGATCAGTGCCACCACCTCCTCCCTGCAGAGCTGTATGATCAGTGCCACCACCTCCTCCCCGCAGAGCTGTACGATCACTGCCACCACCTCCTCCCCGCAGAGCTGTATGATCAGTGCCACCACCTCCTCCCCGCAGAGCTGTATGATCAGTGCCACCACCTCCTCCCCGCAGAGCTGTATGATCAGTGCCACCACCTCCTCCCCGCAGAGCTGTATGATCAGTACCACCACCTCCTCCCCGCAGAGCTGTATGATCAGTGCCACCTCCTCCTCCCCGCAGAGCTGTATGATCAGAGCCACCACCTCCTCCCCGCAGAGCTGTATGATCAGAGACACCACCTCCTCCCTGCAGAGCTGTATGATCAGAGAAATCATCTCCTCCCCGCACAGCTGTATGATCAGTACCACCACCTCCTCCCCGCAGAGCTGTATGATCAGAGCCACCACCTCCTCCCCGCAGAGCTGTATGATCAGTACCACCACCTCCTCCCCGCAGAGCTGTATGATCAGTGCCACCACTTCCTCCCCGCAGAGCTGCATGATCAGAGCCACCACCTCCTCTCCGCAGAGCTGTATGATCAGAGCCACCACCTCCTCCCTGCAGAGCTGTATGATCAGAGAAATCACCTCCTCCCCGGAGAGCCGTATGATCAGTGCCACCACCTTCTCCCCGCAGAGCTGTATGATCAGAGCCACCACATTCTCCCCGCAGAGCTGTAGGATCAGAGCCATCACCTCCTCCCCGCAGAGCTGTATGATCAGTGCCACCACCCTCTCCCCGCAGAGCTGTATGATCAGAGCCACCACCTACTCCCCTCAGACCTGTATGATCAGAGCCATAACCTCCTCCTCCCTGCAGAGCTGTATGATCAGAGAAATCACCTCCTCCCCGGAGAGCTGTATGATCAGTGCCAACACCTTCTCCCCGCAGAGCTGTATGATCAGTGCCACCACCTCCTCCCTGCAGAGCTGTATGATCAGTGCCACCACCTCCTCCCCGCAGAGCTGTACGATCACTGCCACCACCTCCTCCCCGCAGAGCTGTATGATCAGTGCCACCACCTCCTCCCCGCAGAGCTGTATGATCAGTGCCACCACCTCCTCCCCGCAGAGCTGTATGATCAGTGCCACCACCTCCTCCCCGCAGAGCTGTATGATCAGTGCCACCTCCTCCTCCCCGCAGAGCTGTATGATCAGTGCCACCACCTCCTCCCCGCAGAGATGTATGATCAGAGCCACCACCTCCTCCCTGCAGAGCTGTATGATCAGAGAAATCACCTCCTCCCCGCAGAGCTGTATGATCAGTGCCACCACCTCCTCCCCGCAGAGCTGTATGATCAGTGCCACCACCTCCTCCCCGCAGAGCTGTATGATCAGTGCCACCACCTCCTCCCCGCAGAGCTGTATGATCAGTGCCACCACCTCCTCCCTGCAGAGCTGTATGATCAGAGAAATCACCTCCTCCCCGCACAGCTGTATGATCAGTGCCACCACCTCCTCCCCGCAGAGCTGTATGATCAGTGCCACCTCCTCCTCCCCGCAGAGCTGTATGATCAGTGCCACCACCTCCTCCCCGCAGAGCTGTATCATCAGTGCCACCACCTACTCCTCCCTGCAGAGCTGTATGATCAGAGAAATCACCTCCACCCCGCAGAGCTGTATGATCAGTGCCACCACCTTCTCGCCCGCAGAGCTGTATGATCAGAGCCACCACTTCCTCCCCGCAGAGCTGTATAATCAGTGCCACCACCTCCAACCCGCAGAGCTGTATGATCAGAGAAATCACCTCCACCCCGCAGAGCTGTATGATCAAAGCCACCACCTCCTCCCCGCAGAGCTGTATGATCAGAGCCACCACCCTCTCCCCGCAGAGCTGTATAATCAGTGCCACCACCTCCTCCCCGCAGAGCTGTATGATCAGTGCCACCACCTCCTCCCCGCAGAGCTGTATGATCAGTGCCACCACCTCCTCCCCGCAGGGCTGTATGATCAGTGCCACCTCCTCCTCCCCGCAGAGCTGTATGATCAGAGAAATCACCTCCACCCCGCAGAGCTGTATGATCAGTGCCACCACCTCCTCCCCGCAGAGCTGTATCATCAGTGCCACCACCTACTCCTCCCTGCAGAGCTGTATGATCAGAGAAATCACCTCCACCCCGCAGAGCTGTATGATCAGTGCCACCACCTTCTCCCCCGCAGAGCTGTATGATCAGAGCCACCACTTCCTCCCCGCAGAGCTGTATAATCAGTGCCACCACCTCCACCCCGCAGAGCTGTATGATCAGAGAAATCACCTCCACCCCGCAGAGCTGTATGATCAGAGCCACCACCTCCTCCCCGCAGAGCTGTATGATCAGAGCCACCACCCTCTCCCCGCAGAGCTGTATAATCAGTGCCACCACCTCCTCCCCGCAGAGCTGTATGATCAGTGCCACCACCTCCTCCCCGCAGAGCTGTATGATCAGTGCCACCACCTCCTCCCCGCAGAGCTGTATGATCAGAGCCACCACCTCCTCCCTGCAGAGCTGTATGATCAGAGAAATCACCTCCTCCCCGCACAGCTGTATGATCAGTACCACCACCTCCTCCCCGCAGAGCAGCATGATCAGAGCCACCACCTCCTCCCCGCAGAGTTGTATGATCAGTGCCACCACCTCCTCCCCGCAGAGCTGTATGATCAGTGCCACCTCCTCCTCCCCGCAGAGCTGTATGATCAGAGAAATCACCTCCACCCCGCAGAGCTGTATGATCAGTGCCACCACCTCCTCCCCGCAGAGCTGTATCATCAGTGCCACCACCTACTCCTCCCTGCAGAGCTGTATGATCAGAGAAATCACCTCCACCCCGCAGAGCTGTATGATCAGAGCCACCACCTCCTCCCCGCAGAGCTGTATGATCAGAGCCACAACCCTCTCCCCGCAGAGCTGTATAATCAGTGCCACCACCTCCTCCCCGCAGAGCTGTATGATCAGTGCCACCACCTCCTCCCCGCAGAGCTGTATGATCAGTGCCACCACCTCCTCCCCGCAGAGCTGTATGATCAGTGCCACCTCCTCCTCCCCGCAGAGCTGTATGATCAGAGCCACCTCCTCCTCCCCGCAGAGCTGTATGATCAGTGCCACCACCTCCTCCCCGCAGAGCTGTATGATCAGTGCCACCACCTCCTCCCCGCAGAGCTGTATGATCAGTGCCACCACCTCCTCCCCGCAGAGCTGTATGATCAGTGCCACCTCCTCCTCCCCGCAGAGCTGTATGATCAGAGCCACCACCTCCTCCCCGCAGAGCTGTATGATCAGAGCCACCACCTCCTCCCTGCAGAGCTGTATGATCAGAGAAATCACCTCCTCCCCGCACAGCTGTATGATCAGTACCACCACCTCCTCCCCGCAGAGCTGTATGATCAGAGCCACCACCTCCTCCCCGCAGAGCTGTATGATCAGAGCCACCACCTCCTCCCTGCAGAGCTGTATGATCAGAGAAATCACCTCCTCCCCGCAGAGCTGTATGATCAGTGCCACCACCTCCTCCCCGCAGAGCTGTATGATCAGTGCCACCACCTCCTCCCCGCAGAGCTGTATGATCAGTGCCACCACCTCCTCCCCGCAGAGCTGTATGATCAGTGCCACCACCTCCTCCCTGCAGAGCTGTATGATCAGAGCCACCACATTCTCCCCGCAGAGCTGTAGGATCAGAGCCATCACCTCCTCCCCGCAGAGCTGTATGATCAGTGCCACCACCCTCTCCCCGCAGAGCTGTATGATCAGAGCCACCACCTACTCCCCTCAGACCTGTATGATCAGAGCCATAACCTCCTCCTCCCTGCAGAGCTGTATGATCAGAGAAATCACCTCCTCCCCGGAGAGCTGTATGATCAGTGCCAACACTTTCTCCCCGCAGAGCTGTATGATCAGTGCCACCACCTCCTCCCTGCAGAGCTGTATGATCAGTGCCACCACCTCCTCCCCGCAGAGCTGTACGATCAGTGCCACCACCTCCTCCCCGCAGAGCTGTATGATCAGTGCCACCACCTCCTCCCCGCAGAGCTGTATGATCAGTGCCACCACCTCCTCCCCGCAGAGCTGTATGATCAGTGCCACCACCTCCTCCCCGCAGAGCTGTATGATCAGTGCCACCTCCTCCTCCCCGCAGAGCTGTATGATCAGTGCCACCACCTCCTCCCCGCAGAGCTGTATCATCAGTGCCACCACCTACTCCTCCCTGCAGAGCTGTATGATCAGAGAAATCACCTCCACCCCGCAGAGCTGTATGATCAGTGCCACCACCTCCTCCCTGCAGAGCTGTATGATCAGAGCCACCACATTCTCCCCGCAGAGCTGTAGGATCAGAGCCATCACCTCCTCCCCGCAGAGCTGTATGATCAGTGCCACCACCCTCTCCCCGCAGAGCTGTATGATCAGAGCCACCACCTACTCCCCTCAGACCTGTATGATCAGAGCCATAACCTCCTCCTCCCTGCAGAGCTGTATGATCAGAGAAATCACCTCCTCCCCGGAGAGCTGTATGATCAGTGCCACCTCCTCCTCCCCGCAGAGCTGTATGATCAGTGCCACCACCTCCTCCCCGCAGAGCTGTATGATCAGTGCCACCACCTCCTCCCCGCAGAGCTGTATGATCAGTGCCACCTCCTCCTCCCCGCAGAGCTGTATGATCAGTGCCACCACCTCCTCCCCGCAGAGCTGTATGATCAGTGCCACCACCTCCTCCCCGCAGAGCTGTATGATCAGTGCCACCTCCTCCTCCCCGCAGAGCTGTATAATCAGAGCCACCTCCTCCTCCCCGCAGAGCTGTATGATCAGTGCCACCACCTCCTCCCCGCAGAGCTGTATGATCAGTGCCATCACCTCCTCCCCGCAGAGATGTATGATCAGAGCCACCACCTCCTCCCTGCAGAGCTGTATGATCAGAGAAATCACCTCCTCCCCGCAGAGCTGTATGATCAGTGCCACCAGCTCTTCCCCGCAGAGCTGTATGATCAGTGCCACCACCTCCTCCCCGCAGAGCTGTATGATCAGTGCCACCACCTCCTCCCCGCAGAGCTGTATGATCAGTGCCACCACCTCCTCCCTGCAGAGCTGTATGATCAGAGAAATCACCTCCTCCCCGCACAGCTGTATGATCAGTGCCACCACCTCCTCCCCGCAGAGCTGTATGATCAGTGCCACCTCCTCCTCCCCGCAGAGCTGTATGATCAGTGCCACCACCTCCTCCCCGCAGAGCTGTATCATCAGTGCCACCACCTACTCCTCCCTGCAGAGCTGTATGATCAGAGAAATCACCTCCACCCCGCAGAGCTGTATGATCAGTGCCACCACCTTCTCCCCCGCAGAGCTGTATGATCAGAGCCACCACTTCCTCCCCGCAGAGCTGTATAATCAGTGCCACCACCTCCACCCCGCAGAGCTGTATGATCAGAGAAATCACCTCCACCCCGCAGAGCTGTATGATCAGAGCCACCACCTCCTCCCCGCAGAGCTGTATGATCAGAGCCACCACCCTCTCCCCGCAGAGCTGTATAATCAGTGCCACCACCTCCTCCCCGCAGAGCTGTATGATCAGTGCCACCACCTCCTCCCCGCAGAGCTGTATGATCAGTGCCACCACCTCCTCCCCGCAGGGCTGTATGATCAGTGCCACCTCCTCCTCCCCGCAGAGCTGTATGATCAGAGAAATCACCTCCACCCCGCAGAGCTGTATGATCAGTGCCACCACCTCCTCCCCGCAGAGCTGTATCATCAGTGCCACCACCTACTCCTCCCTGCAGAGCTGTATGATCAGAGAAATCACCTCCACCCCGCAGAGCTGTATGATCATTGCCACCACCTTCTCCCCGCAGAGCTGTATGATCAGTGCCACCTCCTCCTCCCCGCAGAGCTGTATGATCAGAGAAATCACCTCCACCCCGCAGAGCTGTATGATCAGTGTCACCACCTCCTCCCCGCAGAGCTGTATCATCAGTGCCACCACCTACTCCTCCCTGCAGAGCTGTATGATCAGAGAAATCACCTCCACCCCGCAGAGCTGTATGATCAGAGCCACCACCTCCTCCCCGCAGAGCTGTATGATCAGAGCCACCACCCTCTCCCCGCAGAGCTGTATAATCAGTGCCACCACCTCCTCCCCGCAGAGCTGTATGATCAGTGCCACCACCTCCTCCCCGCAGAGCTGTATGATCAGTGCCACCACCTCCTCCCCGCAGAGCTGTATGATCAGTGCGACCTCCTCCTCCCCGCAGAGCTGTATGATCAGAGCCACCTCCTCCTCCCCGCAGAGCTGTATGATCAGTGCCACCACCTCCTCCCCGCAGAGCTGTATGATCAGTGCCACCACCTCCTCCCCGCAGAGCTGTATGATCAGTGCCACCACCTCCTCCCCGCAGAGCTGTATGATCAGTGCCACCTCCTCCTCCCCGCAGAGCTGTATGATCAGAGCCACCACCTCCTCCCCGCAGAGCTGTATGATCAGAGCCACCACCTCCTCCCTGCAGAGCTGTATGATCAGAGAAATCACCTCCTCCCCGCACAGCTGTATGATCAGTACCACCACCTCCTCCCCGCAGAGCTGTATGATCAGAGCCACCACCTCCTCCCCGCAGAGCTGTATGATCAGAGCCACCACCTCCTCCCTGCAGAGCTGTATGATCAGAGAAATCACCTCCTCCCCGCAGAGCTGTATGATCAGTGCCACCACCTCCTCCCCGCAGAGCTGTATGATCAGTGCCACCACCTCCTCCCCGCAGAGCTGTATGATCAGTGCCACCACCTCCTCCCCGCAGAGCTGTATGATCAGTGCCACCACCTCCTCCCTGCAGAGCTGTATGATCAGAGCCACCACCTCCTCCCCGCAGACCTGTATGATCAGTGCCTCCACCTCCTCCCCGCAGAGCTGTATGATCAGTGCCACCACCCTCTCCCCGCAGAGCTGTATGATCAGAGCCACCACCTACTCCCCTCAGACCTGTATGATCAGAGCCATAACCTCCTCCTCCCTGCAGAGCTGTATGATCAGAGAAATCACCTCCTCCCCGGAGAGCTGTATGATCAGTGCCAACACCTTCTCCCCGCAGAGCTGTATGATCAGTGCCACCACCTCCTCCCTGCAGAGCTGTATGATCAGTGCCACCACCTCCTCCCCGCAGAGCTGTACGATCAGTGCCACCACCTCCTCCCCGCAGAGCTGTATGATCAGTGCCACCACCTCCTCCCCGCAGAGCTGTATGATCAGTGCCACCACCTCCTCCCCGCAGAGCTGTATGATCAGTGCCACCACCTCCTCCCCGCAGAGCTGTATGATCAGTGCCACCTCCTCCTCCCCGCAGAGCTGTATGATCAGTGCCACCACCTCCTCCCCGCAGAGCTGTATCATCAGTGCCACCACCTACTCCTCCCTGCAGAGCTGTATGATCAGAGAAATCACCTCCACCCCGCAGAGCTGTATGATCAGTGCCACCACCTTCTCCCCCGCAGAGCTGTATGATCAGTGCCACCACCTCCTCCCCGCAGAGCTGTATGATCGGTTTTCCTACTTGTAATGTTTTTAATATAACTGATGCTGGGCGCAGTCTCAGGATGGGGGGTTTGTGTGATCTGACGATAATGTGGGAGCTGCACTGTACAGCGCTATACACGGGGACATTTCAACGCAGATACATCAGCTGCTCCAGCAGCGGCAAATGAGTGATCTGAGGACAGACGCATCACGAAAGAGGCGGGGACTTCAGGGGGCGGGGATACTGGGCGGGAATGATAACAATGACTGGTCAAACATATCAACCCTTATTGGCCTCTTTTTTTCATGAAAGAACCAGTGGAGCGCAGGGGGCGTGTTTCCCGGAGACCAATGAGGACGCGCACCGGAGCATAAATACCCTGCTCCCGCCGCTCCTCTCATCACATCTGTGCCCGCCACGTCTATACGGAGCCATGGCAAGAACAAAGCAGACCGCTCGTAAATCCACCGGAGGGAAAGCTCCCCGCAAGCAGCTGGCCACAAAGGCCGCCAGGAAGAGCGCTCCCGCCACTGGTGGAGTGAAGAAGCCGCATCGTTACCGGCCAGGAACAGTCGCTCTCCGTGAGATCCGCCGCTATCAGAAATCCACCGAGCTGCTGATCCGTAAGCTTCCCTTCCAGCGCCTGGTGAGGGAGATCGCCCAGGACTTCAAGACCGATCTGCGTTTCCAGAGTTCGGCCGTCATGGCCCTGCAGGAGGCCAGCGAGGCTTATCTGGTGGGGTTGTTCGAGGACACCAACCTGTGCGCCATCCACGCCAAGAGGGTCACCATCATGCCCAAAGACATCCAGCTGGCCCGCCGGATCCGTGGGGAGAGAGCTTAGATCTGCCCCGGCTGCGACCACAACACAAAGGCTCTTTTCAGAGCCACCAAATCCTCCCACAAATGAGCCGAGTCCTGAACGGTCTCTCTTCTGCGCGTATTCTCCATATACGGAGCGCGGTCAGGAAAGGTAATAGCCGGCTGCTGTGTCCGATATTGTAGGTGATCCGCGATATTCCAGTTACCGCTCCCCGCATCCTTTATTCTCACCAAGTCCAAAAGTGCGACATCAATTACATGACTGTCGTTTTATAAGGACAGGGTAAAGTGTGCGCTGTGCACAGCCCGGGTCTTTGGTGGTGGAGGCGCGGTTTCTGTACAGCGCAGACGTAAATGGGGTCCTAGTGCCGCCTCTGCAGTCTTGCGGCTTTAGGTTGTAATTATCATATATTTGAGTTTTCTCATCTTATCTGTGGCTGGTGCCGCCGGGGGTCTGGTTACATACAGCTCCCTGCTCTGCAGTGACCGGTAATGGCCACCAGTCGGGCACCACGTGTAATGATGAGTGACTGCCGGGGATCAGATGAGTTATCTGTAGATCAGTGTCCTTAAAATGTATTTTTTATTCTACTTTATAACAAGCTGGAAAATAACAACCGAAACTACAATGGAAGTAAAAATCAAAATAACCAACAGATCTAAGCGACGCTGAGATGAGAAGAATAGAGAAGCGGGAAAAGAAGAGCACAATAAGTGGAAAATTCAAAATCTCCAACCGTTCTGTGCTCAACCAATCAGACGAAAGGGAGGAGATAGGAGCTAATTGCAAAATTTCTACTAGCAATCTCCCCCGGATAGCGTCGGAACAGGTGAATATGCATGGCTCACCCTCCCCCGTCATACTCACCCTCCTGGCAGCGTCTCTGCAAGTCCCTGCTTCTCCGATGGTCTCTGGTGCCGGCAACTTGTTCCTGTGTTCGTCATGGTACCGCTCATTAAAGTAATGAATATGCGCTCCACGCCTGTGGGAGTGGAGCCACGTATGTATTCATTACTTTGTTTAGTGGTCACGTGGTACCACTCATTACAGGAAGAGATGCAGGCGCCAGAGACTATCTGAGAAGCAGAGACCGCGCCAGTATGAGGTGAGTATGATGTGCCAGCCGCCGACCCCCTGGTACAATGACTCCAGTATAAGACGAGAGGGGCACTTTCAGCCTAAAAAAAATGGCTGCAAATCTCAGATTATACTCGAATGTAGGGTTGAGCGAAACGGGTCGAACATTTTCAAAAGTCGCCGACTTTTGGCTAAGTCGGGGTTTCATGAAACCCGATCCGACCCCTGTGCGGGGTCGGCCATGCGGTACGCGACTTTCGCGCCAAAGTCGCGTTTCAATGACGCGAAAAGCGCCATTTCTCAGCCAATGAAGGTAAACGCAGAGTGTGGGCAGCGTGATGACATAGGTCCTGGTCCCCACCATCTTAGAGAAGGGCATTGCAGTGATTGGCTTGCTGTCTGCGACGTCACAGGGGCTATAAAGAGGCGTTCCCGCCGACCGCCATCTTACTGCTGCTGATCTGAGCTTAGGGAGAGGTTGCTGCCGCTTTGTCAGAAGCAGGGATAGCGTTAGGCAGGGTCCATTAACCACAAAACCGCTTGTGCTGCAGCGATTTGCACTGTCCAACACCACCCTCGGTGTGCAGGGACAGTGGAAGTTTTTTTTTTTTTTTTTTTCCCCTCAGCGCTGTAGCTCATTGGGCTGCCCTAGAAGGCTCCCTGATAGCTGCATTGCTGTGTGTACGCCGCTGTGCAAACCAACTGCTTTTTTCAAAGCACAAATCCTCTTGTTCCTTCCTTTCTGCACAGCTATCTTTTTTGTTTGTCCACACTTTTTATTTCATTTGTGCATCAGTCCACTCCTTATTGCTGCCTGCCATACCTGGCTGAGATTACTGCAGGCAGGGAGATAGTAGCTGCCTGCCATACCTGGCTGAGATTACTGCAGGCAGGGAGATAGTAATTGTAGGACATTCCCTGTTTTTTTTTTTGTTTTTTTTTTGGTGGGAGATTAAGATTGGCAATTTGGCATTTCTGCTAGAGTGCCATCCCTGTGTGTGCCATCTCTCTCACATAGTGGGCCATAGAAAGCCTTTTCATTTTTCTGTATTTTTTTTTGTGGGGTGTATAAATTCTCCCTGATAAAAATACAGTGGGAGATTAATATTGGCCTTTGGGCTTGTGTGCCAGTCCTGAGTGTGCCATCTCTCTCACAAATAGTGGGCCATAGAAAGCCTATTTTATTTTTTTTGGGGTTTTATAAATTCTCCCTGAAAAAAAGGGAGATTAATATTGGCCTCTGGGCTTGTGTGCCAGTCCTGAGCGTGCCATCTGTGCCAGCCCTGAGCGTGCCATCTCTCTCACAAATAGTGGGCCATAGAAAGCCTATTTATTTTTTTTTTTGGTTTTATAAATTCTCCCTGAAAAAAAGGGAGATTAATATTGGCCTCTGGGCTTGTGTGCCAGTCCTGAGCGTGCCATCTGTGCCAGTCCTGAGCGTCCCATCTCTCTCACAAATAGTGGGCCATAGAAAGCCTATTTTTTTTTTTTTTTTGGGTTTTAGAAATTCTCCCTGGAAAAAAAAAGGGAGATTAATATTGCCCTTTGGGCTTGTGTGCCAGTACTAAGCGTTCCATCTCTCTCTCTCTCTCTCTCAGTCAGTGGGCCATAGAACGCCTATTTTTGGTTTTATTTGTTTTCTAAATTCTCCCTGAAAAAATCATTTTATTTTATTTGGTTTCTAAATTCTTCCTGATAAAATCACATTTTTTTTATTATTTTTTTTTCTAAAGTCTCCCTGAAAAAAAAAAAAAAAAACAGTGGGAGATTAATATTGGCCTTTCTGCTTGTGTGCCAGTCTTGACTCCTGGGTGCGTCATCTCTCAGTCAGTGGGCCATAGAACGCCTATTTTTGGTTTTATTTGTTTTCTAAATTCTCCCTGAAAAAATCATTTTATTTTATTTGGTTTCTAAATTCTTCCTGATAAAATCACATTTTTTTTATTATTTTTTTTTCTAAAGTCTCCCTGAAAAAAAAAAAAAAAAACAGTGGGAGATTAATATTGGCCTTTCTGCTTGTGTGCCAGTCTTGACTCCTGGGTGCGTCATCTCTCAGTCAGTGGGCCATAGAACGCCTATTTTTGGTTTTATTTGTTTTCTAAATTCTCCCTGAAAAAATCATTTTATTTTATTTGGTTTCTAAATTCTTCCTGATAAAATCACATTTTTTTTATTATTTTTTTTTCTAAAGTCTCCCTGAAAAAAAAAAAAAAAAACAGTGGGAGATTAATATTGGCCTTTCTGCTTGTGTGCCAGTCTTGACTCCTGGGTGCGTCATCTCTCAGTCAGTGGGCCATAGAACGCCTATTTTTGGTTTTATTTGTTTTATAAATTCTCCCAGAAAAAATCATTTTATTTTATTTGGTTTCTAAATTCTTCCTGATAAAATCATATTTTTTTTATTATTTTTTTTTCTAAAGTCTCCCTGAAAAAAAAAAAAAAAAAAAAAAAAAAAAAAAAACAGTGGGAGATTAATATTGGCCTTTCTGCTTGTGTGCCAGTCTTGACTCCTGGGTGTGCCATCTCTCTCTCTCTCTCTCTCTCTCTCCAATTGTGGTCCATAGAAAGCCTACATTTTTTTTCCTTGATTTGGGTTCCAAAATCTACCAGAGAAAATAACTCCATCAATCATTGGTAGAAAAATATTGGCCTCTGGGCTTGTGTGCCACTCCTGATTCCTGTGTGCGTCATCTCTCACTCAGTGGCCCATAGAAAGCATATAGTTTGTTACATTTGTTTTCTAAATTCTCCCTGCAAAAATCTTTTTTTTTTTTTTGGGGGGGTTTCTAAAGTGTTCCTGAAAAAAATAAAAATAAAAAAAAAATAATAGTGTGACATTAATATTAACATTTGTGCTTCAGTGACAGTCCTGCGTGTGGGGCATCTCTCTAATTTGCAGCCACCAAAAAAAGAGTGTGTAACATTGGGCCTGATTTTCGCTGTGGTCTCACCAACCTGTAAAGGGGTAGCTAAATCATACTGAAGTTATAGCTCACCGTGTAAGTTGTGTGACTGCAACAAATAACGTTAGTTTGGTTACGTTTTTAAAACAATGAGGAAGTCTAGTGGAAGAGGTCGTGGCCGGGGGCGTTCATTGTCAGCTGGTAATGAGGGTAGTGGTAGTGGTGGAGCATCAGGTGGTCGTGGGGGAAAAAATATTGCACCTAAGTCTGGAGCTGTGGAGCCAGGTTCGTCGTCCGGCTACACAAGGCCTCGAACGCTCCCTTTTCTGGGATTAGGAAAACCGCTTTTAAAGCCGGAGCAGCAAGAGCAAGTTTTGGCTTATCTTGCTGACTCAGCCTCTAGCTCTTTTGCCTCATCTCGTGAAACTGGTAAAAGTAAAAGCAGCGCGTCGTTAGTGGATGTTCACGGTCAGGGACAAGTCACTTCCTTGTCCTCTTCAGCAAAAACAACAACAGAGAAGAATGCAGCAGGCGACACAACGGGTTACTCCATGGAGCTCTTTACACATACCGTCCCTGGCTTAGAAAGTGAAGCAGTTAACAGTCCATGCCCATTACAAATTGAATCTGACATGGAGTGCACTGACGCACAGCCACAGCCAGACTACTATGCTGGTCCTTTGACTCAGACCACAACATTGCCCTCGCAGGGTGCTGATCAAGAATCAGACCCTGATGAGACTATGTTGCCCCATCACGAACGCTATACCACCGAACGACACGGTGACACAGACGAAGTTGCGCAGGAGGTACAAGAAGAGTTATTAGATGACCCAGTTCTTGACCCCGATTGGCAGCCATTGGGGGAACAGGGTGCAGGCGGCAGCAGTTCTGAAGCAGAGGAGGAGGAGGGGCCGCAGCAGGCATCAACATCGCCACAGGTTCCATCTGCCGGGCCCGTATCTTGCCCAAAACGCGTGGCAAAGCCAAAACCTGGTGGAGGACAGCGTGGCCATCCGGTTAAAGCTCAGTCTGCAATGCCTGAAAAGGTATCCGATGCTAGAAAGAGTGCAGTCTGGCATTTTTTTAAACAACATCCAATTGATCAGCGCAAAGTCATCTGTCAAAAATGTTCTACTTCCTTAAGCAGAGGTCAGAATCTGAAAAGTCTCAATACTAGTTGCATGCATAGACATTTAACCACCATGCATTTGAAAGCTTGGACTAACTACCAAACGTCCCTTAAGGTTGTTGCACCCTCGGCCAATGAAGCTAGTCATCAACGCAACATCCCTTCCGGCAGTGTAGGACCACCATTTAGCGCACCACCTGCTGTATCTGTGCAGGTATCTTTGCCAGGCCAAAGCAGTCAGGGTCAGGGAATCACCAGTTTCGTAGTAGGAAACACTGCATCTAGGGCACCGGCGGCAACAATACCATCTCCCACCGTCTCTCAGTCTGCCATGTCCACCGGCACCCCCGCTAGTTCCACGATCTCCAGCTCTCCAGTCCAGCTCACCCTACATGAGACTATGGTTAGAAAAAGGAAATACTTAGCCTCGCATCCGCGTACACAGGGTTTGAACGCCCACATAGCTAGACTAATCTCGTTAGAGATGATGCCCTACCGGTTAGTTGAAAGCGAAGCTTTCAAAGACCTGATGGACTACGCTGTACCACGCTACGAGCTACCCAGTCGACACTTTTTTTCCAGAAAAGCCATCCCAGCCCTCCACCAGCATGTTAAAGAGCGCATCGTCCATGCACTCAGGCAATCTGTGAGCACAAAGGTGCACCTGACAACAGATGCATGGACCAGTAGGCATGGCCAGGGACGTTACGTGTCCATCACGGCACACTGGGTAAATGTGGTGGATTCAGGGTCCACAGGGGACAGCAAGTTTGGGACAGTTCTGCCTAGCCCACGGTCTAGTAAACAGTTGTCTGTAGCCGTTCGCACCCCCTCCTCCTCCTCCTCCTCGTCCTCCTGCAGAAGCAAGAGCTCGTCCACAGACCGCAGTCGCACAAACACTCCATCCGCACCTGCCACTGTTGCACACCAGGTCTCCCATTATGGGGCAGCTACTGGCATACGTCAGCAGGCTGTATTGGCTATGAAGTGTTTGGGCGACAATAGACACACCGCGGAAGTTCTGTCCGAGTTCTTGCAGCAAGAAACGCAGTCGTGGCTGGGCACTGTAGATCTTGAGGCAGGCAAGGTAGTGAGTGATAACGGAAGGAATTTCATGGCTGCCATCTCCCTTTCCCAACTGAAACACATTCCTTGCCTGGCTCACACCTTAAACCTGGTGGTGCAGTGCTTCCTGAAAAGTTATCCGGGGTTATCCGACCTGCTCCTCAAAGTGCGTGGACTTTGCGCACATATCCGCCGTTCGCCTGTACACTCCAGCCGTATGCAGACCTATCAGCGTTCTTTGAACCTTCCCCAGCATCGCCTAATCATAGACGTTGCAACAAGGTGGAACTCAACACTGCACATGCTTCAGAGACTGTGCGAACAGAGGCGGGCTGTTATGTTTTTGTGGGAGGATACACATACACGGGCAGGCAGTAGGATGGCAGACATGGAGTTGTCAGGTGTGCAGTGGTCGAAGATTCAAGACATGTGTCAAGTCCTTCAGTGTTTTGAGGAATGCACACGGCTGGTTAGTGCAGACAACGCCATAATAAGCATGAGCATCCCCCTAATGCGTCTGCTGATGCAAAGTTTGACGCACATAAAGGATCAGGCGTCTGCACCAGAGGAAGAGGAAAGCCTTGATGACAGTCAGCGATTGTCTGGTCAGGGCAGTGTACATGACGAGGTACCGGGCGAAGAGGAGGTGGAGGATGAGGAGGATGATGGGGATGAGTATATTTTTAATGAGGAAGCTTTCCCGGGGGCACGGGAAATTGGTGGCGTGGCAAGGCCGGGTTCTGGTTTTTTGAGGGACACAAGTGACGTAGATTTGCCTGCAACTGCCCCTCAACCAAGCACAACCGCAGATTTGACAACGGGAACTTTGGCCCACATGGCGGATTATGCCTTGCGTATCCTCAAAAGGGACACACGCATTACAAAAATGATGAACGATGACGATTACTGGTTGGCCTGCCTCCTTGATCCTCGCTATAAAGGCAAATTGCAAAATATTATGCCACATGAGAACTTGGAACTAATATTAGCAACAAAACAATCAACTCTTGTTGACCGTTTGCTTCTGGCATTCCCTGCACACAGCGCCCGTGATCGTTCTCACACGAGCTCCAGGGGCCAGCAGACCAGAGGTGTTAGAGGGGCAGAAATCAGAAGTGGCGTTGGCCAGAGGGGTTTTCTGACCAGGTTGTGGAGTGATTTTTCTATGACCGCAGACAGGACAGGTACTGCAGCATCAATTCAAAGTGACAGGAGACAACATTTGTCCAGTATGGTTACAAACTATTTTTCATCCCTTATCGACGTTCTCCCTCAACCGTCATTCCCATTTGATTACTGGGCATCCAAATTAGACACCTGGCCAGAATTGGCAGAATATGCATTGCAGGAGCTTGCTTGCCCGGCAGCTAGTGTCCTATCAGAAAGAGTATTCAGTGCTGCAGGTTCAATACTAACAGAAAAAAGGACTCGTCTGGCTACCCAAAATGTAGATGATCTAACCTTCATTAAAATGAACCACAACTGGATTTCAAAATCTTTTGCCCCACCCTGCCCGGCTGACACCTAGCTTTCCTATGAAAAGGTCTTGCCTGTGGACTATTCTGAATGACTTTTCCAATCTCGTAATTTTCTTCACCTGATTGTCCAGCATACGACATGTTTCCACCTCACGAAATGGCCAAACTCCCCACACGGGGCCGTGCTATCGCCACTTTGCGCTTGGACCCTTGAGAGTGCTGTTTGTCTGAAGAGGTGGGTGTGGCCGCTTTTGGTCGACGGCACTGCCACTGGGTCCCTCATAGTACAATAAAGTGTCTCTGGCGGTGGTGGTGCGCACCCAACGTCAGACACACCGTTGTAATATGAGGGGCCCTGTGCCTGTAACGCCGGCCACAAGACAGTTCCCCCCCCCAGCTCAAACAGTGCTCTACCACTAGCAAAATTATCTCTCACAGCTTCACCAATGTGTAGTCTAGGCGCTGACATCCTTCAATGCCTGGCACTGACAATACCATTGTTTTGACATTTTTGTTATGTTAGGCCTTCGAAGCCTGTCTGCGGTCCCTTCTTTCTACAACTACTACACTGACCAGGCCACTGCTGGCCGTGTTACCCTGGAACCAATTTAAAAGTGCCTACAGTCAGCCCAATTTTGTTATGTTAGGCCTTCGAAGACTGTCTGCCGTCACTCCTTCCACTAGACTTCCACTGACCATACACTGCTGCCCATGTACCCCTGGAACCAATTTAAACTGCCTACAGCCAGCCCAATTTTGTTATGTTAGGCCTTGGAAGCCTGTCTGCGGTCACTCCTTCCACTAGACTTCCACTGACCAGACCACTGCTGTCCGTGTACCCCTGGAACCAATTTAAAATTGCCTACAGCCAGCCCAATTTTTTTATTTTAGGCCTTCGATGCCTGTCTGCGGTCCATTCTTTCAACTACTACTACACTGACCAGGTCACTGCTGCCCGTGTACCCCTGGAACCAATTTAAAATTGCCTACAGCCATGTGTTATTATTTTAGGCCTTCGATGCCTGTCTGCGGTCACTCCTTCCACTAGGCCTCCACTGACCACACCACTGCTGCCCGTGTACCCCTGGAACCAATTTAAAATTGCCTACAGCCAGCCCAATTTTTTTATTTTAGGCCTTCGATGCCTGTCTGCGGTCCATTCTTTCAACTACTACTACACTGACCAGGGCACTGCTGGCCGTGTTACCCTGGAACCAATTTAAAAGTGCCTACAGTCAGCCCAATTTTGTTATGTTAGGCCTTGGAAGCCTGTCTGCGGTCACTCCTTCCACTAGGCCTCCACTGACCACACCACTGCTGTCCGTGTACCCCTGGAACCAATTTAAAATTGCCTACAGCCATGTGTTATTATTTTAGGCCTTCGATGCCTGTCTGCGGTCACTCCTTCCACTAGGCCTCCACTGACCACACCACTGCTGCCCGTGTACCCCTGGAACCAATTTAAAATTGCCTACAGCCAGCCCAATTTTTTTATTTTAGGCCTTCGATGCCTGTCTGCGGTCCATTCTTTCAACTACTACTACACTGACCAGGTCACTGCTGCCCGTGTACCCCTGGAACCAATTTAAAAATGCCTACAGCCATGTGTTATTATTTTAGGCCTTCGATGCCTGTCTGCGGTCACTCCTTCCACTAGGCCTCCACTGACCACACCACTGCTGTCCGTGTACCCCTGGAACCAATTTAAAATTGCCTACAGCCATGTGTTTTTATTTTAGGCCTTCGATGCCTGTCTGCGGTCCATTCTTTCAACTACTACTACACTGACCAGGGCACTGCTGGCCGTGTTACCCTGGAACCAATTTAAAAGTGCCTACAGTCAGCCCAATTTTGTTATGTTAGGCCTTGGAAGCCTGTCTGCGGTCACTCCTTCCACTAGGCCTCCACTGACCACACCACTGCTGTCCGTGTACCCCTGGAACCAATTTAAAATTGCCTACAGCCATGTGTTATTATTTTAGGCCTTCGATGCCTGTCTGCGGTCACTCCTTCCACTAGGCCTCCACTGACCACACCACTGCTGTCCGTGTACCCCTGGAACCAATTTAAAATTGCCTACAGCCATGTGTTATTATTTTAGGCCTTCGATGCCTGTCTGCGGTCACTCCTTCCACTAGGCCTCCACTGACCACACCACTGCTGCCCGTGTACCCCTGGAACCAATTTAAAATTGCCTACAGCCAGCCCAATTTTTTTATTTTAGGCCTTCGATGCCTGTCTGCGGTCCATTCTTTCAACTACTACTACACTGACCAGGTCACTGCTGCCCGTGTACCCCTGGAACCAATTTAAAATTGCCTACAGCCATGTGTTATTATTTTAGGCCTTCGATGCCTGTCTGCGGTCACTCCTTCCACTAGGCCTCCACTGACCACACCACTGCTGTCCGTGTACCCCTGGAACCAATTTAAAATTGCCTACAGCCATGTGTTTTTATTTTAGGCCTTCGATGCCTGTCTGCGGTCCATTCTTTCAACTACTACTACACTGACCAGGGCACTGCTGGCCGTGTACCCCTGGAACCAACATCAGAAAATATAAAAATAAGTATTTTGCTTATAAAAAAGAAAATACTGGTGAGATATCAAATGCAGACATTTTAACATTAAAAACAAACACACAACTAAAATCTGGTACAGTACTAAAAATGGCCACCAGCTACAATTACTTTCTCCTGCAAGTAGTTAACTGAAAGTTTTTTTAAATTGAAAACACACATATGGCATCCACCGAGTGTTGTCCTGTCGCGTCTTCTTTATATTATTGCCGAGAAGATGCAAAATAATGAAAATAATAAAATCATTAATTACCAAAATAATAGAGAAAGTCAACACCACATTGCAAATAAACATTCATTCCAAATAAAGAAGCAGGGCGCGTCCGAGGGTGAGTATATACCTAATAAGAATCTAATCACCCTCGGACGCGCAATGCTTATTTCCAACAGCCTTCCTTCCTAAGAATCAGCCCTTCCGTCGTGTAGAGAGACGTTGTGTTCCACTCCAAGGTGTTCCCCAGGTTGCCTTTCCTGAGCTTCGATCTTCCGGCTCTCGTTTAGTAGTTCTTGGAAACTACACTGCATTAGGCCTTCAAATTGGGTATGGGGTGTAGAGAGAGGGTGTGTTACACTCCAAGGTGTTCCCCAGGTTGCCTTTCCTGAGCTTCGATATTCCGGCTCTCGTTTAGTAGTTATCGGAAACTACGCTGCATTAGGCCTACAAATTGGGTATGGGGTGTAGAGAGAGGGTGTGTTACACTCCAAGGTGTTCCCCAGGTTGCCTTTCCTGAGCTTCGATATTCCGGCTCTCGTTTAGTAGTTGTCAGAAACTACGCTGCATTAGGCCTACAAATTGGGTATGGGGTGTAGCGAGAGGGTGTGTTACACTCCAAGGTGTTCCCCAGGTTGCCTTTCCTGAGCTTCGATCTTCCGGCTCTCGTTTAGTAGTTCTTGGAAACTACACTGCATTAGACCTTCAAATTGGGTATGGGGTGTAGAGAGAGGGTGTGTTACACTCTAAGGTGTTCCCCAGGTTTCCTTGCCATTGCTTCGGTCTTCCGACTCTCGTTTAGTAGTTGTAGAAAAGTACACTGCATTAGGCCATACAAAATGGGTATGGGGTGGAGAGAGATGGTGTGTTACACTCCAAGGTGTTCCCCAGGTTGCCTTTCCTGAGCTTCTATCTTCAGGCTCTCATTAAATTGTGGTTAAATGGAACAACTGCATTTGGCGTACTAGTTGGTTTGGGGCCTACTATCGGTGTCTGCCACTCCTTGCTGTTCTCCTCCACTGAACAAAGCTGTGCCGCCTGTTTACTACGGTTGCCAATTTTGAACTGCATTTCGACTACTTACTGATTTGGCCCTACTCTCTGTGTCAGCCTCTCATTCCAGTTGTCCTCCACTGCAATGCCCCCTGGTTATTCCTGTGTTACCAATTTTGAACTGCATTTAGCCCACTTTCTTCTTTGGGCCTATATCTGTGTTTCCACTTCATCGTGCCCATTGCCCAGCCAGTGATAGATGAGTCTGCTGGTACATTGACCCATAACGCAACATTCCCCGTGCACGCTACACAACAACATTGTGACCCTGCTGAAAGTCAGGTTGCTCTTCCCGCATACCATACCACCTTACACGGGGACAAAGAGGAAGGTGCAGATGAAAGTGCAGGTTCCTTCATCAGGTGGGGGGAGGAATACTAGTTGGCGACGTCACTGGCACAGGGCCTCTCATAGTACGCAAAAGTGTTGCTGCCGGTGGGAGGCGCCCCCGCCGTGCAAACACACCGCTGTACTTTGAGGGGCCCTGTGCCAGTGCCAATGCCAACGAGTGGGCCCCCCCTGCTTGCTCAGGTTCACAGCACTTGCAAAGTTGAAATACTTACCTCTCCCTGCTCCACTGCCGTGACGTGGTCCAGATTTCTTGGGCCCACTAATTACTTGAACCAGCCCTACCCCCCACAACTTTAGCCAAATGACCCCCAATTTCAAATGCCTTCCAATTATTATAAGGTAAATTACGCTTGACAAGCTTCATTAAGAAGAATGGATGGTTTTGACATTAAAATGGGCACTCTAGGTGTTTTCCTGGCCCCCACTCACTGCCGACTATGCTGCCCCATTGACTTGCATTGGGTTTCGTGTTTCGGTCGATCCCGACTTTACGTCATAATCGGCCGATTTCACTCGACCCGACTTTGGACATAGTCGGGTTTCGCAAAACCCGGCTCGACTCTAAAAAGGTCAAGGTCGCTCAACTCTACTTGGGACTATTCAGTATTCGGAGCGTAACGTTGGCACCGATGAGTGTTCTAACATTACAGCGACATCACCAAAGCAGAGAAATCAGATCCTAGCAGTCAGGTGCAGCCCTCACTTAGAAGATGTGGGTGGCTCTGAAAAGAGCCTTTGGGTTGTGAGGACAGAAGAGAACACAATTAACCTCCGAAGCCGTAGAGAGTGCGGCCCTGGCGCTTGAGCGCGTACACCACGTCCATGGCGGTGACGGTCTTCCTCTTGGCGTGCTCGGTGTAGGTGACGGCGTCACGGATCACGTTCTCCAGGAAGACTTTCAGGACACCGCGAGTCTCCTCATAGATGAGGCCGGAGATGCGCTTGACGCCTCCTCTGCGAGCTAGACGGCGGATAGCAGGCTTGGTGATGCCCTGGATGTTATCACGGAGCACCTTCCTGTGCCGCTTGGCGCCGCCCTTCCCGAGACCTTTTCCTCCTTTGCCGCGACCAGACATTTTCTTCAGTCAATGAGCAAAAACTGATTCCTGAGCCTCAGGGACTGCTCCTTTATATGGAGGAAGAATGGACCAGAGAGAGAACTGGAGAGATGACGCTATCCGGGGCGGGGCTTACAGAATCATTAGCTCCTCCCTTCCTCTGCTGATTGGCTGAACACAGAACTGTTGGGAAGTTTGAATTTCCCGCCCATTGTACAGTTTCTGCAATTATTTTTCCAGGTTCTTTATTATATAAAATTTCCTTCCCTGTAGCGGCAGGTATCCCGACTATTGTCATGACCATGCCAGATCAGAGTGGATCATACTCTCCACAATGTATGATGCCCCCACAGTTAATCCCAATACACGGTTGAAAGCAGCAAGTGAAATTAGGAGAGATTTTTCATCATATCAACATCAGGTGATTGAATGTTAATTTATGCCATTACCTCATGTACCAATCACAACCCAGAAAGACACATTTTTATGCATTGTTTATATAAAATGTTATGCTTTAATTCAAAATTACAGGAATGTGCCGTGTTTTTTTTTTTTTTGTTTTCTTTAATTGTTCTGATTTAATGTGAAAACTGTACTGGAAGCAAACCAAAATAGAAAAATAATCCCTACTACATCACCCTCTATAGTGCCAAAGGCATTTGCTTTCTTATAACCAGGACGTGCTTCTTCGAAATTGGGGCCTGAGTAGCTGTCGGATGGCCAGGAGGGCTTCTGGGTCCCAGTAGGACACTGTAGGAAAAAAACAGGTTGGATCCACTACAAATCACGGCACAAAAGGCATTTCCGCAATGAGATCTGCAGCAGAAAAGTCCCTTAAACTTCCGCATCAGTAGCAATCTGCATCGTGCATTTCTTCCCCCCATAAGGTGGCTTTGACGTCCTGCAGCAGTGACCGGGGAGTCTCGTGTACATAATCGCTGTATTTCGGCAGGGAACATTTTATGTTATCCAAATCCATCTTCTTTATGACCCCAGTGGCCCAGTCTGGTGGGCGACCCTGCCGGTCCCCAGCACCGTCCCCGCCTGCCATTTGCTTCTCTTTTATCGTGTGCTCCAGCCAGTCTCTTCCATACTCTTCGGAGGGATCAGTGTCCCCATTGCACAGTTTGGGCTTCACAGCGAGAAGGATTTCACACGCCTTTGATGCCACTGACCGGTCACAGTCACACAGACAAGTCAATAAGGCCGGAAAAAGCCCGACTCATTCACATGTAACCAGAGCGTCGGAGATGGAACCTGAGCTTCTGCTAGATGGCAGCCCTATAGTGTAAGGGCACGTTAGGGACGGTCCCATCTCCAATGTTTGGGACATATAGGAATGTGCCAGGTCCAATGCGTTCACCTTCACCTCCCAATCCAAGTCACTGCACGTCATCTCCAAAATCTGGGACAGCACGGTGTCCGAGTCTTGGAGTTTTTGCATGCGACCATTCCTTAGCAAGTTAGTAAACACCTTTACCACCGCCCTCCTGGGGAAACCTTTCATTACATGGGGCACCAGAGCCTGTAGGAAGGACACAATTATTGATTATTAACCTTCCATAGCATATCATCCCGCACCACAGCGGAGACACTTGAGGGCACATAGAGGCGGGTTATAATCACTTGTGCCTTCTCCTTAGATATAGCTCGAAGTATCGGCAATGCTGATGAGAATACTGGGCCCAGCGATCACTTGGCTGGATATGGAAACGTGGAGAGGAAAAACGAGGATGATGACAGGGATTACAGCAGCACCCCACGTGCAGATGGCGGTGCCTGGAAAATCTAGTACATCTGCCTCATTTTGGAGAGGTGCACTGCTGACATGAAGGATTGACCATCTCTCCCTGGGAGAGAGAAGGAGAGAGAGAGATAAAGACAAAGAGAGAGAGAGTGAACGAGAGAGAATGAGAAAGAAGGAGAGAGAGAGAGAGAAAGCAAAGGAGAAAGAAAGAGAGATAAAGACAAAGAGAAAGAAAGAGGGAGATAAGTAGAGAGAGAAGAAATAGAGATGAAGAAAGAGACAAGGAGAGAGAAAGATAGAGATAAAGTGAGAAAAAAGAGAAAGAGAAAGCAAGAGAAAGAGAGGGTGAGAGAGAAATAGAAAGGGGAAAAGGGTAAGAGTGAGAGAAAGATTTAGAGAAAGAAAAGAGAAAGAAAGAGAGGAGATAAATCTTTCTTAGAAATTGGCGCCTGAGTAGCAGTTGGATGGCCAGGAGGGCTTCTGGGTCCCAGTAGGGCACTGTAGTAAAAAAAGAAAAACACAGGTTGGATCCACTACAAATTACAGCACAAAAGGCATTTCCGCAGTGAAATCTGCAGCAGAAAAGTACCATAAACTTCCGCATCAGTAGCAATCTGCATCGTGCATTTCTTCCCCCCATAAGGTTGCTTTGACGTCCTGCAGCAGTGACCGGGGAGTTTCGTGTACATGATCGCTGTTTTTCGGAAGGGGACATTTTATGTTATCCAAATCCATCTTCTGTATGACACCAGTGGCCCAATCTGGTGGGCGACCCTGCCGGCCCCAGCACCGTCCCCGCCTGCCATTTGCTTCTCTTTTATCGTGTGCTCCAGCCAGTCTCTTCCATGCTGTTCGGAGGGATCAGTGTCCCCATTACACAGTTTGGGCTTCACAGCAAGAAGGATTTCACAAAACTTTAATGCCACTGGCCGGTCACAGTCACACAGACAAGTCAATAAGGCCGGAAAAAGCCCGACTCATTCACATGTAACCAGAGCGTCGGAGATGGAACCTGAGCTTCTGCTAGATGGCAGCCCTATAGTGTAAGGGCACGTTAGGGACGGTCCCATCTCCAATGTATGGAACATATAGGAATGTGCCAGGTCCACTGCGTTCACCTTCACCTCCCAATCCAAGTCACTGCACGTCATCTCCAAAATCTGGGACAGCACGGTGTCCGAGTCTTGGAGTTTTTGCATCCGACCATTCCTTAGCAAGTCATTAAACATCTTTACTAGGGTTGAGCGAAACGGGTCGAACATTTTCAAAAGTCGCCGACTTTTGGCTAAGTCGGGGTTTCATGAAACCCGATCCGACCCCTGTGCGGGGTCGGCCATGCGGTACGCGACTTTCGCGCCAAAGTCGCGTTTCAATGACGCGAAAAGCGCCATTTCTCAGCCAATGAAGGTAAACGCAGAGTGTGGGCAGCGTGATGACATAGGTCCTGGTCCCCACCATCTTAGAGAAGGGCATTGCAGTGATTGGCTTGCTGTCTGCGACGTCACAGGGGCTATAAAGAGGCGTTCCCGCCGACCGCCATCTTACTGCTGCTGATCTGAGCTTAGGGAGAGGTTGCTGCCGCTTTGTCAGAAGCAGGGATAGCGTTAGGCAGGGTCCATTAACCACAAAACCGCTTGTGCTGCAGCGATTTGCACTGTCCAACACCACCCTCGGTGTGCAGGGACAGTGGAATTTTTTTTTTTTTTTTTTTTCCCCTCAGCGCTGTAGCTCATTGGGCTGCCCTAGAAGGCTCCCTGATAGCTGCATTGCTGTGTGTACGCCGCTGTGCAAACCAACTGCTTTTTTCAAAGCACAAATCCTCTTGTTCCTTCCTTTCTGCACAGCTATCTTTTTTGTTTGTCCACACTTTTTATTTCATTTGTGCATCAGTCCACTCCTTATTGCTGCCTGCCATACCTGGCTGAGATTACTGCAGGCAGGGAGATAGTAGCTGCCTGCCATACCTGGCTGAGATTACTGCAGGCAGGGAGATAGTAATTGTAGGACATTCCCTGTTTTTTTTTTTTTTTTTTTTTTGGTGGGAGATTAAGATTGGCAATTTGGCATTTCTGCTAGAGTGCCATCCCTGTGTGTGCCATCTCTCTCACATAGTGGGCCATAGAAAGCCTTTTCATTTTTCTGTATTTTTTTTTGTGGGGTGTATAAATTCTCCCTGATAAAAATACAGTGGGAGATTAATATTGGCCTTTGGGCTTGTGTGCCAGTCCTGAGTGTGCCATCTCTCTCACAAATAGTGGGCCATAGAAAGCCTATTTTATTTTTTTTTGGGTTTTATAAATTCTCCCTGAAAAAAAGGGAGATTAATATTGGCCTCTGGGCTTCTGTGCCAGTCCTGAGCGTGCCATCTGTGCCAGTCCTGAGCGTCCCATCTCTCTCACAAATAGTGGGCCATAGAAAGCCTATTTAATTTTTTTTTTGGTTTTATAAATTTTCCCTGAAAAAAGGGAGATTAATATTGGCCTCTGGGCTTGTGTGCCAGTTGTGAGCGTGCCATCTGTGCCAGTCCTGAGCGTGCCATCTCTCTCACAAATAGTGGGCCATAGAAAGCCTATTTAATTTTTTTTTTGGTTTTATAAATTTTCCCTGAAAAAAGGGAGATTAATATTGGCCTCTGGGCTTGTGTGCCAGTTGTGAGCGTGCCATCTGTGCCAGTCCTGAGCGTGCCATCTCTCTCACAAATAGTGGGCCATAGAAAGCCTATTTAAATATTTTTTTGGTTTTATAAATTCTCCCAGAAAAAAAGGGAGATTAATATTGGCCTCTGGGCTTCTGTGCCAGTTGTGAGCGTGCCATCTGTGCCAGTCCTGAGCGTGCCATCTCTCTCACAAATAGTGGGCCATAGAAAGCCTATTTAAATATTTTTTTGGTTTTATAAATTCTCCCAGAAAAAAAGGGAGATTAATATTGGCCTCTGGGCTTCTGTGCCAGTCCTGAGCGTGCCATCTGTGCCAGTCCTGAGCGTCCCATCTCTCTCACAAATAGTGGGCCATAGAAAGCCTATTTTATTTTTTTTTTGGGTTTCAGAAATTCTCCCTGGAAAAAAAAAGGGAGATTAATATTGCCCTTTGGGCTTGTGTGCCAGTACTAAGCGTTCCATCTCTCTCTCTCTCTCAGTCAGTGGGCCATAGAACGCATATTTTTGGTTTTATTTGTTTTCTAAATTCTCCCTGAAAAAATCATTTTATTTTATTTGGTTTCTAAATTCTTCCTGATAAAATCATATTTTTTTTATTATTTTTATTTCTAAAGTCTCCCTGAAAAAAAAAAAAAAAAAAAACAACCAAAAAAACAGTGGGAGATTAATATTGGCCTTTCTGCTTGTGTGCCAGTCTTGACTCCTGGGTGTGCCATCTCTCTCTCTCTCTCTCTCTCTCTCTCTCTCTCTCTCTCTCTCTCCAATTGTGGTCCATAGAAAGCCTATATTTTTTTTCCTTGATTTGGGTTCTAAAATCTACCAGAGAAAATAACTACATCAATCATTGGTAGAAAAATATTGGCCTCTGGGTTTGTGTGCCACTCCTGACTCCTGTGTGCGTCATCTCTCAGTCAGTGGGCCATAGAACGCCTATTTTTGGTTTTATTTGTTTTCTAAATTCTCCCTGAAAAAATTATTTTATTTTATTTGGTTTCTAAATTCTTCCTGATAAAATCATATTTTTTTTATTATTTTTTTTTCTAAAGTCTCCCTGAAAAAAAAAAAAAAAAAAACAACCAAAAAAAACAGTGGGAGATTAATATTGGCCTTTCTGCTTGTGTGCCAGTCTTGACTCCTGGGTGCGTCATCTCTCAGTCAGTGGGCCATAGAACGCCTATTTTTGGTTTTATTTGTTTTCTAAATTCTCCCTGAAAAAATCATTTTATTTTATTTGGTTTCTAAATTCTTCCTGATAAAATCATATTTTTTTTATTATTTTTTTTTCTAAAGTCTCCCTGAAAAAAAAAAAAAAAAAAACAACCAAAAAAAACAGTGGGAGATTAATATTGGCCTTTCTGCTTGTGTGCCAGTCTTGACTCCTGGGTGTGCCATCTCTCTCTCTCTCTCTCTCCAATTGTGGTCCATAGAAAGCCTACATTTTTTTTCCTTGATTTGGGTTCCAAAATCTACCAGAGAAAATAACTCCATCAATCATTGGTAGAAAAATATTGGCCTCTGGGCTTGTGTGCCACTCCTGATTCCTGTGTGCGTCATCTCTCACTCAGTGGCCCATAGAAAGCATATAGTTTGTTACATTTGTTTTCTAAATTCTCCCTGCAAAAATCTATTTTTTTTTTTTTGGGGGGTTTCTAAAGTGTTCCTGAAAAAAATAAAAATAAAAAAAAAATAATAGTGTGACATTAATATTAACATTTGTGCTTCAGTGACAGTCCTGCGTGTGGGGCATCTCTCTAATTTGCAGCCACCAAAAAAAGAGTGTGTAACATTGGGCCTGATTTTCGCTGTGGTCTCACCAACCTGTAAAGGGGTAGCTAAATCATACAGAAGTTATAGCTCACCGTGTAAGTTGTGTGACTGCAACAAATAACGTTAGTTTGGTTACGTTTTTAAAACAATGAGGAAGTCTAGTGGAAGAGGTCGTGGCCGGGGGCGTTCATTGTCAGCTGGTAATGAGGGTAGTGGTAGTGGTGGAGCATCAGGTGGTCGTGGGGGAAAAAATATTGCACCTAAGTCTGGAGCTGTGGAGCCAGGTTCGTCGTCCGGCTACACAAGGCCTCGAACGCTCCCTTTTCTGGGATTAGGAAAACCGCTTTTAAAGCCGGAGCAGCAAGAGCAAGTTTTGGCTTATCTTGCTGACTCAGCCTCTAGCTCTTTTGCCTCATCTCGTGAAACTGGTAAAAGTAAAAGCAGCGCGTCGTTAGTGGATGTTCACGGTCAGGGACAAGTCACTTCCTTGTCCTCTTCAGCAAAAACAACAACAGAGAAGAATGCAGCAGGCGACACAACGGGTTACTCCATGGAGCTCTTTACACATACCGTCCCTGGCTTAGAAAGTGAAGCAGTTAACAGTCCATGCCCATTACAAATTGAATCTGACATGGAGTGCACTGACGCACAGCCACAGCCAGACTACTATGCTGGTCCTTTGACTCAGACCACAACATTGCCCTCGCAGGGTGCTGATCAAGAATCAGACCCTGATGAGACTATGTTGCCCCATCACGAACGCTATACCACCGAACGACACGGTGACACAGACGAAGTTGCGCAGGAGGTACAAGAAGAGTTATTAGATGACCCAGTTCTTGACCCCGATTGGCAGCCATTGGGGGAACAGGGTGCAGGCGGCAGCAGTTCTGAAGCAGAGGAGGAGGAGGGGCCGCAGCAGGCATCAACATCGCCACAGGTTCCATCTGCCGGGCCCGTATCTTGCCCAAAACGCGTGGCAAAGCCAAAACCTGGTGGAGGACAGCGTGGCCATCCGGTTAAAGCTCAGTCTGCAATGCCTGAAAAGGTATCCGATGCTAGAAAGAGTGCAGTCTGGCATTTTTTTAAACAACATCCAATTGATCAGCGCAAAGTCATCTGTCAAAAATGTTCTACTTCCTTAAGCAGAGGTCAGAATCTGAAAAGTCTCAATACTAGTTGCATGCATAGACATTTAACCACCATGCATTTGAAAGCTTGGACTAACTACCAAACGTCCCTTAAGGTTGTTGCACCCTCGGCCAATGAAGCTAGTCATCAACGCAACATCCCTTCCGGCAGTGTAGGACCACCATTTAGCGCACCACCTGCTGTATCTGTGCAGGTATCTTTGCCAGGCCAAAGCAGTCAGGGTCAGGGAATCACCAGTTTCGTAGTAGGAAACACTGCATCTAGGGCACCGGCGGCAACAATACCATCTCCCACCGTCTCTCAGTCTGCCATGTCCACCGGCACCCCCGCTAGTTCCACGATCTCCAGCTCTCCAGTCCAGCTCACCCTACATGAGACTATGGTTAGAAAAAGGAAATACTTAGCCTCGCATCCGCGTACACAGGGTTTGAACGCCCACATAGCTAGACTAATCTCGTTAGAGATGATGCCCTACCGGTTAGTTGAAAGCGAAGCTTTCAAAGACCTGATGGACTACGCTGTACCACGCTACGAGCTACCCAGTCGACACTTTTTTTCCAGAAAAGCCATCCCAGCCCTCCACCAGCATGTTAAAGAGCGCATCGTCCATGCACTCAGGCAATCTGTGAGCACAAAGGTGCACCTGACAACAGATGCATGGACCAGTAGGCATGGCCAGGGACGTTACGTGTCCATCACGGCACACTGGGTAAATGTGGTGGATTCAGGGTCCACAGGGGACAGCAAGTTTGGGACAGTTCTGCCTAGCCCACGGTCTAGTAAACAGTTGTCTGTAGCCGTTCGCACCCCCTCCTCCTCCTCCTCCTCCTCCTCGTCCTCCTGCAGAAGCAAGAGCTCGTCCACAGACCGCAGTCGCACAAACACTCCATCCGCACCTGCCACTGTTGCACACCAGGTCTCCCATTATGGGGCAGCTACTGGCATACGTCAGCAGGCTGTATTGGCTATGAAGTGTTTGGGCGACAATAGACACACCGCGGAAGTTCTGTCCGAGTTCTTGCAGCAAGAAACGCAGTCGTGGCTGGGCACTGTAGATCTTGAGGCAGGCAAGGTAGTGAGTGATAACGGAAGGAATTTCATGGCTGCCATCTCCCTTTCCCAACTGAAACACATTCCTTGCCTGGCTCACACCTTAAACCTGGTGGTGCAGTGCTTCCTGAAAAGTTATCCGGGGTTATCCGACCTGCTCCTCAAAGTGCGTGGACTTTGCGCACATATCCGCCGTTCGCCTGTACACTCCAGCCGTATGCAGACCTATCAGCGTTCTTTGAACCTTCCCCAGCATCGCCTAATCATAGACGTTGCAACAAGGTGGAACTCAACACTGCACATGCTTCAGAGACTGTGCGAACAGAGGCGGGCTGTTATGTTTTTGTGGGAGGATACACATACACGGGCAGGCAGTAGGATGGCAGACATGGAGTTGTCAGGTGTGCAGTGGTCGAAGATTCAAGACATGTGTCAAGTCCTTCAGTGTTTTGAGGAATGCACACGGCTGGTTAGTGCAGACAACGCCATAATAAGCATGAGCATCCCCCTAATGCGTCTGCTGATGCAAAGTTTGACGCACATAAAGGATCAGGCGTCTGCACCAGAGGAAGAGGAAAGCCTTGATGACAGTCAGCGATTGTCTGGTCAGGGCAGTGTACATGACGAGGTACCGGGCGAAGAGGAGGTGGAGGATGAGGAGGATGATGGGGATGAGTATATTTTTAATGAGGAAGCTTTCCCGGGGGCACGGGAAATTGGTGGCGTGGCAAGGCCGGGTTCTGGTTTTTTGAGGGACACAAGTGACGTAGATTTGCCTGCAACTGCCCCTCAACCAAGCACAACCGCAGATTTGACAACGGGAACTTTGGCCCACATGGCGGATTATGCCTTGCGTATCCTCAAAAGGGACACACGCATTACAAAAATGATGAACGATGACGATTACTGGTTGGCCTGCCTCCTTGATCCTCGCTATAAAGGCAAATTGCAAAATATTATGCCACATGAGAACTTGGAACTAATATTAGCAACAAAACAATCAACTCTTGTTGACCGTTTGCTTCTGGCATTCCCTGCACACAGCGCCCGTGATCGTTCTCACACGAGCTCCAGGGGCCAGCAGACCAGAGGTGTTAGAGGGGCAGAAATCAGAAGTGGCGTTGGCCAGAGGGGTTTTCTGACCAGGTTGTGGAGTGATTTTTCTATGACCGCAGACAGGACAGGTACTGCAGCATCAATTCAAAGTGACAGGAGACAACATTTGTCCAGTATGGTTACAAACTATTTTTCATCCCTTATCGACGTTCTCCCTCAACCGTCATTCCCATTTGATTACTGGGCATCCAAATTAGACACCTGGCCAGAATTGGCAGAATATGCATTGCAGGAGCTTGCTTGCCCGGCAGCTAGTGTCCTATCAGAAAGAGTATTCAGTGCTGCAGGTTCAATACTAACAGAAAAAAGGACTCGTCTGGCTACCCAAAATGTAGATGATCTAACCTTCATTAAAATGAACCACAACTGGATTTCAAAATCTTTTGCCCCACCCTGCCCGGCTGACACCTAGCTTTCCTATGAAAAGGTCTTGCCTGTGGACTATTCTGAATGACTTTTCCAATCTCGTAATTTTCTTCACCTGATTGTCCAGCATACGACATGTTTCCACCTCACGAAATGGCCAAACTCCCCACACGGGGCCGTGCTATCGCCACTTTGCGCTTGGACCCTTGAGAGTGCTGTTTGTCTGAAGAGGTGGGTGTGGCCGCTTTTGGTCGACGGCACTGCCACTGGGTCCCTCATAGTACAATAAAGTGTCTCTGGCGGTGGTGGTGCGCACCCAACGTCAGACACACCGTTGTAATATGAGGGGCCCTGTGCCTGTACCGCCGGCCACAAGACAGTTCCCCCCCCCAGCTCAAACAGTGCTCTACCACTAGCAAAATTATCTCTCACAGCTTCACCAATGTGTAGTCTAGCCGCTGACATCCTTCAATGCCTGGCACTGACAATACCATTGTTTTGACATTTTTGTTATGTTAGGCCTTCGAAGCCTGTCTGCGGTCCCTTCTTTCTACAACTACTACACTGACCAGGCCACTGCTGGCCGTGTTACCCTGGAACCAATTTAAAAGTGCCTACAGTCAGCCCAATTTTGTTATGTTAGGCCTTCGAAGACTGTCTGCCGTCACTCCTTCCACTAGACTTCCACTGACCATACACTGCTGCCCATGTACCCCTGGAACCAATTTAAAGTGCCTACAGCCAGCCCAATTTTGTTATGTTAGGCCTTCGAAGCCTGTCTGCGGTCACTCCTTCCACTAGACTTCCACTGACCAGACCACTGCTGCCCGTGTACCCCTGGAACCAATTTAAAAGTGCCTACAGCCAGCCCAAGTTTGTTATGTTAGGCCTTGGAAGCCTGTCTGCGGTCACTCCTTCCACTAGACTTCCACTGACCAGACCACTGCTGCCCGTGTACCCCTGGAACCAATTTAAAAGTGCCTACAGCCAGCCCAAGTTTGTTATGTTAGGCCTTGGAAGCCTGTCTGCGGTCACTCCTTCCACTAGACTTCCACTGACCAGACCACTGCTGCCCGTGTACCCCTGGAACCAATTTAAAAGTGCCTACAGCCAGCCCAAGTTTGTTATGTTAGGCCTTGGAAGCCTGTCTGCGGTCACTCCTTCCACTAGACTTCCACTGACCAGACCACTGCTGCCCGTGTACCCCTGGAACCAATTTAAAATTGCCTACAGCCATGTGTTATTATTTTAGGCCTTCGATGCCTGTCTGCGGTCACTCCTTCCACTAGGCCTCCACTGACCACACCACTGCTGTCCGTGTACCCCTGGAACCAATTTAAAATTGCCTACAGCCATGTGTTATTATTTTAGGCATTCGATGCCTGTCTGCGGTCCATTTTTTCAACTACTACTACACTGACCAGGTCACTGCTGCCCGTGTACCCCTGGAACCAATTTAAAATTGCCTACAGCCATGTGTTATTATTTTAGGCCTTCGATGCCTGTCTGCGGTCACTCCTTCCACTAGGCCTCCACTGACCACACCACTGCTGTCCGTGTACCCCTGGAACCAATTTAAAATTGCCTACAGCCAGCCCAATTTTTTTATTTTAGGCCTTCGATGCCTGTCTGCGGTCCATTCTTTCAACTACTACTACACTGACCAGGTCACTGCTGCCCGTGTACCCCTGGAACCAATTTAAAATTGCCTACAGCCATGTGTTATTATTTTAGGCATTCGATGCCTGTCTGCGGTCCATTTTTTCAACTACTACTACACTGACCAGGTCACTGCTGCCCGTGTACCCCTGGAACCAATTTAAAATTGCCTACAGCCATGTGTTATTATTTTAGGCCTTCGATGCCTGTCTGCGGTCACTCCTTCCACTAGGCCTCCACTGACCACACCACTGCTGCCCGTGTACCCCTGGAACCAATTTAAAATTGCCTACAGCCAGCCCAATTTTTTTATTTTAGGCCTTCGATGCCTGTCTGCGGTCCATTCTTTCAACTACTACTACACTGACCAGGTCACTGCTGCCCGTGTACCCCTGGAACCAATTTAAAATTGCCTACAGCCATGTGTTATTATTTTAGGCCTTCGATGCCTGTCTGCGGTCACTCCTTCCACTAGGCCTCCACTGACCACACCACTGCTGTCCGTGTACCCCTGGAACCAATTTAAAATTGCCTACAGCCAGCCCAATTTTTTTATTTTAGGCCTTCGATGCCTGTCTGCGGTCCATTCTTTCAACTACTACTACACTGACCAGGTCACTGCTGCCCGTGTACCCCTGGAACCAATTTAAAATTGCCTACAGCCATGTGTTATTATTTTAGGCATTCGATGCCTGTCTGCGGTCCATTTTTTCAACTACTACTACACTGACCAGGTCACTGCTGCCCGTGTACCCCTGGAACCAATTTAAAATTGCCTACAGCCATGTGTTATTATTTTAGGCCTTCGATGCCTGTCTGCGGTCACTCCTTCCACTAGGCCTCCACTGACCACACCACTGCTGTCCGTGTACCCCTGGAACCAATTTAAAATTGCCTACAGCCATGTGTTATTATTTTAGGCCTTCGATGCCTGTCTGCGGTCACTCCTTCCACTAGGCCTCCACTGACCACACCACTGCTGTCCGTGTACCCCTGGAACCAATTTAAAATTGCCTACAGCCATGTGTTATTATTTTAGGCATTCGATGCCTGTCTGCGGTCCATTTTTTCAACTACTACTACACTGACCAGGTCACTGCTGCCCGTGTACCCCTGGAACCAATTTAAAATTGCCTACAGCCATGTGTTATTATTTTAGGCCTTCGATGCCTGTCTGCGGTCACTCCTTCCACTAGGCCTCCACTGACCACACCACTGCTGTCCGTGTACCCCTGGAACCAATTTAAAATTGCCTACAGCCAGCCCAATTTTTTTATTTTAGGCCTTCGATGCCTGTCTGCGGTCCATTCTTTCAACTACTACTACACTGACCAGGGCACTGCTGGCCGTGTACCCCTGGAACCAACATCAGAAAATATAAAAATAAGTATTTTGCTTATAAAAAAGAAAATACTGGTGAGATATCAAATGCAGACATTTTAACATTAAAAACAAACACACAACTAAAATCTGGTACAGTACTAAAAATGGCCACCAGCTACAATTACTTTCTCCTGCAAGTAGTTAACTGAAAGTTTTTTTAAATTGAAAACACACATATGGCATCCACCGAGTGTTGTCCTGTCGCGTCTTCTTTATATTATTGCCGAGAAGATGCAAAATAATGAAAATAATAAAATCATTAATTACCAAAATAATAGAGAAAGTCAACACCACATTGCAAATAAACATTCATTCCAAATAAAGAAGCAGGGCGCGTCCGAGGGTGAGTATATACCTAATAAGAATATAATCACCCTCGGACGCGCAATGCTTATTTCCAACAGCCTTCCTTCCTAAGAATCAGCCCTTCCGTCGTGTAGAGAGACGTTGTGTTACACTCCAAGGTGTTCCCCAGGTTGCCTTTCCTGAGCTTCGATCTTCCGGCTCTCGTTTAGTAGTTCTTGGAAACTACTCTGCATTAGGCCTTCAAATTGGGTATGGGGTGTAGAGAGATGGTGTGTTCCACTCCAAGGTGTTCCCCAGGTTGCCTTTCCTGAGCTTCGATCTTCCGGCTCTCGTTTAGTAGTTGTTGGAAACTACGCTGCATTAGGCCTTCAAATTGGGTATGGGGTGTAGCGAGAGGGTGTGTTACACTCCAAGGTGTTCCCCAGGTTGCCTTTCCTGAGCTTCGATCTTCATGCTCTCGTTTAGTAGTTCTTGGAAACTACACTGCATTAGGCCTTCAAATTGGGTATGGGGTGTAGAGAGAGGGTGTGTTACACTCCAAGGTGTTCCCCAGGTTGCCTTTCCTGAGCTTCGATATTCCGGCTCTCGTTTAGTAGTTGTCGGAAACTACGCTGCATTAGGCCTACAAATTGGGTATGGGGCGTAGAGAGAGGGTGTGTTACACTCCAAGGTGTTCCCCAGGTTGCCTTTCCTGAGCTTCGATATTCCGGCTCTCGTTTAGTAGTTGTCGGAAACTACGCTGCATTAGGCCTACAAATTGGGTATGGGGTGTAGAGAGAGGGTGTGTTACACTCCAAGGTGTTCCCCAGGTTGCCTTTCCTGAGCTTCGATCTTCATGCTCTCGTTTAGTAGTTGTCGGAAACTACGCTGCATTAGGCCTACAAATTGGGTATGGGGTGTAGAGAGAGGGTGTGTTACACTCCAAGGTGTTCCCCAGGTTGCCTTTCCTGAGCTTCGATCTTCATGCTCTCGTTTAGTAGTTGTCGGAAACTACGCTGCATTAGGCCTACAAATTGGGTATGGGGTGTAGAGAGAGGGTTTGTTACACTCCAAGGTGTTCCCCAGGTTGCCTTTCCTGAGCTTCGATCTTCCGGCTCTCGTTTAGTAGTTGTTGGAAACTACGCTGCATTAGGCCTTCAAATTGGGTATGGGGTGTAGCGAGAGGGTGTGTTACACTCCAAGGTGTTCCCCAGGTTGCCTTTCCTGAGCTTCGATCTTCCGGCTCTCGTTTAGTAGTTCTTGGAAACTACACTGCATTAGACCTTCAAATTGGGTATGGGGTGTAGAGAGAGGGTGTGTTACACTCTAAGGTGTTCCCCAGGTTTCCTTGCCATTGCTTCGGTCTTCCGACTCTCGTTTAGTAGTTGTAGAAAAGTACACTGCATTAGGCCATACAAAATGGGTATGGGGTGGAGAGAGATGGTGTGTTACACTCCAAGGTGTTCCCCAGGTTGCCTTTCCTGAGCTTCTATCTTCAGGCTCTCATTAAATTGTGGTTAAATGGAACAACTGCATTTGGCGTACTAGTTGGTTTGGGGCCTACTATCGGTGTCTGCCACTCCTTGCTGTTCTCCTCCACTGAACAAAGCTGTGCCGCCTGTTTACTACGGTTGCCAATTTTGAACTGCATTTCGACTACTTACTGATTTGGCCCTACTCTCTGTGTCAGCCTCTCATTCCAGTTGTCCTCCACTGCAATGCCCCCTGGTTATTCCTGTGTTACCAATTTTGAACTGCATTTAGCCCACTTTCTTCTTTGGGCCTATATCTGTGTTTCCACTTCATCGTGCCCATTGCCCAGCCAGTGATAGATGAGTCTGCTGGTACATTGACCCATAACGCAACATTCCCCGTGCACGCTACACAACAACATTGTGACCCTGCTGAAAGTCAGGTTGCTCTTCCCGCATACCATACCACCTTACACGGGGACAAAGAGGAAGGTGCAGATGAAAGTGCAGGTTCCTTCATCAGGTGGGGGGAGGAATACTAGTTGGCGACGTCACTGGCACAGGGCCTCTCATAGTACGCAAAAGTGTTGCTGCCGGTGGGAGGCGCCCCCGCCGTGCAAACACACCGCTGTACTTTGAGGGGCTCTGTGCCAGTGCCAATGCCAACGAGTGGGCCCCCCCTGCTTGCTCAGGTTCACAGCACTTGCAAAGTTGAAATACTTACCTCTCCCTGCTCCACTGCCGTGACGTGGTCCAGATTTCCTGGGCCCACTAATTACTTGAACCAGCCCTACCCCCCACAACTTTAGCCAAATGACCCCCAATTTCAAATGCCTTCCAATTATTATAAGGTAAATTACGCTTGACAAGCTTCATTAAGAAGAATGGATGGTTTTGACATTAAAATGGCCACTCTAGGTGTTTTCCTGGCCCCCACTCACTGCCGACTATGCTGCCCCATTGACTTGCATTGGGTTTCGTGTTTCGGTCGATCCCGACTTTACGTCATAATCGGCCGATTTCACTCGACCCGACTTTGGACATAGTCGGGTTTCGCAAAACCCGGCTCGACTCTAAAAAGGTCAAGGTCGCTCAACTCTAATCTTTACCACCGCCCTCCTGGGGAAACCTTTCATTCCATGGGGCACCAGAGCCTGTAGGAAGGACACAATTATTGATTATTAACCTTCCATAGCATATCATCCCGCACCACAGCGGAGACACTTGAGGGCACATAGAGGCGGGTTATCATCACTTGTGCCTTCTCCTTTGCTACAGCTCGAAGTATCGGCAATGCTGATGAGAATACTGGGCCCAGCGATCACTTGGCTGGATATGGAAACGTGGAGAGGAAAAACGAGGATGATGACAGGGATTACAGCAGCACCCCACGTGCAGATGGCGGTGCCTAGAAAATCTAGTACATCTGCCTCATTTTGGAGAGGTGCACTGCTGACATGAAGGATTGATAATCTCTCCCTGAGAGAGAGAAAGAGAGAGATAAAGTGAAAGAGAGAGAATGAGAAAGAAGGAGATAGAGAGAAAGAAAGGGAGAAAGAGAGAGAGAGAGACAAAGAGACATAAAGAGAGAGAGAGAGAAGAGAGATAAAGAAAGAGAGAAGGAGAGAGATAGATATAAAGTAAGAAAAAGAGAAAGCAAGGGAAAGAGAGGGAGAGAGAGAAATAGAAAGGAAGAAAGAGTAAGAGTGAGAGAAAGATTTAGAGAAAAAAGAAGAGAGAAAGAAAGAGAGGAGAGCGAAGAGAGAAAGGAGAGAAGGAAATAATGAAAGAGAGGAGAGAGAAATAGAGATTAAGAAAGAGGGAGAGAGAGAGAAAGAAGAAGAGAGGGGAGACTGCTCTATATACTGTACACTCTGGTCTATAAATTGTACACACTGCTGTATATACTTTACACACTGCTCTATATACTGTACACACTGCTGTATGTACTGTACACACTGGCTCTATATACTGTGCACACTGCTGTATATACTGTACACTCTGCTCTATATACTGTGTACTCTGCTGTATATACTGTACACTCTGCTGTATATACTGTACCCTCTCCTCTAGTATCAGTGACACTTATTACACTGCTGATCTGGGCTGTGCAGATGTGATGTTGTGCACTATATATACTATGTACAGCTGTGTTCTCTGTGTAGACGCTGGATTTTGTGTCTCCGCTTTTCTCCCAATATTCCCCTTTTACACAATAGTGGGGGTCACATAAATCCATTAATATTTCAGTTTTCTCCCCGGAGATGTTTATGTGTTTGGTTGGGGAGTCGCAGTGTGCAGCTGTCGCCTCATCAGAGCTCTTCGCACCATGACAGGCCGCAGCGGTCACAGCTTCACACTGGGTAAGACACGATATCAGGCAGGTGATTGCAATCAGCCACCGATGTGGATCATCTACTGGTGTGGAACACGTGTCCCCCCAATCCTCTGCACATACGGGGTACAGTGACACCACAGGTCAGGGAGGTGGCAGTCAGCGGAGGCCGTCGCCTGTGTTACCCTTCTGGGTTGTCAGCAGCTCCAGCTCGTCCCCACATCGTACAATCAGCTTCCTGTGCGATAGACATAGGAGTAAAGATCCCTGTGATGGTGACAGGAGCCGGGAATAGGAGGAACGAGCTCCCGCAGCAGATTTATCTCCCCGGTACACAGTGAGGTGCGGATCGGGAGGACGGCGGCGATGATCCCGGGATTTCCTCTCCGCTCTTTCCCGGCATCTCTGCTAGTGACGGCTACAAATGGCCGGTGGAGATGTTGGAGAAGGGGAGGCGACGGAGGAATCGCGCTCTGCTGTCCGGTGTTAGCCGGTAAAGGGCTTTTATCCCGGGCAGGGAAGCACAAGGGGAGAGCGGAGCTTCACTCGGACTCAGCTGGGAGGGGGCGGGGCCTTTGTCCAGTGTCAGCCAACAGAAGCTCAGGACGGTGCTGCTCAGCAGCCAATCAGTGCGCAGTAAGCCTGTACATATAACAGGCGCCTCCAGCTCCGGCCTCAGTGTTTTCCTTCCTATCAGGAAATATTTTCATTTTGCTTCAGCAGCACATGATGGCAGAGACCGCGCCAGCCGCCGCTCCCCCTCCCGCAGAACCGGCCGCCAAATCCAAGAAGCAGCCGAAGAAATCTGCTGCCAAGAAGAGCAATAAACCCTCCGGCCCCAGCGTCTCCGAGCTGATCGTGAAAGCCGTGTCCGCCTCCAAGGAGCGCAGCGGGGTGTCTCTGGCCGCCCTGAAGAAGGCTCTGTCTGCTGGAGGATACGATGTAGAGAAGAACAACAGCCGCCTGAAGCTGGCCGTCAAGGCTCTGGTCACCAAGGGCGCCCTCCTCCAGGTGAAAGGCAGCGGCGCCTCCGGGTCCTTCAAGCTGAACAAGAAGCAGGAGACGAAGGACAAAGTGGCCAAGAAGAAGCCAGCAGCTGCGGCCAAACCCAAGAAACCCGCTGCTGCCAAGAAAGCCGCCAAATCTCCGAAGAAGCCCAAGAAGGCTCCGACTGCGGCCAAGAAGAGCCCGAAAAAGGCCAAGAAGCCCGCAGCAGCCAAGAAAGCGGCCAAGAGCCCCAAGAAGCCGAAAGCCGCTCCCAAGCCCAAGAAGGTGACGAAGAGTCCAGCTAAGAAGGCGGCCAAACCCGCCAAGAGTCCGGCTAAGAAGGCTGCGAAAGCCAAGAAGCCCGCGGCTAAGAAATAAGCTGCAGCCCCTGTTCTGTTACCACAAAGGCTCTTATAAGAGCCACCACCTCCTCCCCGCGGAGCTGTATGATCAGTGCCACCACCTCCTCCCCGCAGAGCTGTATGATCAGTGCCACCACTTCCTCCCCGCAGAGCTGTATGATCAGTGCCACCACTTCCTCCCCGCAGAGCTGTATCATCAGTGCCACCACCTCCTCCCCGCAGAGCTGTATGATCAGTGCCACCACCTCCTCCCCGCAGAGCTGTATGATCAGTGCCACCACTTCCTCCCCGCAGAGCTGTATGATCAGTGCCACCACTTCCTCCCCGCAGAGCTGTATCATCAGTGCCACCACCTCCTCCCCGCAGAGCTGTATGATCAGTGCCACCACCTTCTCCCCGCAGAGCTGTATGATCAGAGCCACCACCTCCTCCCCGCAGAGCTGTATGATCAGAGCCACCATCTCCTCCCCGCAGAGCTGTATGATCAGTGCCACCTCCTCCTCCCCGCAGAGCTGTATGATCAGAGCCACCACCTCCTCCCCGCAGAGATGTATGATCAGAGCCACCACCTCCTCCTTGCAGAGCTGTATGATCAGAGAAATCACCTCCTCCCCGCAGAGCTGTATGATCAGTGCCACCACCTCCTCCCCGCAGAGCTGTATGATCAGTGCCACCACCTCCTCCCCGCAGAGCTGTATGATCAGTGCCACCACCTCCTCCCCGCAGAGCTGTATGATCAGTGCCACCACCTCCTCCCTGCAGAGCTGTATGATCAGAGAAATCACCTCCTCCCCGCACAGCTGTATGATCAGTACCACCACCTCCTCCCTGCAGAGCTGTATGATCAGAGAAATCACCTCCTCCCCGCAGAGCTGTATGATCAGTGCCACCACCTCCTCCCCGCAGAGCTGTATGATCAGTGCCACCACCTCCTCCCCGCAGAGCTGTATGATCAGTGCCACCTCCTCCCCGCAGAGCTGTATGATCAGTGCCACCACCTCCTCCCCGCAGAGCTGTATGATCAGTGCCACCACCTCCTCCCCGCAGAGCTGTATGATCAGTGCCACCACCTCCTCCCCGCAGAGCTGTATGATCAGTGCCACCTCCTCCTCCCCGCAGAGCTGTATGATCAGAGCCACCACCTCTTCCCTGCAGAGCTGTATGATCAGAGAAATCACCTCCTCCCCGCACAGCTGTATGATCAGTACCACCACCTCCTCCCCGCAGAGCTGTATGATCAGAGCCACCACCTCCTCCCCGCAGAGCTGTATGATCAGTGCCACCACCTCCTCCCCGCACAGCTGTATGATCAGTGCCACCACCTCCTCCCCGCACAGCTGTATGATCAGTGCCACCAACTCCTCCCCGCAGAGCTGCATGATCAGAGCCACCACCTCCTCCCCGCAGAGCGGTATGATCAGAGCCACCACCTCCTCCCCGCAGAGCTGTATGATCAGTGCCACCACCTCCTCCCCGCAGAGCTGTATCATCAGTGCCACCACCTACTCCTCCCTGCAGAGCTGTATGATCAGAGAAATCACCTCCACCCCGCAGAGCTGTATGATCAGTGCCACCACCTCCTCCCCGCAGAGCTGTATCATCAGTGCCACCACCTACTCCTCCCTGCAGAGCTGTATGATCAGAGAAATCACCTCCACCCCGCAGAGCTGTATGATCAGTGCCACCACCTTCTCCCCCGCAGAGCTGTATGATCAGAGCCACCACTTCCTCCCCGCAGAGCTGTATAATCAGTGCCACCACCTCCACCCCGCAGAGCTGTATGATCAGAGAAATCACCTCCACCCCGCAGAGCTGTATGATCAGAGCCACCACCTCCTCCCCGCAGAGCTGTATGATCTGAGCCACCACCCTCTCCCCGCAGAGCTGTATAATCAGTGCCACCACCTCCTCCCCGCAGAGCTGTATGATCAGTGCCACCACCTCCTCCCCGCAGAGCTGTATGATCAGTGCCACCACCTCCTCCCCGCAGAGCTGTATGATCAGTGCCACCTCCTCCTCCCCGCAGAGCTGTATGATCAGAGCCACCTCCTCCTCCCCGCAGAGCTGTATGATCAGTGCCACCACCTCCTCCCCGCAGAGCTGTATGATCAGTGCCACCACCTCCTCCCCGCAGAGCTGTATGATCAGTGCCACCACCTCCTCCCCGCAGAGCTGTATGATCAGAGCCACCACCTCCTCCCCGCAGAGCTGTATGATCAGTGCCACCTCCTCCTCCCCGCAGAGCTGTATGATCAGAGCCACCTCCTCCTCCCCGCAGAGCTGTATGATCAGTGCCACCACCTCCTCCCCGCAGAGCTGTATGATCAGTGCCACCACCTCCTCCCCGCAGAGCTGTATGATCAGTGCCACCTCCTCCTCCCCGCAGAGCTGTATGATCAGAGCCACCACCTCCTCCCCGCAGAGCTGTATGATCAGAGACACCACCTCCTCCCTGCAGAGCTGTATGATCAGAGAAATCACCTCCTCCCCGCACAGCTGTATGATCAGTACCACCACCTCCTCCCCGCAGAGCTGTATGATCAGAGCCACCACCTCCTCCCCGCAGAGCTGTATGATCAGTACCACCACCTCCTCCCCGCAGAGCTGTATGATCAGTGCCACCACCTCCTCCCCGCAGAGCTGCATGATCAGAGCCACCACCTCCTCTCCGCAGAGCTGTATGATCAGAGCCACCACCTCCTCCCTGCAGAGCTGTATGATCAGAGAAATCACCTCCTCCCCGGAGAGCCGTATGATCAGTGCCACCACCTTCTCCCCGCAGAGCTGTATGATCAGAGCCACCACCTCCTCCCCGCAGAGCGATATGATCAGAGCCACCACCTCCTCCCCGCAGAGCTGTATGATCAGTGCCACCACCTCCTCCCCGCAGAGCTGTATCATCAGTGCCACCACCTACTCCTCCCTGCAGAGCTGTATGATCAGAGAAATCACCTCCACCCCGCAGAGCTGTATGATCAGTGCCACCACCTCCTCCCCGCAGAGCTGTATCATCAGTGCCACCACCTACTCCTCCCTGCAGAGCTGTATGATCAGAGAAATCACCTCCACCCCGCAGAGCTGTATGATCAGTGCCACCACCTTCTCCCCCGCAGAGCTGTATGATCAGAGCCACCACTTCCTCCCCGCAGAGCTGTATAATCAGTGCCACCACCTCCACCCCGCAGAGCTGTATGATCAGAGAAATCACCTCCACCCCGCAGAGCTGTATGATCAGAGCCACCACCTCCTCCCCGCAGAGCTGTATGATCAGAGCCACCACCCTCTCCCCGCAGAGCTGTATAATCAGTGCCACCACCTTCTCCCCGCAGAGCTGTATGATCAGTGCCACCACCTCCTCCCCGCAGAGCTGTATGATCAGTGCCACCACCTCCTCCCCGCAGAGCTGTATGATCAGTGCCACCTCCTCCTCCCCGCAGAGCTGTATGATCAGAGCCACCTCCTCCTCCCCGCAGAGCTGTATGATCAGTGCCACCACCTCCTCCCCGCAGAGCTGTATGATCAGTGCCACCACCTCCTCCCCGCAGAGCTGTATGATCAGTGCCACCACCTCCTCCCCGCAGAGCTGTATGATCAGTGCCACCACCTCCTCCCCGCAGAGCTGTATGATCAGTGCCACCTCCTCCTCCCCGCAGAGCTGTATGATCAGAGCCACCACCTCCTCCCCGCAGAGCTGTATGATCAGAGACACCACCTCCTCCCTGCAGAGCTGTATGATCAGAGAAATCACCTCCTCCCCGCACAGCTGTATGATCAGTATCACCACCTCCTCCCCGCAGAGCTGTATGATCAGAGCCACCACCTCCTCCCCGCAGAGCTGTATGATCAGTACCACCACCTCCTCCCCGCAGAGCTGTATGATCAGTGCCACCACCTCCTCCCCGCAGAGCTGCATGATCAGAGCCACCACCTCCTCTCCGCAGAGCTGTATGATCAGAGCCACCACCTCCTCCCTGCAGAGCTGTATGATCAGAGAAATCACCTCCTCCCCGGAGAGCCGTATGATCAGTGCCACCACCTTCTCCCCGCAGAGCTGTATGATCAGAGCCACCACATTCTCCCCGCAGAGCTGTAGGATCAGAGCCATCACCTCCTCCCCGCAGAGCTGTATGATCAGTGCCACCACCCTCTCCCCGCAGAGCTGTATGATCAGAGCCACCACCTACTCCCCTCAGACCTGTATGATCAGAGCCATAACCTCCTCCTCCCTGCAGAGCTGTATGATCAGAGAAATCACCTCCTCCCCGGAGAGCTGTATGATCAGTGCCAACACCTTCTCCCCGCAGAGCTGTATGATCAGTGCCACCACCTCCTCCCTGCAGAGCTGTATGATCAGTGCCACCACCTCCTCCCCGCAGAGCTGTACGATCAGTGCCACCACCTCCTCCCCGCAGAGCTGTATGATCAGTGCCACCAACTCCTCCCCGCAGAGCTGTATGATCAGTGCCACAACCTCCTCCCCGCAGAGCTGTATGATCAGTGCCACCACCTCCTCCCCGCAGAGCTGTATGATCAGTGCCACCTCCTCCTCCCCGCAGAGCTGTATCATCAGTGCCACCACCTACTCCTCCCTGCAGAGCTGTATGATCAGAGAAATCACCTCCACCCCGCAGAGCTGTATGATCAGTGCCACCACCTCCTCCCCGCAGAGCTGTATCATCAGTGCCACCACCTACTCCTCCCTGCAGAGCTGTATGATCAGAGAAATCACCTCCACCCCGCAGAGCTGTTTGATCAGTGCCACCACCTTCTCCCCCGCAGAGCTGTATGATCAGAGCCACCACTTCCTCCCCGCAGAGCTGTATGATCAGAGAAATCACCTCCACCCCGCAGAGCTGTATGATCAGAGCCACCACCTCCTCCCCGCAGAGCTGTATGATCAGAGCCACCACCCTCTCCCCGCAGAGCTGTATAATCAGTGCCACCACCTCCTCCCCGCAGAGCTGTATGATCAGTGCCACCACCTCCTCCCCGCAGAGCTGTATGATCAGTGCCACCACCTCCTCCCCGCAGAGCTGTATGATCAGTGCCACCTCCTCCTCCCCGCAGAGCTGTATGATCAGAGCCACCTCCTCCTCCCCGCAGAGCTGTATGATCAGTGCCACCACCTCCTCCCCGCAGAGCTGTATGATCAGTGCCACCACCTCCTCCCCGCAGAGCTGTATGATCAGTGCCACCTCCTCCTCCCCGCAGAGCTGTATGATCAGAGCCACCACCTCCTCCCCGCAGAGCTGTATGATCAGAGACACCACCTCCTCCCTGCAGAGCTGTATGATCAGAGAAATCACCTCCTCCCCGCACAGCTGTATGATCAGTACCACCACCTCCTCCCCGCAGAGCTGTATGATCAGAGCCACCACCTCCTCCCCGCAGAGCTGTATGATCAGTACCACCACCTCCTCCCCGCAGAGCTGTATGATCAGTGCCACCACCTCCTCCCCGCAGAGCTGCATGATCAGAGCCACCACCTCCTCTCCGCAGAGCTGTATGATCAGAGCCACCACCTCCTCCCTGCAGAGCTGTATGATCAGAGAAATCACCTCCTCCCCGGAGAGCCGTATGATCAGTGCCACCACCTTCTCCCCGCAGAGCTGTATGATCAGAGCCACCACATTCTCCCCGCAGAGCTGTAGGATCAGAGCCATCACCTCCTCCCCGCAGAGCTGTATGATCAGTGCCACCACCCTCTCCCCGCAGAGCTGTATGATCAGAGCCACCACATTCTCCCCGCAGAGCTGTAGGATCAGAGCCATCACCTCCTCCCCGCAGAGCTGTATGATCAGTGCCACCACCTTCTCCCCGCAGAGCTGTATGATCAGAGCCACCACATTCTCCCCGCAGAGCTGTAGGATCAGAGCCATCACCTCCTCCCCGCAGAGCTGTATGATCAGAGCCACCTCCTCCTCCCCGCAGAGCTGTATGATCAGTGCCACCACCTCCTCCCCGCAGAGCTGTATGATCAGTGCCACCACCTCCTCCCCGCAGAGCTGTATGATCAGTGCCACCACCTCCTCCCCGCAGAGCTGTATGATCAGTGCCACCTCCTCCTCCCCGCAGAGCTGTATGATCAGAGCCACCACCTCCTCCCCGCAGAGCTGTATGATCAGAGACACCACCTCCTCCCTGCAGAGCTGTATGATCAGAGAAATCACCTCCTCCCCGCACAGCTGTATGATCAGTACCACCACCTCCTCCCCGCAGAGCTGTATGATCAGAGCCACCACCTCCTCCCCGCAGAGCTGTATGATCAGTACCACCACCTCCTCCCCGCAGAGCTGTATGATCAGTGCCACCACCTCCTCCCCGCAGAGCTGCATGATCAGAGCCACCACCTCCTCTCCGCAGAGCTGTATGATCAGAGCCACCACCTCCTCCCTGCAGAGCTGTATGATCAGAGAAATCACCTCCTCCCCGGAGAGCCGTATGATCAGTGCCACCACCTTCTCCCCGCAGAGCTGTATGATCAGAGCCACCACATTCTCCCCGCAGAGCTGTAGGATCAGAGCCATCACCTCCTCCCCGCAGAGCTGTATGATCAGTGCCACCACCCTCTCCCCGCAGAGCTGTATGATCAGAGCCACCACATTCTCCCCTCAGAGCTGTAGGATCAGAGCCATCACCTCCTCCCCGCAGAGCTGTATGATCAGTGCCACCACCTTCTCCCCGCAGAGCTGTATGATCAGAGCCACCACATTCTCCCCGCAGAGCTGTAGGATCAGAGCCATCACCTCCTCCCCGCAGAGCTGTATGATCAGAGCCACCTCCTCCTCCCCGCAGAGCTGTATGATCAGTGCCACCACCTCCTCCCCGCAGAGCTGTATGATCAGTGCCACCACCTCCTCCCCGCAGAGCTGTATGATCAGTGCCACCACCTCCTCCCCGCAGAGCTGTATGATCAGTGCCACCTCCTCCTCCCCGCAGAGCTGTATGATCAGAGCCACCACCTCCTCCCCGCAGAGCTGTATGATCAGAGACACCACCTCCTCCCTGCAGAGCTGTATGATCAGAGAAATCACCTCCTCCCCGCACAGCTGTATGATCAGTACCACCACCTCCTCCCCGCAGAGCTGTATGATCAGAGCCACCACCTCCTCCCCGCAGAGCTGTATGATCAGTACCACCACCTCCTCCCCGCAGAGCTGTATGATCAGTGCCACCACCTCCTCCCCGCAGAGCTGCATGATCAGAGCCACCACCTCCTCTCCGCAGAGCTGTATGATCAGAGCCACCACCTCCTCCCTGCAGAGCTGTATGATCAGAGAAATCACCTCCTCCCCGGAGAGCCGTATGATCAGTGCCACCACCTTCTCCCCGCAGAGCTGTATGATCAGAGCCACCACATTCTCCCCGCAGAGCTGTATGATCAGAGAAATCACCTCCTCCCCGGAGAGCTGTATGATCAGAGCCACCACCTCCTCCCCGCAGAGATGTATGATCAGAGCCACCACCTCCTCCCTGCAGAGCTGTATGATCAGAGAAATCACCTCCTCCCCGCAGAGCTGTATGATCAGTGCCACCACCTCCTCCCCGCAGAGCTGTATGATCAGTGCCACCACCTCCTCCCCGCAGAGCTGTATGATCAGTGCCACCACCTCCTCCCCGCAGAGCTGTATGATCAGTGCCACCACCTCCTCCCTGCAGAGCTGTATGATCAGAGAAATCACCTCCTCCCCGCACAGCTGTATGATCAGTACCACCACCTCCTCCCTGCAGAGCTGTATGATCAGAGAAATCACCTCCTCCCCGCAGAGCTGTATGATCAGTGCCACCACCTCCTCCCCGCAGAGCTGTATGATCAGTGCCACCACCTCCTCCCCGCAGAGCTGTATGATCAGTGCCACCTCCTCCCCGCAGAGCTGTATGATCAGTGCCACCACCTCCTCCCCGCAGAGCTGTATGATCAGTGCCACCACCTCCTCCCCGCAGAGCTGTATGATCAGTGCCACCACCTCCTCCCCGCAGAGCTGTATGATCAGTGCCACCTCCTCCTCCCCGCAGAGCTGTATGATCAGAGCCACCACCTCTTCCCTGCAGAGCTGTATGATCAGAGAAATCACCTCCTCCCCGCACAGCTGTATGATCAGTACCACCACCTCCTCCCCGCAGAGCTGTATGATCAGAGCCACCACCTCCTCCCCGCAGAGCTGTATGATCAGTGCCACCACCTCCTCCCCGCACAGCTGTATGATCAGTGCCACCACCTCCTCCCCGCACAGCTGTATGATCAGTGCCACCAACTCCTCCCCGCAGAGCTGCATGATCAGAGCCACCACCTCCTCCCCGCAGAGCGGTATGATCAGAGCCACCACCTCCTCCCCGCAGAGCTGTATGATCAGTGCCACCACCTCCTCCCCGCAGAGCTGTATCATCAGTGCCACCACCTACTCCTCCCTGCAGAGCTGTATGATCAGAGAAATCACCTCCACCCCGCAGAGCTGTATGATCAGTGCCACCACCTCCTCCCCGCAGAGCTGTATCATCAGTGCCACCACCTACTCCTCCCTGCAGAGCTGTATGATCAGAGAAATCACCTCCACCCCGCAGAGCTGTATGATCAGTGCCACCACCTTCTCCCCCGCAGAGCTGTATGATCAGAGCCACCACTTCCTCCCCGCAGAGCTGTATAATCAGTGCCACCACCTCCACCCCGCAGAGCTGTATGATCAGAGAAATCACCTCCACCCCGCAGAGCTGTATGATCAGAGCCACCACCTCCTCCCCGCAGAGCTGTATGATCTGAGCCACCACCCTCTCCCCGCAGAGCTGTATAATCAGTGCCACCACCTCCTCCCCGCAGAGCTGTATGATCAGTGCCACCACCTCCTCCCCGCAGAGCTGTATGATCAGTGCCACCACCTCCTCCCCGCAGAGCTGTATGATCAGTGCCACCTCCTCCTCCCCGCAGAGCTGTATGATCAGAGCCACCTCCTCCTCCCCGCAGAGCTGTATGATCAGTGCCACCACCTCCTCCCCGCAGAGCTGTATGATCAGTGCCACCACCTCCTCCCCGCAGAGCTGTATGATCAGTGCCACCACCTCCTCCCCGCAGAGCTGTATGATCAGAGCCACCACCTCCTCCCCGCAGAGCTGTATGATCAGTGCCACCTCCTCCTCCCCGCAGAGCTGTATGATCAGAGCCACCTCCTCCTCCCCGCAGAGCTGTATGATCAGTGCCACCACCTCCTCCCCGCAGAGCTGTATGATCAGTGCCACCACCTCCTCCCCGCAGAGCTGTATGATCAGTGCCACCTCCTCCTCCCCGCAGAGCTGTATGATCAGAGCCACCACCTCCTCCCCGCAGAGCTGTATGATCAGAGACACCACCTCCTCCCTGCAGAGCTGTATGATCAGAGAAATCACCTCCTCCCCGCACAGCTGTATGATCAGTACCACCACCTCCTCCCCGCAGAGCTGTATGATCAGAGCCACCACCTCCTCCCCGCAGAGCTGTATGATCAGTACCACCACCTCCTCCCCGCAGAGCTGTATGATCAGTGCCACCACCTCCTCCCCGCAGAGCTGCATGATCAGAGCCACCACCTCCTCTCCGCAGAGCTGTATGATCAGAGCCACCACCTCCTCCCTGCAGAGCTGTATGATCAGAGAAATCACCTCCTCCCCGGAGAGCCGTATGATCAGTGCCACCACCTTCTCCCCGCAGAGCTGTATGATCAGAGCCACCACCTCCTCCCCGCAGAGCGATATGATCAGAGCCACCACCTCCTCCCCGCAGAGCTGTATGATCAGTGCCACCACCTCCTCCCCGCAGAGCTGTATCATCAGTGCCACCACCTACTCCTCCCTGCAGAGCTGTATGATCAGAGAAATCACCTCCACCCCGCAGAGCTGTATGATCAGTGCCACCACCTCCTCCCCGCAGAGCTGTATCATCAGTGCCACCACCTACTCCTCCCTGCAGAGCTGTATGATCAGAGAAATCACCTCCACCCCGCAGAGCTGTATGATCAGTGCCACCACCTTCTCCCCCGCAGAGCTGTATGATCAGTGCCACCACCCTCTCCCCGCAGAGCTGTATGATCAGAGCCACCACCTACTCCCCTCAGACCTGTATGATCAGAGCCATAACCTCCTCCTCCCTGCAGAGCTGTATGATCAGAGAAATCACCTCCTCCCCGGAGAGCTGTATGATCAGTGCCAACACCTTCTCCCCGCAGAGCTGTATGATCAGTGCCACCACCTCCTCCCTGCAGAGCTGTATGATCAGTGCCACCACCTCCTCCCCGCAGAGCTGTACGATCAGTGCCACCACCTCCTCCCCGCAGAGCTGTATGATCAGTGCCACCAACTCCTCCCCGCAGAGCTGTATGATCAGTGCCACAACCTCCTCCCCGCAGAGCTGTATGATCAGTGCCACCACCTCCTCCCCGCAGAGCTGTATGATCAGTGCCACCTCCTCCTCCCCGCAGAGCTGTATCATCAGTGCCACCACCTACTCCTCCCTGCAGAGCTGTATGATCAGAGAAATCACCTCCACCCCGCAGAGCTGTATGATCAGTGCCACCACCTCCTCCCCGCAGAGCTGTATCATCAGTGCCACCACCTACTCCTCCCTGCAGAGCTGTATGATCAGAGAAATCACCTCCACCCCGCAGAGCTGTTTGATCAGTGCCACCACCTTCTCCCCCGCAGAGCTGTATGATCAGAGCCACCACTTCCTCCCCGCAGAGCTGTATGATCAGAGAAATCACCTCCACCCCGCAGAGCTGTATGATCAGAGCCACCACCTCCTCCCCGCAGAGCTGTATGATCAGAGCCACCACCCTCTCCCCGCAGAGCTGTATAATCAGTGCCACCACCTCCTCCCCGCAGAGCTGTATGATCAGAGCCACCACCTCCTCCCTGCAGAGCTGTATGATCAGAGCCACCACCCTCTCCCCGCAGAGCTGTATAATCAGTGCCACCACCTCCTCCCCGCAGAGCTGTATGATCAGAGCCACCACCCTCTCCCCGCAGAGCTGTATAATCAGTGCCACCACCTCCTCCCCGCAGAGCTGTATGATCAGAGCCACCACCTCCTCCCTGCAGAGCTGTATGATCAGAGAAATCACCTCCTCCCCGGAGAGCCGTATGATCAGTGCCACCACCTTCTCCCCGCAGAGCTGTATGATCAGAGCCACCACATTCTCCCCGCAGAGCTGTAGGATCAGAGCCATCACCTCCTCCCCGCAGAGCTGTATGATCAGTGCCACCACCCTCTCCCCGCAGAGCTGTATGATCAGAGCCACCACATTCTCCCCGCAGAGCTGTAGGATCAGAGCCATCACCTCCTCCCCGCAGAGCTGTATGATCAGTGCCACCACCTTCTCCCCGCAGAGCTGTATGATCAGAGCCACCACATTCTCCCCGCAGAGCTGTAGGATCAGAGCCATCACCTCCTCCCCGCAGAGCTGTATGATCAGAGCCACCTCCTCCTCCCCGCAGAGCTGTATGATCAGTGCCACCACCTCCTCCCCGCAGAGCTGTATGATCAGTGCCACCACCTCCTCCCCGCAGAGCTGTATGATCAGTGCCACCACCTCCTCCCCGCAGAGCTGTATGATCAGTGCCACCTCCTCCTCCCCGCAGAGCTGTATGATCAGAGCCACCACCTCCTCCCCGCAGAGCTGTATGATCAGAGACACCACCTCCTCCCTGCAGAGCTGTATGATCAGAGAAATCACCTCCTCCCCGCACAGCTGTATGATCAGTACCACCACCTCCTCCCCGCAGAGCTGTATGATCAGAGCCACCACCTCCTCCCCGCAGAGCTGTATGATCAGAACCACCACCTCCTCCCCGCAGAGCTGTATGATCAGTGCCACCACCTCCTCCCCGCAGAGCTGCATGATCAGAGCCACCACCTCCTCTCCGCAGAGCTGTATGATCAGAGCCACCACCTCCTCCCTGCAGAGCTGTATGATCAGAGAAATCACCTCCTCCCCGGAGAGCCGTATGATCAGTGCCACCACCTTCTCCCCGCAGAGCTGTATGATCAGAGCCACCACATTCTCCCCGCAGAGCTGTAGGATCAGAGCCATCACCTCCTCCCCGCAGAGCTGTATGATCAGTGCCACCACCCTCTCCCCGCAGAGCTGTATGATCAGAGCCACCACATTCTCCCCTCAGAGCTGTAGGATCAGAGCCATCACCTCCTCCCCGCAGAGCTGTATGATCAGTGCCACCACCTTCTCCCCGCAGAGCTGTATGATCAGAGCCACCACATTCTCCCCGCAGAGCTGTAGGATCAGAGCCATCACCTCCTCCCCGCAGAGCTGTATGATCAGAGCCACCTCCTCCTCCCCGCAGAGCTGTATGATCAGTGCCACCACCTCCTCCCCGCAGAGCTGTATGATCAGTGCCACCACCTCCTCCCCGCAGAGCTGTATGATCAGTGCCACCACCTCCTCCCCGCAGAGCTGTATGATCAGTGCCACCTCCTCCTCCCCGCAGAGCTGTATGATCAGAGCCACCACCTCCTCCCCGCAGAGCTGTATGATCAGAGACACCACCTCCTCCCTGCAGAGCTGTATGATCAGATAAATCACCTCCTCCCCGCACAGCTGTATGATCAGTACCACCACCTCCTCCCCGCAGAGCTGTATGATCAGAGCCACCACCTCCTCCCCGCAGAGCTGTATGATCAGTACCACCACCTCCTCCCCGCAGAGCTGTATGATCAGTGCCACCACCTCCTCCCCGCAGAGCTGCATGATCAGAGCCACCACCTCCTCTCCGCAGAGCTGTATGATCAGAGCCACCACCTCCTCCCTGCAGAGCTGTATGATCAGAGAAATCACCTCCTCCCCGGAGAGCCGTATGATCAGTGCCACCACCTTCTCCCCGCAGAGCTGTATGATCAGAGCCACCACATTCTCCCCGCAGAGCTGTATGATCAGAGAAATCACCTCCTCCCCGGAGAGCTGTATGATCAGTGCCAACACCTTCTCCCCGCAGAGCTGTATGATCAGTGCCACCACCTCCTCCCTGCAGAGCTGTATGATCAGTGCCACCACCTCCTCCCCGCAGAGCTGTACGATCAGTGCCACCACCTCCTCCCCGCAGAGCTGTATGATCAGTGCCACCACCTCCTCCCCGCAGAGCTGTATGATCAGTGCCACCACCTCCTCCCCGCAGAGCTGTATGATCAGTGCCACCACCTCCTCCCCGCAGAGCTGTATGATCAGTGCCACCTCCTCCTCCCCGCAGAGCTGTATGATCAGTGCCACCACCTCCTCCCCGCAGAGCTGTATGATCAGTGCCACCTCCTCCTCCCCGCAGAGCTGTATGATCAGTGCCACCACCTCCTCCCCGCAGAGCTGTATGATCAGTGCCACCACCTCCTCCCCGCAGAGCTGTATGATCAGTGCCACCTCCTCCTCCCCGCAGAGCTGTATGATCAGTGCCACCTTCTCCTCCCCGCAGAGCTGTATGATCAGAGCCACCACCTCCTCCCTGCAGAGCTGTATGATCAGAGAAATCACCTCCTCCCCGCACAGCTGTATGATCAGTACCACCACCTCCTCCCCGCAGAGCTGTATGATCAGAGCCACCACCTCCTCCCCGCAGAGCTGTATGATCAGTGCCACCACCTCCTCCCCGCACAGCTGTATGATCAGTGCCACCACCTCCTCCCCGCAGAGCTGCATGATCAGAGCCACCACCTCCTCCCCGCAGAGCTGTATGATCAGAGCCACCACCTCCTCCCCGCAGAGCTGTATCATCAGTGCCACCACCTACTCCTCCCTGCAGAGCTGTATGATCAGAGAAATCACCTCCACCCCGCAGAGCTGTATGATCAGTGCCACCACCTCCTCCCCGCAGAGCTGTATCATCAGTGCCACCACCTACTCCTCCCTGCAGAGCTGTATGATCAGAGAAATCACCTCCACCCCGCAGAGCTGTATGATCAGTGCCACCACCTTCTCCCCCGCAGAGCTGTATGATCAGAGCCACCACTTCCTCCCCGCAGAGCTGTATAATCAGTGCCACCACCTCCACCCCGCAGAGCTGTATGATCAGAGAAATCACCTCCACCCCGCAGAGCTGTATGATCAGAGCCACCACCTCCTCCCCGCAGAGCTGTATGATCAGAGCCACCACCCTCTCCCCGCAGAGCTGTATAATCAGTGCCACCACCTCCTCCCCGCAGAGCTGTATGATCAGTGCCACCACCTCCTCCCCGCAGAGCTGTATGATCAGTGCCACCACCTCCTCCCCGCAGAGCTGTATGATCAGTGCCACCTCCTCCTCCCCGCAGAGCTGTATGATCAGAGCCACCTCCTCCTCCCCGCAGAGCTGTATGATCAGTGCCACCACCTCCTCCCCGCAGAGCTGTATGATCAGTGCCACCACCTCCTCCCCGCAGAGATGTATGATCAGAGCCACCACCTCCTCCCTGCAGAGCTGTATGATCAGAGAAATCACCTCCTCCCCGCAGAGCTGTATGATCAGTGCCACCACCTCCTCCCCGCAGAGCTGTATGATCAGTGCCACCACCTCCTCCCCGCAGAGCTGTATGATCAGTGCCACCACCTCCTCCCCGCAGAGCTGTATGATCAGTGCCACCACCTCCTCCCTGCAGAGCTGTATGATCAGAGAAATCACCTCCTCCCCGCACAGCTGTATGATCAGTACCACCACCTCCTCCCTGCAGAGCTGTATGATCAGAGAAATCACCTCCTCCCCGGAGAGCTGTATGATCAGTGCCAACACCTTCTCTCCGCAGAGCTGTATGATCAGAGCCACCACATTCTCCCCGCAGAGCTGTAGGATCAGAGCCATCACCTCCTCCCCGCAGAGCTGTATGATCAGTGCCACCACCCTCTCCCCGCAGAGCTGTATGATCAGAGCCACCACCTACTCCCCTCAGACCTGTATGATCAGAGCCATAACCTCCTCCTCCCTGCAGAGCTGTATGATCAGAGAAATCACCTCCTCCCCGGAGAGCTGTATGATCAGTGCCAACACCTTCTCCCCGCAGAGCTGTATGATCAGTGCCACCACCTCCTCCCTGCAGAGCTGTATGATCAGTGCCACCACCTCCTCCCCGCAGAGCTGTACGATCAGTGCCACCACCTCCTCCCCGCAGAGCTGTATGATCAGTGCCACCACCTCCTCCCCGCAGAGCTGTATGATCAGTGCCACCACCTCCTCCCCGCAGAGCTGTATGATCAGTGCCACCACCTCCTCCCCGCAGAGCTGTATGATCAGTGCCACCTCCTCCTCCCCGCAGAGCTGTATGATCAGTGCCACCACCTCCTCCCCGCAGAGCTGTATGATCAGTGCCACCACCTCCTCCCCGCAGAGCTGTATGATCAGTGCCACCTCCTCCTCCCCGCAGAGCTGTATGATCAGTGCCACCACCTCCTCCCCGCAGAGCTGTATGATCAGTGCCACCACCTCCTCCCCGCAGAGCTGTATGATCAGTGCCACCACCTCCTCCCCGCAGAGCTGTATGATCAGTGCCACCTCCTCCTCCCCGCAGAGCTGTATGATCAGAGCCACCACCTCCTCCCTGCAGAGCTGTATGATCAGAGAAATCACCTCCTCCCCGCACAGCTGTATGATCAGTACCACCACCTCCTCCCCGCAGAGCTGTATGATCAGAGCCACCACCTCCTCCCCGCAGAGCTGTATGATCAGTGCCACCACCTCCTCCCCGCACAGCTGTATGATCAGTGCCACCACCTCCTCCCCGCAGAGCTGCATGATCAGAGCCACCACCTCCTCCCCGCAGAGCTGTATGATCAGAGCCACCACCTCCTCCCCGCAGAGCTGTATCATCAGTGCCACCACCTACTCCTCCCTGCAGAGCTGTATGATCAGAGAAATCACCTCTACCCCGCAGAGCTGTATGATCAGTGCCACCACCTCCTCCCCGCAGAGCTGTATCATCAGTGCCACCACCTACTCCTCCCTGCAGAGCTGTATGATCAGAGAAATCACCTCCACCCCGCAGAGCTGTATGATCAGTGCCACCACCTTCTCCCCCGCAGAGCTGTATGATCAGAGCCACCACTTCCTCCCCGCAGAGCTGTATAATCAGTGCCACCACCTCCACCCCGCAGAGCTGTATGATCAGAGAAATCACCTCCACCCCGCAGAGCTGTATGATCAGAGCCACCACCTCCTCCCCGCAGAGCTGTATGATCAGAGCCACCACCCTCTCCCCGCAGAGCTGTATAATCAGTGCCACCACCTCCTCCCCGCAGAGCTGTATGATCAGTGCCACCACCTCCTCCCCGCAGAGCTGTATGATCAGTGCCACCACCTCCTCCCCGCAGAGCTGTATGATCAGTGCCACCACCTCCTCCCCGCAGAGCTGTATGATCAGTGCCACCACCTCCTCCCCGCAGAGCTGTATGATCAGTGCCACCACCTCCTCCCTGCAGAGCTGTATGATCAGAGAAATCACCTCCTCCCCGCACAGCTGTATGATCAGTACCACCACCTCCTCCCTGCAGAGCTGTATGATCAGAGAAATCACCTCCTCCCCGCAGAGCTGTATGATCAGTGCCACCACCTCCTCCCCGCAGAGCTGTATGATCAGTGCCACCACCTCCTCCCCGCAGAGCTGTATGATCAGTGCCACCTCCTCCTCCCCGCAGAGCTGTATGATCAGTGCCACCACCTCCTCCCCGCAGAGCTGTATGATCAGTGCCACCACCTCCTCCCTGCAGAGCTGTATGATCAGTGCCACCACCTCCTCCCCGCAGAGCTGTATGATCAGTGCCACCTCCTCCTCCCCGCAGAGCTGTATGATCAGAGCCACCACCTCTTCCCTGCAGAGCTGTATGATCAGAGAAATCACCTCCTCCCCGCACAGCTGTATGATCAGTACCACCACCTCCTCCCCGCAGAGCTGTATGATCAGAGCCACCACCTCCTCCCCGCAGAGCTGTATGATCAGTGCCACCACCTCCTCCCCGCACAGCTGTATGATCAGTGCCACCACCTCCTCCCCGCAGAGCTGCATGATCAGAGCCACCACCTCCTCCCCGCAGAGCTGTATGATCAGAGCCACCACCTCCTCCCCGCAGAGCTGTATCATCAGTGCCACCACCTACTCCTCCCTGCAGAGCTGTATGATCAGAGAAATCACCTCTACCCCGCAGAGCTGTATGATCAGTGCCACCACCTCCTCCCCGCAGAGCTGTATCATCAGTGCCACCACCTACTCCTCCCTGCAGAGCTGTATGATCAGAGAAATCACCTCCACCCCGCAGAGCTGTATGATCAGTGCCACCACCTTCTCCCCCGCAGAGCTGTATGATCAGAGCCACCACTTCCTCCCCGCAGAGCTGTATAATCAGTGCCACCACCTCCACCCCGCAGAGCTGTATGATCAGAGAAATCACCTCCACCCCGCAGAGCTGTATGATCAGAGCCACCACCTCCTCCCCGCAGAGCTGTATGATCAGAGCCACCACCCTCTCCCCGCAGAGCTGTATAATCAGTGCCACCACCTCCTCCCCGCAGAGCTGTATGATCAGTGCCACCACCTCCTCCTCGCAGAGCTGTATGATCAGTGCCACCACCTCCTCCCCGCAGAGCTGTATGATCAGTGCCACCTCCTCCTCCCCGCAGAGCTGTATGATCAGAGCCACCTCCTCCTCCCCGCAGAGCTGTATGATCAGTGCCACCACCTCCTCCCCGCAGAGCTGTATGATCAGTGCCACCACCTCCTCCCCGCAGAGATGTATGATCATTGCCACCACCTCCTCCCTGCAGAGCTGTATGATCAGAGAAATCACCTCCACCCCGCAGAGCTGTATGATCAGTGCCACCACCTTCTCCCCCGCAGAGCTGTATGATCAGAGCCACCACTTCCTCCCCGCAGAGCTGTATAATCAGTGCCACCACCTCCACCCCGCAGAGCTGTATGATCAGAGAAATCACCTCCACCCCGCAGAGCTGTATGATCAGAGCCACCACCTCCTCCCCGCAGAGCTGTATGATCAGAGCCACCACCCTCTCCCCGCAGAGCTGTATAATCAGTGCCACCACCTCCTCCCCGCAGAGCTGTATGATCAGTGCCACCACCTCCTCCCCGCAGAGCTGTATGATCAGTGCCACCACCTCCTCCCCGCAGAGCTGTATGATCAGTGTCACCTCCTCCTCCCCGCAGAGCTGTATGATCAGAGCCACCTCCTCCTCCCCGCAGAGCTGTATGATCAGTGCCACCACCTCCTCCCCGCAGAGCTGTATGATCAGTGCCACCACCTCCTCCCCGCAGAGATGTATGATCAGAGCCACCACCTCCTCCCTGCAGAGCTGTATGATCAGAGAAATCACCTCCTCCCCGCAGAGCTGTATGATCAGTGCCACCACCTCCTCCCCGCAGAGCTGTATGATCAGTGCCACCACCTCCTCCCCGCAGAGCTGTATGATCAGTGCCACCACCTCCTCCCCGCAGAGCTGTATGATCAGTGCCACCACCTCCTCCCTGCAGAGCTGTATGATCAGAGAAATCACCTCCTCCCCGCACAGCTGTATGATCAGTACCACCACCTCCTCCCTGCAGAGCTGTATGATCAGAGAAATCACCTCCTCCCCGGAGAGCTGTATGATCAGTGCCAACACCTTCTCTCCGCAGAGCTGTATGATCAGAGCCACCACATTCTCCCCGCAGAGCTGTAGGATCAGAGCCATCACCTCCTCCCCGCAGAGCTGTATGATCAGTGCCACCACCCTCTCCCCGCAGAGCTGTATGATCAGAGCCACCACCTACTCCCCTCAGACCTGTATGATCAGAGCCATAACCTCCTCCTCCCTGCAGAGCTGTATGATCAGAGAAATCACCTCCTCCCCGGAGAGCTGTATGATCAGTGCCAACACCTTCTCCCCGCAGAGCTGTATGATCAGTGCCACCACCTCCTCCCTGCAGAGCTGTATGATCAGTGCCACCACCTCCTCCCCGCAGAGCTGTACGATCAGTGCCACCACCTCCTCCCCGCAGAGCTGTATGATCAGTGCCACCACCTCCTCCCCGCAGAGCTGTATGATCAGTGCCACCACCTCCTCCCCGCAGAGCTGTATGATCAGTGCCACCACCTCCTCCCCGCAGAGCTGTATGATCAGTGCCACCTCCTCCTCCCCGCAGAGCTGTATGATCAGTGCCACCACCTCCTCCCCGCAGAGCTGTATGATCAGTGCCACCACCTCCTCCCCGCAGAGCTGTATGATCAGTGCCACCTCCTCCTCCCCGCAGAGCTGTATGATCAGTGCCACCACCTCCTCCCCGCAGAGCTGTATGATCAGTGCCACCACCTCCTCCCCGCAGAGCTGTATGATCAGTGCCACCACCTCCTCCCCGCAGAGCTGTATGATCAGTGCCACCTCCTCCTCCCCGCAGAGCTGTATGATCAGAGCCACCACCTCCTCCCTGCAGAGCTGTATGATCAGTGAAATCACTTCCTCCCCGCACAGCTGTATGATCAGTACCACCACCTCCTCCCCGCAGAGCTGTATGATCAGAGCCACCACCTCCTCCCCGCAGAGCTGTATGATCAGTGCCACCACCTCCTCCCCGCACAGCTGTATGATCAGTGCCACCACCTCCTCCCCGCAGAGCTGCATGATCAGAGCCACCACCTCCTCCCCGCAGAGCTGTATGATCAGAGCCACCACCTCCTCCCCGCAGAGCTGTATCATCAGTGCCACCACCTACTCCTCCCTGCAGAGCTGTATGATCAGAGAAATCACCTCTACCCCGCAGAGCTGTATGATGAGTGCCACCACCTCCTCCCCGCAGAGCTGTATCATCAGTGCCACCACCTACTCCTCCCTGCAGAGCTGTATGATCAGAGAAATCACCTCCACCCCGCAGAGCTGTATGATCAGTGCCACCACCTTCTCCCCCGCAGAGCTGTATGATCAGAGCCACCACTTCCTCCCCGCAGAGCTGTATAATCAGTGCCACCACCTCCACCCCGCAGAGCTGTATGATCAGAGAAATCACCTCCACCCCGCAGAGCTGTATGATCAGAGCCACCACCTCCTCCCCGCAGAGCTGTATGATCAGAGCCACCACCCTCTCCCCGCAGAGCTGTATAATCAGTGCCACCACCTCCTCCCCGCAGAGCTGTATGATCAGTGCCACCACCTCCTCCCCGCAGAGCTGTATGATCAGTGCCACCACCTCCTCCCCGCAGAGCTGTATGATCAGTGCCACCTCCTCCTCCCCGCAGAGCTGTATGATCAGAGCCACCTCCTCCTCCCCGCAGAGCTGTTTGATCAGTGCCACCACCTCCTCCCCGCAGAGCTGTATGATCAGTGCCACCACCTCCTCCCCGCAGAGATGTATGATCAGAGCCACCACCTCCTCCCTGCAGAGCTGTATGATCAGAGAAATCACCTCCTCCCCGCAGAGCTGTATGATCAGTGCCACCACCTCCTCCCCGCAGAGCTGTATGATCAGTGCCACCACCTCCTCCCCGCAGAGCTGTATGATCAGTGCCACCACCTCCTCCCCGCAGAGCTGTATGATCAGTGCCACCACCTCCTCCCTGCAGAGCTGTATGATCAGAGAAATCACCTCCTCCCCGCACAGCTGTATGATCAGTACCACCACCTCCTCCCTGCACTGCTGTATGATCAGAGAAATCACCTCCTCCCCGCAGAGCTGTATGATCAGTGCCACCACCTCCTCCCCGCAGAGCTGTATGATCAGTGCCACCACCTCCTCCCCGCAGAGCTGTATGATCAGTGCCACCTCCTCCTCCCCGCAGAGCTGTATGATCAGTGCCACCACCTCCTCCCCGCAGAGCTGTATGATCAGTGCCACCACCTACTCCTCCCTGCAGAGCTGTATGATCAGAGAAATCACCTCCACCCCGCAGAGCTGTATGATCAGTGCCACCACCTTCTCCCCCGCAGAGCTGTATGATCAGAGCCACCACTTCCTCCCCGCAGAGCTGTATAATCAGTGCCACCACCTCCACCCCGCAGAGCTGTATGATCAGAGAAATCACCTCCACCCCGCAGAGCTGTATGATCAGAGCCACCACCTCCTCCCCGCAGAGCTGTATGATCAGAGCCACCACCCTCTCCCCGCAGAGCTGTATAATCAGTGCCACCACCTCCTCCCCGCAGAGCTGTATGATCAGTGCCACCACCTCCTCCCCGCAGAGCTGTATGATCAGTGCCACCACCTCCTCCCCGCAGAGCTGTATTATCAGTGCCACCTCCTCCTCCCCGCAGAGCTGTATGATCAGAGCCACCTCCTCCTCCCCGCAGAGCTGTATGATCAGTGCCACCACCTCCTCCCCGCAGAGCTGTATGATCAGTGCCACCACCTCCTCCCCGCAGAGCTGTATGATCAGTGCCACCACCTCCTCCCCGCAGAGCTGTATGATCAGTGCCACCACCTCCTCCCCGCAGAGCTGTATGATCAGTGCCACCTCCTCCTCCCCGCAGAGCTGTATGATCAGAGCCACCACCTCCTCCCCGCAGAGCTGTATGATCAGAGACACCACCTCCTCCCTGCAGAGCTGTATGATCAGAGAAATCACCTCCTCCCCGCACAGCTGTATGATCAGTATCACCACCTCCTCCCCGCAGAGCTGTATGATCAGAGCCACCACCTCCTCCCCGCAGAGCTGTATGATCAGTACCACCACCTCCTCCCCGCAGAGCTGTATGATCAGTGCCACCACCTCCTCCCCGCAGAGCTGCATGATCAGAGCCACCACCTCCTCTCCGCAGAGCTGTATGATCAGAGCCACCACCTCCTCCCTGCAGAGCTGTATGATCAGAGAAATCACCTCCTCCCCGGAGAGCCGTATGATCAGTGCCACCACCTTCTCCCCGCAGAGCTGTATGATCAGAGCCACCACATTCTCCCCGCAGAGCTGTAGGATCAGAGCCATCACCTCCTCCCCGCAGAGCTGTATGATCAGTGCCACCACCCTCTCCCCGCAGAGCTGTATGATCAGAGCCACCACCTACTCCCCTCAGAGCTGTATGATCAGAGCCACCACCTCCTCCCCGCAGAGCTGTATGATCAGAGCCACCATCTCCTCCCCGCAGAGCTGTATGATCAGTGCCACCTCCTCCTCCCCGCAGAGCTGTATGATCAGAGCCACCACCTCCTCCCCGCAGAGATGTATGATCAGAGCCACCACCTCCTCCCTGCAGAGCTGTATGATCAGAGAAATCACCTCCTCCCCGCAGAGCTGTATGATCAGTGCCACCACCTCCTCCCCGCAGAGCTGTATGATCAGTGCCACCACCTCCTCCCCGCAGAGCTGTATGATCAGTGCCACCACCTCCTCCCCGCAGAGCTGTATGATCAGTGCCACCACCTCCTCCCTGCAGAGCTGTATGATCAGAGAAATCACCTCCTCCCCGCACAGCTGTATGATCAGTACCACCACCTCCTCCCTGCAGAGCTGTATGATCAGAGAAATCACCTCCTCCCCGCAGAGCTGTATGATCAGTGCCACCACCTCCTCCCCGCAGAGCTGTATGATCAGTGCCACCACCTCCTCCCCGCAGAGCTGTATGATCAGTGCCACCTCCTCCTCCCCGCAGAGCTGTATGATCAGTGCCACCACCTCCTCCCCGCAGAGCTGTATGATCAGTGCCACCACCTCCTCCCCGCAGAGCTGTATGATCAGTGCCACCACCTCCTCCCCGCAGAGCTGTATGATCAGTGCCACCTCCTCCTCCCCGCAGAGCTGTATGATCAGAGCCACCACCTCTTCCCTGCAGAGCTGTATGATCAGAGAAATCACCTCCTCCCCGCACAGCTGTATGATCAGTACCACCACCTCCTCCCCGCAGAGCTGTATGATCAGAGCCACCACCTCCTCCCCGCAGAGCTGTATGATCAGTGCCACCACCTCCTCCCCGCACAGCTGTATGATCAGTGCCACCACCTCCTCCCCGCACAGCTGTATGATCAGTGCCACCAACTCCTCCCCGCAGAGCTGCATGATCAGAGCCACCACCTCCTCCCCGCAGAGCGGTATGATCAGAGCCACCACCTCCTCCCCGCAGAGCTGTATGATCAGTGCCACCACCTCCTCCCCGCAGAGCTGTATCATCAGTGCCACCACCTACTCCTCCCTGCAGAGCTGTATGATCAGAGAAATCACCTCCACCCCGCAGAGCTGTATGATCAGTGCCACCACCTCCTCCCCGCAGAGCTGTATCATCAGTGCCACCACCTACTCCTCCCTGCAGAGCTGTATGATCAGAGAAATCACCTCCACCCCGCAGAGCTGTATGATCAGTGCCACCACCTTCTCCCCCGCAGAGCTGTATGATCAGAGCCACCACTTCCTCCCCGCAGAGCTGTATAATCAGTGCCACCACCTCCACCCCGCAGAGCTGTATGATCAGAGAAATCACCTCCACCCCGCAGAGCTGTATGATCAGAGCCACCACCTCCTCCCCGCAGAGCTGTATGATCAGAGCCACCACCCTCTCCCCGCAGAGCTGTATAATCAGTGCCACCACCTCCTCCCCGCAGAGCTGTATGATCAGTGCCACCACCTCCTCCCCGCAGAGCTGTATGATCAGTGCCACCACCTCCTCCCCGCAGAGCTGTATGATCAGTGCCACCTCCTCCTCCCCGCAGAGCTGTATGATCAGAGCCACCTCCTCCTCCCCGCAGAGCTGTATGATCAGTGCCACCACCTCCTCCCCGCAGAGCTGTATGATCAGTGCCACCACCTCCTCCCCGCAGAGCTGTATGATCAGTGCCACCACCTCCTCCCCGCAGAGCTGTATGATCAGAGCCACCACCTCCTCCCCGCAGAGCTGTATGATCAGTGCCACCTCCTCCTCCCCGCAGAGCTGTATGATCAGAGCCACCTCCTCCTCCCCGCAGAGCTGTATGATCAGTGCCACCACCTCCTCCCCGCAGAGCTGTATGATCAGTGCCACCACCTCCTCCCCGCAGAGCTGTATGATCAGTGCCACCTCCTCCTCCCCGCAGAGCTGTATGATCAGAGCCACCACCTCCTCCCCGCAGAGCTGTATGATCAGAGACACCACCTCCTCCCTGCAGAGCTGTATGATCAGAGAAATCACCTCCTCCCCGCACAGCTGTATGATCAGTACCACCACCTCCTCCCCGCAGAGCTGTATGATCAGAGCCACCACCTCCTCCCCGCAGAGCTGTATGATCAGTACCACCACCTCCTCCCCGCAGAGCTGTATGATCAGTGCCACCACCTCCTCCCCGCAGAGCTGCATGATCAGAGCCACCACCTCCTCTCCGCAGAGCTGTATGATCAGAGCCACCACCTCCTCCCTGCAGAGCTGTATGATCAGAGAAATCACCTCCTCCCCGGAGAGCCGTATGATCAGTGCCACCACCTTCTCCCCGCAGAGCTGTATGATCAGAGCCACCACCTCCTCCCCGCAGAGCGATATGATCAGAGCCACCACCTCCTCCCCGCAGAGCTGTATGATCAGTGCCACCACCTCCTCCCCGCAGAGCTGTATCATCAGTGCCACCACCTACTCCTCCCTGCAGAGCTGTATGATCAGAGAAATCACCTCCACCCCGCAGAGCTGTATGATCAGTGCCACCACCTCCTCCCCGCAGAGCTGTATCATCAGTGCCACCACCTACTCCTCCCTGCAGAGCTGTATGATCAGAGAAATCACCTCCACCCCGCAGAGCTGTATGATCAGTGCCACCACCTTCTCCCCCGCAGAGCTGTATGATCAGAGCCACCACCCTCTCCCCGCAGAGCTGTATAATCAGTGCCACCACCTCCTCCCCGCAGAGCTGTATGATCAGTGCCACCACCTCCTCCCCGCAGAGCTGTATGATCAGTGCCACCACCTCCTCCCCGCAGAGCTGTATGATCAGTGCCACCTCCTCCTCCCCGCAGAGCTGTATGATCAGAGCCACCTCCTCCTCCCCGCAGAGCTGTTTGATCAGTGCCACCACCTCCTCCCCGCAGAGCTGTATGATCAGTGCCACCACCTCCTCCCCGCAGAGATGTATGATCAGAGCCACCACCTCCTCCCTGCAGAGCTGTATGATCAGAGAAATCACCTCCTCCCCGCAGAGCTGTATGATCAGTGCCACCACCTCCTCCCCGCAGAGCTGTATGATCAGTGCCACCACCTCCTCCCCGCAGAGCTGTATGATCAGTGCCACCACCTCCTCCCCGCAGAGCTGTATGATCAGTGCCACCACCTCCTCCCTGCAGAGCTGTATGATCAGAGAAATCACCTCCTCCCCGCACAGCTGTATGATCAGTACCACCACCTCCTCCCTGCACTGCTGTATGATCAGAGAAATCACCTCCTCCCCGCAGAGCTGTATGATCAGTGCCACCACCTCCTCCCCGCAGAGCTGTATGATCAGTGCCACCACCTCCTCCCCGCAGAGCTGTATGATCAGTGCCACCTCCTCCTCCCCGCAGAGCTGTATGATCAGTGCCACCACCTCCTCCCCGCAGAGCTGTATGATCAGTGCCACCACCTACTCCTCCCTGCAGAGCTGTATGATCAGAGAAATCACCTCCACCCCGCAGAGCTGTATGATCAGTGCCACCACCTTCTCCCCCGCAGAGCTGTATGATCAGAGCCACCACTTCCTCCCCGCAGAGCTGTATAATCAGTGCCACCACCTCCACCCCGCAGAGCTGTATGATCAGAGAAATCACCTCCACCCCGCAGAGCTGTATGATCAGAGCCACCACCTCCTCCCCGCAGAGCTGTATGATCAGAGCCACCACCCTCTCCCCGCAGAGCTGTATAATCAGTGCCACCACCTCCTCCCCGCAGAGCTGTATGATCAGTGCCACCACCTCCTCCCCGCAGAGCTGTATGATCAGTGCCACCACCTCCTCCCCGCAGAGCTGTATGATCAGTGCCACCTCCTCCTCCCCGCAGAGCTGTATGATCAGAGCCACCTCCTCCTCCCCGCAGAGCTGTATGATCAGTGCCACCACCTCCTCCCCGCAGAGCTGTATGATCAGTGCCACCACCTCCTCCCCGCAGAGCTGTATGATCAGTGCCACCACCTCCTCCCCGCAGAGCTGTATGATCAGTGCCACCACCTCCTCCCCGCAGAGCTGTATGATCAGTGCCACCTCCTCCTCCCCGCAGAGCTGTATGATCAGAGCCACCACCTCCTCCCCGCAGAGCTGTATGATCAGAGACACCACCTCCTCCCTGCAGAGCTGTATGATCAGAGAAATCACCTCCTCCCCGCACAGCTGTATGATCAGTATCACCACCTCCTCCCCGCAGAGCTGTATGATCAGAGCCACCACCTCCTCCCCGCAGAGCTGTATGATCAGTACCACCACCTCCTCCCCGCAGAGCTGTATGATCAGTGCCACCACCTCCTCCCCGCAGAGCTGCATGATCAGAGCCACCACCTCCTCTCCGCAGAGCTGTATGATCAGAGCCACCACCTCCTCCCTGCAGAGCTGTATGATCAGAGAAATCACCTCCTCCCCGGAGAGCCGTATGATCAGTGCCACCACCTTCTCCCCGCAGAGCTGTATGATCAGAGCCACCACATTCTCCCCGCAGAGCTGTAGGATCAGAGCCATCACCTCCTCCCCGCAGAGCTGTATGATCAGTGCCACCACCCTCTCCCCGCAGAGCTGTATGATCAGAGCCACCACCTACTCCCCTCAGAGCTGTATGATCAGAGCCACCACCTCCTCCCCGCAGAGCTGTATGATCAGAGCCACCATCTCCTCCCCGCAGAGCTGTATGATCAGTGCCACCTCCTCCTCCCCGCAGAGCTGTATGATCAGAGCCACCACCTCCTCCCCGCAGAGATGTATGATCAGAGCCACCACCTCCTCCCTGCAGAGCTGTATGATCAGAGAAATCACCTCCTCCCCGCAGAGCTGTATGATCAGTGCCACCACCTCCTCCCCGCAGAGCTGTATGATCAGTGCCACCACCTCCTCCCCGCAGAGCTGTATGATCAGTGCCACCACCTCCTCCCCGCAGAGCTGTATGATCAGTGCCACCACCTCCTCCCTGCAGAGCTGTATGATCAGAGAAATCACCTCCTCCCCGCACAGCTGTATGATCAGTACCACCACCTCCTCCCTGCAGAGCTGTATGATCAGAGAAATCACCTCCTCCCCGCAGAGCTGTATGATCAGTGCCACCACCTCCTCCCCGCAGAGCTGTATGATCAGTGCCACCACCTCCTCCCCGCAGAGCTGTATGATCAGTGCCACCTCCTCCTCCCCGCAGAGCTGTATGATCAGTGCCACCACCTCCTCCCCGCAGAGCTGTATGATCAGTGCCACCACCTCCTCCCCGCAGAGCTGTATGATCAGTGCCACCACCTCCTCCCCGCAGAGCTGTATGATCAGTGCCACCTCCTCCTCCCCGCAGAGCTGTATGATCAGAGCCACCACCTCTTCCCTGCAGAGCTGTATGATCAGAGAAATCACCTCCTCCCCGCACAGCTGTATGATCAGTACCACCACCTCCTCCCCGCAGAGCTGTATGATCAGAGCCACCACCTCCTCCCCGCAGAGCTGTATGATCAGTGCCACCACCTCCTCCCCGCACAGCTGTATGATCAGTGCCACCACCTCCTCCCCGCACAGCTGTATGATCAGTGCCACCAACTCCTCCCCGCAGAGCTGCATGATCAGAGCCACCACCTCCTCCCCGCAGAGCGGTATGATCAGAGCCACCACCTCCTCCCCGCAGAGCTGTATGATCAGTGCCACCACCTCCTCCCCGCAGAGCTGTATCATCAGTGCCACCACCTACTCCTCCCTGCAGAGCTGTATGATCAGAGAAATCACCTCCACCCCGCAGAGCTGTATGATCAGTGCCACCACCTCCTCCCCGCAGAGCTGTATCATCAGTGCCACCACCTACTCCTCCCTGCAGAGCTGTATGATCAGAGAAATCACCTCCACCCCGCAGAGCTGTATGATCAGTGCCACCACCTTCTCCCCCGCAGAGCTGTATGATCAGAGCCACCACTTCCTCCCCGCAGAGCTGTATAATCAGTGCCACCACCTCCACCCCGCAGAGCTGTATGATCAGAGAAATCACCTCCACCCCGCAGAGCTGTATGATCAGAGCCACCACCTCCTCCCCGCAGAGCTGTATGATCAGAGCCACCACCCTCTCCCCGCAGAGCTGTATAATCAGTGCCACCACCTCCTCCCCGCAGAGCTGTATGATCAGTGCCACCACCTCCTCCCCGCAGAGCTGTATGATCAGTGCCACCACCTCCTCCCCGCAGAGCTGTATGATCAGTGCCACCTCCTCCTCCCCGCAGAGCTGTATGATCAGAGCCACCTCCTCCTCCCCGCAGAGCTGTATGATCAGTGCCACCACCTCCTCCCCGCAGAGCTGTATGATCAGTGCCACCACCTCCTCCCCGCAGAGCTGTATGATCAGTGCCACCACCTCCTCCCCGCAGAGCTGTATGATCAGAGCCACCACCTCCTCCCCGCAGAGCTGTATGATCAGTGCCACCTCCTCCTCCCCGCAGAGCTGTATGATCAGAGCCACCTCCTCCTCCCCGCAGAGCTGTATGATCAGTGCCACCACCTCCTCCCCGCAGAGCTGTATGATCAGTGCCACCACCTCCTCCCCGCAGAGCTGTATGATCAGTGCCACCTCCTCCTCCCCGCAGAGCTGTATGATCAGAGCCACCACCTCCTCCCCGCAGAGCTGTATGATCAGAGACACCACCTCCTCCCTGCAGAGCTGTATGATCAGAGAAATCACCTCCTCCCCGCACAGCTGTATGATCAGTACCACCACCTCCTCCCCGCAGAGCTGTATGATCAGAGCCACCACCTCCTCCCCGCAGAGCTGTATGATCAGTACCACCACCTCCTCCCCGCAGAGCTGTATGATCAGTGCCACCACCTCCTCCCCGCAGAGCTGCATGATCAGAGCCACCACCTCCTCTCCGCAGAGCTGTATGATCAGAGCCACCACCTCCTCCCTGCAGAGCTGTATGATCAGAGAAATCACCTCCTCCCCGGAGAGCCGTATGATCAGTGCCACCACCTTCTCCCCGCAGAGCTGTATGATCAGAGCCACCACCTCCTCCCCGCAGAGCGATATGATCAGAGCCACCACCTCCTCCCCGCAGAGCTGTATGATCAGTGCCACCACCTCCTCCCCGCAGAGCTGTATCATCAGTGCCACCACCTACTCCTCCCTGCAGAGCTGTATGATCAGAGAAATCACCTCCACCCCGCAGAGCTGTATGATCAGTGCCACCACCTCCTCCCCGCAGAGCTGTATCATCAGTGCCACCACCTACTCCTCCCTGCAGAGCTGTATGATCAGAGAAATCACCTCCACCCCGCAGAGCTGTATGATCAGTGCCACCACCTTCTCCCCCGCAGAGCTGTATGATCAGAGCCACCACTTCCTCCCCGCAGAGCTGTATAATCAGTGCCACCACCTCCACCCCGCAGAGCTGTATGATCAGAGAAATCACCTCCACCCCGCAGAGCTGTATGATCAGAGCCACCACCTCCTCCCCGCAGAGCTGTATGATCAGAGCCACCACCCTCTCCCCGCAGAGCTGTATAATCAGTGCCACCACCTTCTCCCCGCAGAGCTGTATGATCAGTGCCACCACCTCCTCCCCGCAGAGCTGTATGATCAGTGCCACCACCTCCTCCCCGCAGAGCTGTATGATCAGTGCCACCTCCTCCTCCCCGCAGAGCTGTATGATCAGAGCCACCTCCTCCTCCCCGCAGAGCTGTATGATCAGTGCCACCACCTCCTCTCCGCAGAGCTGTATGATCAGTGCCACCACCTCCTCCCCGCAGAGCTGTATGATCAGTGCCACCACCTCCTCCCCGCAGAGCTGTATGATCAGTGCCACCACCTCCTCCCCGCAGAGCTGTATGATCAGTGCCACCTCCTCCTCCCCGCAGAGCTGTATGATCAGAGCCACCACCTCCTCCCCGCAGAGCTGTATGATCAGAGACACCACCTCCTCCCTGCAGAGCTGTATGATCAGAGAAATCACCTCCTCCCCGCACAGCTATATGATCAGTATCACCACCTCCTCCCCGCAGAGCTGTATGATCAGAGCCACCACCTCCTCCCCGCAGAGCTGTATGATCAGTACCACCACCTCCTCCCCGCAGAGCTGTATGATCAGTGCCACCACCTCCTCCCCGCAGAGCTGCATGATCAGAGCCACCACCTCCTCTCCGCAGAGCTGTATGATCAGAGCCACCACCTCCTCCCTGCAGAGCTGTATGATCAGAGAAATCACCTCCTCCCCGGAGAGCCGTATGATCAGTGCCACCACCTTCTCCCCGCAGAGCTGTATGATCAGAGCCACCACATTCTCCCCGCAGAGCTGTAGGATCAGAGCCATCACCTCCTCCCCGCAGAGCTGTATGATCAGTGCCACCACCCTCTCCCCGCAGAGCTGTATGATCAGAGCCACCACCTACTCCCCTCAGACCTGTATGATCAGAGCCATAACCTCCTCCTCCCTGCAGAGCTGTATGATCAGAGAAATCACCTCCTCCCCGGAGAGCTGTATGATCAGTGCCAACACCTTCTCCCCGCAGAGCTGTATGATCAGTGCCACCACCTCCTCCCTGCAGAGCTGTATGATCAGTGCCACCACCTCCTCCCCGCAGAGCTGTACGATCAGTGCCACCACCTCCTCCCCGCAGAGCTGTATGATCAGTGCCACCAACTCCTCCCCGCAGAGCTGTATGATCAGTGCCACAACCTCCTCCCCGCAGAGCTGTATGATCAGTGCCACCACCTCCTCCCCGCAGAGCTGTATGATCAGTGCCACCTCCTCCTCCCCGCAGAGCTGTATCATCAGTGCCACCACCTACTCCTCCCTGCAGAGCTGTATGATCAGAGAAATCACCTCCACCCCGCAGAGCTGTATGATCAGTGCCACCACCTCCTCCCCGCAGAGCTGTATCATCAGTGCCACCACCTACTCCTCCCTGCAGAGCTGTATGATCAGAGAAATCACCTCCACCCCGCAGAGCTGTTTGATCAGTGCCACCACCTTCTCCCCCGCAGAGCTGTATGATCAGAGCCACCACTTCCTCCCCGCAGAGCTGTATGATCAGAGAAATCACCTCCACCCCGCAGAGCTGTATGATCAGAGCCACCACCTCCTCCCCGCAGAGCTGTATGATCAGAGCCACCACCCTCTCCCCGCAGAGCTGTATAATCAGTGCCACCACCTCCTCCCCGCAGAGCTGTATGATCAGTGCCACCACCTCCTCCCCGCAGAGCTGTATGATCAGTGCCACCACCTCCTCCCCGCAGAGCTGTATGATCAGTGCCACCTCCTCCTCCCCGCAGAGCTGTATGATCAGAGCCACCTCCTCCTCCCCGCAGAGCTGTATGATCAGTGCCACCACCTCCTCCCCGCAGAGCTGTATGATCAGTGCCACCACCTCCTCCCCGCAGAGCTGTATGATCAGTGCCACCTCCTCCTCCCCGCAGAGCTGTATGATCAGAGCCACCACCTCCTCCCCGCAGAGCTGTATGATCAGAGACACCACCTCCTCCCTGCAGAGCTGTATGATCAGAGAAATCACCTCCTCCCCGCACAGCTGTATGATCAGTACCACCACCTCCTCCCCGCAGAGCTGTATGATCAGAGCCACCACCTCCTCCCCGCAGAGCTGTATGATCAGTACCACCACCTCCTCCCCGCAGAGCTGTATGATCAGTGCCACCACCTCCTCCCCGCAGAGCTGCATGATCAGAGCCACCACCTCCTCTCCGCAGAGCTGTATGATCAGAGCCACCACCTCCTCCCTGCAGAGCTGTATGATCAGAGAAATCACCTCCTCCCCGGAGAGCCGTATGATCAGTGCCACCACCTTCTCCCCGCAGAGCTGTATGATCAGAGCCACCACATTCTCCCCGCAGAGCTGTAGGATCAGAGCCATCACCTCCTCCCCGCAGAGCTGTATGATCAGTGCCACCACCCTCTCCCCGCAGAGCTGTATGATCAGAGCCACCACATTCTCCCCTCAGAGCTGTAGGATCAGAGCCATCACCTCCTCCCCGCAGAGCTGTATGATCAGTGCCACCACCTTCTCCCCGCAGAGCTGTATGATCAGAGCCACCACATTCTCCCCGCAGAGCTGTAGGATCAGAGCCATCACCTCCTCCCCGCAGAGCTGTATGATCAGAGCCACCTCCTCCTCCCCGCAGAGCTGTATGATCAGTGCCACCACCTCCTCCCCGCAGAGCTGTATGATCAGTGCCACCACCTCCTCCCCGCAGAGCTGTATGATCAGTGCCACCACCTCCTCCCCGCAGAGCTGTATGATCAGTGCCACCTCCTCCTCCCCGCAGAGCTGTATGATCAGAGCCACCACCTCCTCCCCGCAGAGCTGTATGATCAGAGACACCACCTCCTCCCTGCAGAGCTGTATGATCAGAGAAATCACCTCCTCCCCGCACAGCTGTATGATCAGTACCACCACCTCCTCCCCGCAGAGCTGTATGATCAGAGCCACCACCTCCTCCCCGCAGAGCTGTATGATCAGTACCACCACCTCCTCCCCGCAGAGCTGTATGATCAGTGCCACCACCTCCTCCCCGCAGAGCTGCATGATCAGAGCCACCACCTCCTCTCCGCAGAGCTGTATGATCAGAGCCACCACCTCCTCCCTGCAGAGCTGTATGATCAGAGAAATCACCTCCTCCCCGGAGAGCCGTATGATCAGTGCCACCACCTTCTCCCCGCAGAGCTGTATGATCAGAGCCACCACATTCTCCCCGCAGAGCTGTATGATCAGAGAAATCACCTCCTCCCCGGAGAGCTGTATGATCAGTGCCAACACCTTCTCCCCGCAGAGCTGTATGATCAGTGCCACCACCTCCTCCCTGCAGAGCTGTATGATCAGTGCCACCACCTCCTCCCCGCAGAGCTGTACGATCAGTGCCACCACCTCCTCCCCGCAGAGCTGTATGATCAGTGCCACCACCTCCTCCCCGCAGAGCTGTATGATCAGTGCCACCACCTCCTCCCCGCAGAGCTGTATGATCAGTGCCACCACCTCCTCCCCGCAGAGCTGTATGATCAGTGCCACCTCCTCCTCCCCGCAGAGCTGTATGATCAGTGCCACCACCTCCTCCCCGCAGAGCTGTATGATCAGTGCCACCTCCTCCTCCCCGCAGAGCTGTATGATCAGTGCCACCACCTCCTCCCCGCAGAGCTGTATGATCAGTGCCACCACCTCCTCCCCGCAGAGCTGTATGATCAGTGCCACCTCCTCCTCCCCGCAGAGCTGTATGATCAGTGCCACCACCTCCTCCCCGCAGAGCTGTATGATCAGTGCCACCACCTCCTCCCCGCAGAGCTGTATGATCAGTGCCACCACCTCCTCCCCGCAGAGCTGTATGATCAGTGCCACCTTCTCCTCCCCGCATAGCTGTATGATCAGAGCCACCACCTCCTCCCTGCAGAGCTGTATGATCAGAGAAATCACCTCCTCCCCGCACAGCTGTATGATCAGTACCACCACCTCCTCCCCGCAGAGCTGTATGATCAGAGCCACCACCTCCTCCCCGCAGAGCTGTATGATCAGTGCCACCACCTCCTCCCCGCACAGCTGTATGATCAGTGCCACCACCTCCTCCCCGCAGAGCTGCATGATCAGAGCCACCACCTCCTCCCCGCAGAGCTGTATGATCAGAGCCACCACCTCCTCCCCGCAGAGCTGTATCATCAGTGCCACCACCTACTCCTCCCTGCAGAGCTGTATGATCAGAGAAATCACCTCCACCCCGCAGAGCTGTATGATCAGTGCCACCACCTCCTCCCCGCAGAGCTGTATCATCAGTGCCACCACCTACTCCTCCCTGCAGAGCTGTATGATCAGAGAAATCACCTCCACCCCGCAGAGCTGTATGATCAGTGCCACCACCTTCTCCCCCGCAGAGCTGTATGATCAGAGCCACCACTTCCTCCCCGCAGAGCTGTATAATCAGTGCCACCACCTCCACCCCGCAGAGCTGTATGATCAGAGAAATCACCTCCACCCCGCAGAGCTGTATGATCAGAGCCACCACCTCCTCCCCGCAGAGCTGTATGATCAGAGCCACCACCCTCTCCCCGCAGAGCTGTATAATCAGTGCCACCACCTCCTCCCCGCAGAGCTGTATGATCAGTGCCACCACCTCCTCCCCGCAGAGCTGTATGATCAGTGCCACCACCTCCTCCCCGCAGAGCTGTATGATCAGTGCCACCTCCTCCTCCCCGCAGAGCTGTATGATCAGAGCCACCTCCTCCTCCCCGCAGAGCTGTATGATCAGTGCCACCACCTCCTCCCCGCAGAGCTGTATGATCAGTGCCACCACCTCCTCCCCGCAGAGATGTATGATCAGAGCCACCACCTCCTCCCTGCAGAGCTGTATGATCAGAGAAATCACCTCCTCCCCGCAGAGCTGTATGATCAGTGCCACCACCTCCTCCCCGCAGAGCTGTATGATCAGTGCCACCACCTCCTCCCCGCAGAGCTGTATGATCAGTGCCACCACCTCCTCCCCGCAGAGCTGTATGATCAGTGCCACCACCTCCTCCCTGCAGAGCTGTATGATCAGAGAAATCACCTCCTCCCCGCACAGCTGTATGATCAGTACCACCACCTCCTCCCTGCAGAGCTGTATGATCAGAGAAATCACCTCCTCCCCGGAGAGCTGTATGATCAGTGCCAACACCTTCTCTCCGCAGAGCTGTATGATCAGAGCCACCACATTCTCCCCGCAGAGCTGTAGGATCAGAGCCATCACCTCCTCCCCGCAGAGCTGTATGATCAGTGCCACCACCCTCTCCCCGCAGAGCTGTATGATCAGAGCCACCACCTACTCCCCTCAGACCTGTATGATCAGAGCCATAACCTCCTCCTCCCTGCAGAGCTGTATGATCAGAGAAATCACCTCCTCCCCGGAGAGCTGTATGATCAGTGCCAACACCTTCTCCCCGCAGAGCTGTATGATCAGTGCCACCACCTCCTCCCTGCAGAGCTGTATGATCAGTGCCACCACCTCCTCCCCGCAGAGCTGTACGATCAGTGCCACCACCTCCTCCCCGCAGAGCTGTATGATCAGTGCCACCACCTCCTCCCCGCAGAGCTGTATGATCAGTGCCACCACCTCCTCCCCGCAGAGCCGTATGATCAGTGCCACCACCTTCTCCCCGCAGAGCTGTATGATCAGAGCCACCACCTCCTCCCCGCAGAGCGATATGATCAGAGCCACCACCTCCTCCCCGCAGAGCTGTATGATCAGTGCCACCACCTCCTCCCCGCAGAGCTGTATCATCAGTGCCACCACCTACTCCTCCCTGCAGAGCTGTATGATCAGAGAAATCACCTCCACCCCGCAGAGCTGTATGATCAGTGCCACCACCTCCTCCCCGCAGAGCTGTATCATCAGTGCCACCACCTACTCCTCCCTGCAGAGCTGTATGATCAGAGAAATCACCTCCACCCCGCAGAGCTGTATGATCAGTGCCACCACCTTCTCCCCCGCAGAGCTGTATGATCAGAGCCACCACTTCCTCCCCGCAGAGCTGTATAATCAGTGCCACCACCTCCACCCCGCAGAGCTGTATGATCAGAGAAATCACCTCCACCCCGCAGAGCTGTATGATCAGAGCCACCACCTCCTCCCCGCAGAGCTGTATGATCAGAGCCACCACCCTCTCCCCGCAGAGCTGTATAATCAGTGCCACCACCTTCTCCCCGCAGAGCTGTATGATCAGTGCCACCACCTCCTCCCCGCAGAGCTGTATGATCAGTGCCACCACCTCCTCCCCGCAGAGCTGTATGATCAGTGCCACCTCCTCCTCCCCGCAGAGCTGTATGATCAGAGCCAACTCCTCCTCCCCGCAGAGCTGTATGATCAGTGCCACCACCTCCTCCCCGCAGAGCTGTATGATCAGTGCCACCACCTCCTCCCCGCAGAGCTGTATGATCAGTGCCACCACCTCCTCCCCGCAGAGCTGTATGATCAGTGCCACCACCTCCTCCCCGCAGAGCTGTATGATCAGTGCCACCTCCTCCTCCCCGCAGAGCTGTATGATCAGAGCCACCACCTCCTCCCCGCAGAGCTGTATGATCAGAGACACCACCTCCTCCCTGCAGAGCTGTATGATCAGAGAAATCACCTCCTCCCCGCACAGCTATATGATCAGTATCACCACCTCCTCCCCGCAGAGCTGTATGATCAGAGCCACCACCTCCTCCCCGCAGAGCTGTATGATCAGTACCACCACCTCCTCCCCGCAGAGCTGTATGATCAGTGCCACCACCTCCTCCCCGCAGAGCTGCATGATCAGAGCCACCACCTCCTCTCCGCAGAGCTGTATGATCAGAGCCACCACCTCCTCCCTGCAGAGCTGTATGATCAGAGAAATCACCTCCTCCCCGGAGAGCCGTATGATCAGTGCCACCACCTTCTCCCCGCAGAGCTGTATGATCAGAGCCACCACATTCTCCCCGCAGAGCTGTAGGATCAGAGCCATCACCTCCTCCCCGCAGAGCTGTATGATCAGTGCCACCACCCTCTCCCCGCAGAGCTGTATGATCAGAGCCACCACCTACTCCCCTCAGACCTGTATGATCAGAGCCATAACCTCCTCCTCCCTGCAGAGCTGTATGATCAGAGAAATCACCTCCTCCCCGGAGAGCTGTATGATCAGTGCCAACACCTTCTCCCCGCAGAGCTGTATGATCAGTGCCACCACCTCCTCCCTGCAGAGCTGTATGATCAGTGCCACCACCTCCTCCCCGCAGAGCTGTACGATCAGTGCCACCACCTCCTCCCCGCAGAGCTGTATGATCAGTGCCACCAACTCCTCCCCGCAGAGCTGTATGATCAGTGCCACAACCTCCTCCCCGCAGAGCTGTATGATCAGTGCCACCACCTCCTCCCCGCAGAGCTGTATGATCAGTGCCACCTCCTCCTCCCCGCAGAGCTGTATCATCAGTGCCACCACCTACTCCTCCCTGCAGAGCTGTATGATCAGAGAAATCACCTCCACCCCGCAGAGCTGTATGATCAGTGCCACAACCTCCTCCCCGCAGAGCTGTATCATCAGTGCCACCACCTACTCCTCCCTGCAGAGCTGTATGATCAGAGAAATCACCTCCACCCCGCAGAGCTGTTTGATCAGTGCCACCACCTTCTCCCCCGCAGAGCTGTATGATCAGAGCCACCACTTCCTCCCCGCAGAGCTGTATGATCAGAGAAATCACCTCCACCCCGCAGAGCTGTATGATCAGAGCCACCACCTCCTCCCCGCAGAGCTGTATGATCAGAGCCACCACCCTCTCCCCGCAGAGCTGTATAATCAGTGCCACCACCTCCTCCCCGCAGAGCTGTATGATCAGTGCCACCACCTCCTCCCCGCAGAGCTGTATGATCAGTGCCACCACCTCCTCCCCGCAGAGCTGTATGATCAGTGCCACCTCCTCCTCCCCGCAGAGCTGTATGATCAGAGCCACCTCCTCCTCCCCGCAGAGCTGTATGATCAGTGCCACCACCTCCTCCCCGCAGAGCTGTATGATCAGTGCCACCACCTCCTCCCCGCAGAGCTGTATGATCAGTGCCACCTCCTCCTCCCCGCAGAGCTGTATGATCAGAGCCACCACCTCCTCCCCGCAGAGCTGTATGATCAGAGACACCACCTCCTCCCTGCAGAGCTGTATGATCAGAGAAATCACCTCCTCCCCGCACAGCTGTATGATCAGTACCACCACCTCCTCCCCGCAGAGCTGTATGATCAGAGCCACCACCTCCTCCCCGCAGAGCTGTATGATCAGTACCACCACCTCCTCCCCGCAGAGCTGTATGATCAGTGCCACCACCTCCTCCCCGCAGAGCTGCATGATCAGAGCCACCACCTCCTCTCCGCAGAGCTGTATGATCAGAGCCACCACCTCCTCCCTGCAGAGCTGTATGATCAGATAAATCACCTCCTCCCCGGAGAGCCGTATGATCAGTGCCACCACCTTCTCCCCGCAGAGCTGTATGATCAGAGCCACCACATTCTCCCCGCAGAGCTGTAGGATCAGAGCCATCACCTCCTCCCCGCAGAGCTGTATGATCAGTGCCACCACCCTCTCCCCGCAGAGCTGTATGATCAGAGCCACCACATTCTCCCCTCAGAGCTGTAGGATCAGAGCCATCACCTCCTCCCCGCAGAGCTGTATGATCAGTGCCACCACCTTCTCCCCGCAGAGCTGTATGATCAGAGCCACCACATTCTCCCCGCAGAGCTGTAGGATCAGAGCCATCACCTCCTCCCCGCAGAGCTGTATGATCAGAGCCACCTCCTCCTCCCCGCAGAGCTGTATGATCAGTGCCACCACCTCCTCCCCGCAGAGCTGTATGATCAGTACCACCACCTCCTCCCCGCAGAGCTGTATGATCAGTGCCACCACCTCCTCCCCGCAGAGCTGCATGATCAGAGCCACCACCTCCTCTCCGCAGAGCTGTATGATCAGAGCCACCACCTCCTCCCTGCAGAGCTGTATGATCAGAGAAATCACCTCCTCCCCGGAGAGCCGTATGATCAGTGCCACCACCTTCTCCCCGCAGAGCTGTATGATCAGAGCCACCACATTCTCCCCGCAGAGCTGTATGATCAGAGAAATCACCTCCTCCCCGGAGAGCTGTATGATCAGTGCCAACACCTTCTCCCCGCAGAGCTGTATGATCAGTGCCACCACCTCCTCCCTGCAGAGCTGTATGATCAGTGCCACCACCTCCTCCCCGCAGAGCTGTACGATCAGTGCCACCACCTCCTCCCCGCAGAGCTGTATGATCAGTGCCACCACCTCCTCCCCGCAGAGCTGTATGATCAGTGCCACCACCTCCTCCCCGCAGAGCTGTATGATCAGTGCCACCACCTCCTCCCCGCAGAGCTGTATGATCAGTGCCACCTCCTCCTCCCCGCAGAGCTGTATGATCAGTGCCACCACCTCCTCCCCGCAGAGCTGTATGATCAGTGCCACCTCCTCCTCCCCGCAGAGCTGTATGATCAGTGCCACCACCTCCTCCCCGCAGAGCTGTATGATCAGTGCCACCACCTCCTCCCCGCAGAGCTGTATGATCAGTGCCACCTCCTCCTCCCCGCAGAGCTGTATGATCAGTGCCACCACCTCCTCCCCGCAGAGCTGTATGATCAGTGCCACCACCTCCTCCCCGCAGAGCTGTATGATCAGTGCCACCACCTCCTCCCCGCAGAGCTGTATGATCAGTGCCACCTTCTCCTCCCCGCAGAGCTGTATGATCAGAGCCACCACCTCCTCCCTGCAGAGCTGTATGATCAGAGAAATCACCTCCTCCCCGCACAGCTGTATGATCAGTACCACCACCTCCTCCCCGCAGAGCTGTATGATCAGAGCCACCACCTCCTCCCCGCAGAGCTGTATGATCAGTGCCACCACCTCCTCCCCGCACAGCTGTATGATCAGTGCCACCACCTCCTCCCCGCAGAGCTGCATGATCAGAGCCACCACCTCCTCCCCGCAGAGCTGTATGATCAGAGCCACCACCTCCTCCCCGCAGAGCTGTATCATCAGTGCCACCACCTACTCCTCCCTGCAGAGCTGTATGATCAGAGAAATCACCTCCACCCCGCAGAGCTGTATGATCAGTGCCACCACCTCCTCCCCGCAGAGCTGTATCATCAGTGCCACCACCTACTCCTCCCTGCAGAGCTGTATGATCAGAGAAATCACCTCCACCCCGCAGAGCTGTATGATCAGTGCCACCACTTCCTCCCCGCAGAGCTGTATAATCAGTGCCACCACCTCCACCCCGCAGAGCTGTATGATCAGAGAAATCACCTCCACCCCGCAGAGCTGTATGATCAGAGCCACCACCTCCTCCCCGCAGAGCTGTATAATCAGTGCCACCACCTCCTCCCCGCAGAGCTGTATGATCAGTGCCACCACCTCCTCCCCGCAGAGCTGTATGATCAGTGCCACCACCTCCTCCCCGCAGAGCTGTATGATCAGTGCCACCTCCTCCTCCCCGCAGAGCTGTATGATCAGAGCCACCTCCTCCTCCCCGCAGAGCTGTATGATCAGTGCCACCACCTCCTCCCCGCAGAGCTGTATGATCAGTGCCACCACCTCCTCCCCGCAGAGATGTATGATCAGAGCCACCACCTCCTCCCTGCAGAGCTGTATGATCAGAGAAATCACCTCCTCCCCGCAGAGCTGTATGATCAGTGCCACCACCTCCTCCCCGCAGAGCTGTATGATCAGTGCCACCACCTCCTCCCCGCAGAGCTGTATGATCAGTGCCACCACCTCCTCCCCGCAGAGCTGTATGATCAGTGCCACCACCTCCTCCCTGCAGAGCTGTATGATCAGAGAAATCACCTCCTCCCCGCACAGCTGTATGATCAGTACCACCACCTCCTCCCTGCAGAGCTGTATGATCAGAGAAATCACCTCCTCCCCGGAGAGCTGTATGATCAGTGCCAACACCTTCTCTCCGCAGAGCTGTATGATCAGAGCCACCACATTCTCCCCGCAGAGCTGTAGGATCAGAGCCATCACCTCCTCCCCGCAGAGCTGTATGATCAGTGCCACCACCCTCTCCCCGCAGAGCTGTATGATCAGAGCCACCACCTACTCCCCTCAGACCTGTATGATCAGAGCCATAACCTCCTCCTCCCTGCAGAGCTGTATGATCAGAGAAATCACCTCCTCCCCGGAGAGCTGTATGATCAGTGCCAACACCTTCTCCCCGCAGAGCTGTATGATCAGTGCCACCACCTCCTCCCTGCAGAGCTGTATGATCAGTGCCACCACCTCCTCCCCGCAGAGCTGTACGATCAGTGCCACCACCTCCTCCCCGCAGAGCTGTATGATCAGTGCCACCACCTCCTCCCCGCAGAGCTGTATGATCAGTGCCACCACCTCCTCCCCGCAGAGCTGTATGATCAGTGCCACCACCTCCTCCCCGCAGAGCTGTATGATCAGTGCCACCTCCTCCTCCCCGCAGAGCTGTATGATCAGTGCCACCACCTCCTCCCCGCAGAGCTGTATGATCAGTGCCACCACCTCCTCCCCGCAGAGCTGTATGATCAGTGCCACCTCCTCCTCCCCGCAGAGCTGTATGATCAGTGCCACCACCTCCTCCCCGCAGAGCTGTATGATCAGTGCCACCACCTCCTCCCCGCAGAGCTGTATGATCAGTGCCACCACCTCCTCCCCGCAGAGCTGTATGATCAGTGCCACCTCCTCCTCCCCGCAGAGCTGTATGATCAGAGCCACCACCTCCTCCCTGCAGAGCTGTATGATCAGAGAAATCACCTCCTCCCCGCACAGCTGTATGATCAGTACCACCACCTCCTCCCCGCAGAGCTGTATGATCAGAGCCACCACCTCCTCCCCGCAGAGCTGTATGATCAGTGCCACCACCTCCTCCCCGCACAGCTGTATGATCAGTGCCACCACCTCCTCCCCGCAGAGCTGCATGATCAGAGCCACCACCTCCTCCCCGCAGAGCTGTATGATCAGAGCCACCACCTCCTCCCCGCAGAGCTGTATCATCAGTGCCACCACCTACTCCTCCCTGCAGAGCTGTATGATCAGAGAAATCACCTCTACCCCGCAGAGCTGTATGATCAGTGCCACCACCTCCTCCCCGCAGAGCTGTATCATCAGTGCCACCACCTACTCCTCCCTGCAGAGCTGTATGATCAGAGAAATCACCTCCACCCCGCAGAGCTGTATGATCAGTGCCACCACCTTCTCCCCCGCAGAGCTGTATGATCAGAGCCACCACTTCCTCCCCGCAGAGCTGTATAATCAGTGCCACCACCTCCACCCCGCAGAGCTGTATGATCAGAGAAATCACCTCCACCCCGCAGAGCTGTATGATCAGAGCCACCACCTCCTCCCCGCAGAGCTGTATGATCAGAGCCACCACCCTCTCCCCGCAGAGCTGTATAATCAGTGCCACCACCTCCTCCCCGCAGAGCTGTATGATCAGTGCCACCACCTCCTCCCCGCAGAGCTGTATGATCAGTGCCACCACCTCCTCCCCGCAGAGCTGTATGATCAGTGCCACCACCTCCTCCCCGCAGAGCTGTATGATCAGTGCCACCACCTCCTCCCCGCAGAGCTGTATGATCAGTGCCACCACCTCCTCCCTGCAGAGCTGTATGATCAGAGAAATCACCTCCTCCCCGCACAGCTGTATGATCAGTACCACCACCTCCTCCCTGCAGAGCTGTATGATCAGAGAAATCACCTCCTCCCCGCAGAGCTGTATGATCAGTGCCACCACCTCCTCCCCGCAGAGCTGTATGATCAGTGCCACCACCTCCTCCCCGCAGAGCTGTATGATCAGTGCCACCTCCTCCTCCCCGCAGAGCTGTATGATCAGTGCCACCACCTCCTCCCCGCAGAGCTGTATGATCAGTGCCACCTCCTCCTCCCCGCAGAGCTGTATGATCAGAGCCACCACCTCTTCCCTGCAGAGCTGTATGATCAGAGAAATCACCTCCTCCCCGCACAGCTGTATGATCAGTACCACCACCTCCTCCCCGCAGAGCTGTATGATCAGAGCCACCACCTCCTCCCCGCAGAGCTGTATGATCAGTGCCACCACCTCCTCCCCGCACAGCTGTATGATCAGTGCCACCACCTCCTCCCCGCAGAGCTGCATGATCAGAGCCACCACCTCCTCCCCGCAGAGCTGTATGATCAGAGCCACCACCTCCTCCCCGCAGAGCTGTATCATCAGTGCCACCACCTACTCCTCCCTGCAGAGCTGTATGATCAGAGAAATCACCTCTACCCCGCAGAGCTGTATGATCAGTGCCACCACCTCCTCCCCGCAGAGCTGTATCATCAGTGCCACCACCTACTCATCCCTGCAGAGCTGTATGATCAGAGAAATCACCTCCACCCCGCAGAGCTGTATGATCAGTGCCACCACCTTCTCCCCCGCAGAGCTGTATGATCAGAGCCACCACTTCCTCCCCGCAGAGCTGTATAATCAGTGCCACCACCTCCACCCCGCAGAGCTGTATGATCAGAGAAATCACCTCCACCCCGCAGAGCTGTATGATCAGAGCCACCACCTCCTCCCCGCAGAGCTGTATGATCAGAGCCACCACCCTCTCCCCGCAGAGCTGTATAATCAGTGCCACCACCTCCTCCCCGCAGAGCTGTATGATCAGTGCCACCACCTCCTCCTCGCAGAGCTGTATGATCAGTGCCACCACCTCCTCCCCGCAGAGCTGTATGATCAGTGCCACCTCCTCCTCCCCGCAGAGCTGTATGATCAGAGCCACCTCCTCCTCCCCGCAGAGCTGTATGATCAGTGCCACCACCTCCTCCCCGCAGAGCTGTATGATCAGTGCCACCACCTCCTCCCCGCAGAGATGTATGATCATTGCCACCACCTCCTCCCTGCAGAGCTGTATGATCAGAGAAATCACCTCCACCCCGCAGAGCTGTATGATCAGTGCCACCACCTTCTCCCCCGCAGAGCTGTATGATCAGAGCCACCACTTCCTCCCCGCAGAGCTGTATAATCAGTGCCACCACCTCCACCCCGCAGAGCTGTATGATCAGAGAAATCACCTCCACCCCGCAGAGCTGTATGATCAGAGCCACCACCTCCTCCCCGCAGAGCTGTATGATCAGAGCCACCACCCTCTCCCCGCAGAGCTGTATAATCAGTGCCACCACCTCCTCCCCGCAGAGCTGTATGATCAGTGCCACCACCTCCTCCCCGCAGAGCTGTATGATCAGTGCCACCACCTCCTCCCCGCAGAGCTGTATGATCAGTGCCACCTCCTCCTCCCCGCAGAGCTGTATGATCAGAGACACCTCCTCCTCCCCGCAGAGCTGTATGATCAGTGCCACCACCTCCTCCCCGCAGAGCTGTATGGTCAGTGCCACCACCTCCTCCCCGCAGAGATGTATGATCAGAGCCACCACCTCCTCCCTGCAGAGCTGTATGATCAGAGAAATCACCTCCTCCCCGCAGAGCTGTATGATCAGTGCCACCACCTCCTCCCCGCAGAGCTGTATGATCAGTGCCACCACCTCCTCCCCGCAGAGCTGTATGATCAGTGCCACCACCTCCTCCCCGCAGAGCTGTATGATCAGTGCCACCACCTCCTCCCTGCAGAGCTGTATGATCAGAGAAATCACCTCCTCCCCGCACAGCTGTATGATCAGTACCACCACCTCCTCCCTGCAGAGCTGTATGATCAGAGAAATCACCTCCTCCCCGGAGAGCTGTATGATCAGTGCCAACACCTTCTCTCCGCAGAGCTGTAGGATCAGAGCCATCACCTCCTCCCCGCAGAGCTGTATGATCAGTGCCACCACCCTCTCCCCGCAGAGCTGTATGATCAGAGCCACCACCTACTCCCCTCAGACCTGTATGATCAGAGCCATAACCTCCTCCTCCCTGCAGAGCTGTATGATCAGAGAAATCACCTCCTCCCCGGAGAGCTGTATGATCAGTGCCAACACCTTCTCCCCGCAGAGCTGTATGATCAGTGCCACCACCTCCTCCCTGCAGAGCTGTATGATCAGTGCCACCACCTCCTCCCCGCAGAGCTGTACGATCAGTGCCACCACCTCCTCCCCGCAGAGCTGTATGATCAGTGCCACCACCTCCTCCCCGCAGAGCTGTATGATCAGAGCCACCTCCTCCTCCCCGCAGAGCTGTATGATCAGTGCCACCACCTCCTCCCCGCAGAGCTGTATGATCAGTGCCACCTCCTCCTCCCCGCAGAGCTGTATGATCAGTGCCACCACCTCCTCCCCGCAGAGCTGTATGATCAGTGCCACCACCTCCTCCCCGCAGAGCTGTATGATCAGTGCCACCTCCTCCTCCCCGCAGAGCTGTATGATCAGTGCCACCACCTCCTCCCCGCAGAGCTGTATGATCAGTGCCACCACCTCCTCCCCGCAGAGCTGTATGATCAGTGCCACCACCTCCTCCCCGCAGAGCTGTATGATCAGTGCCACCTCCTCCTCCCCGCAGAGCTGTATGATCAGAGCCACCACCTCCTCCCTGCAGAGCTGTATGATCAGTGAAATCACCTCCTCCCCGCACAGCTGTATGATCAGTACCACCACCTCCTCCCCGCAGAGCTGTATGATCAGAGCCACCACCTCCTCCCCGCAGAGCTGTATGATCAGTGCCACCACCTCCTCCCCGCACAGCTGTATGATCAGTGCCACCACCTCCTCCCCGCAGAGCTGCATGATCAGAGCCACCACCTCCTCCCCGCAGAGCTGTATGATCAGAGCCACCACCTCCTCCCCGCAGAGCTGTATCATCAGTGCCACCACCTACTCCTCCCTGCAGAGCTGTATGATCAGAGAAATCACCTCTACCCCGCAGAGCTGTATGATGAGTGCCACCACCTCCTCCCCGCAGAGCTGTATCATCAGTGCCACCACCTACTCCTCCCTGCAGAGCTGTATGATCAGAGAAATCACCTCCACCCCGCAGAGCTGTATGATCAGTGCCACCACCTTCTCCCCCGCAGAGCTGTATGATCAGAGCCACCACTTCCTCCCCGCAGAGCTGTATAATCAGTGCCACCACCTCCACCCCGCAGAGCTGTATGATCAGAGAAATCACCTCCACCCCGCAGAGCTGTATGATCAGAGCCACCACCTCCTCCCCGCAGAGCTGTATGATCAGAGCCACCACCCTCTCCCCGCAGAGCTGTATAATCAGTGCCACCACCTCCTCCCCGCAGAGCTGTATGATCAGTGCCACCACCTCCTCCCCGCAGAGCTGTATGATCAGTGCCACCACCTCCTCCCCGCAGAGCTGTATGATCAGTGCCACCTCCTCCTCCCCGCAGAGCTGTATGATCAGAGCCACCTCCTCCTCCCCGCAGAGCTGTTTGATCAGTGCCACCACCTCCTCCCCGCAGAGCTGTATGATCAGTGCCACCACCTCCTCCCCGCAGAGATGTATGATCAGAGCCACCACCTCCTCCCTGCAGAGCTGTATGATCAGAGAAATCACCTCCTCCCCGCAGAGCTGTATGATCAGTGCCACCACCTCCTCCCCGCAGAGCTGTATGATCAGTGCCACCACCTCCTCCCCGCAGAGCTGTATGATCAGTGCCACCACCTCCTCCCCGCAGAGCTGTATGATCAGTGCCACCACCTCCTCCCTGCAGAGCTGTATGATCAGAGAAATCACCTCCTCCCCGCACAGCTGTATGATCAGTACCACCACCTCCTCCCTGCACTGCTGTATGATCAGAGAAATCACCTCCTCCCCGCAGAGCTGTATGATCAGTGCCACCACCTCCTCCCCGCAGAGCTGTATGATCAGTGCCACCACCTCCTCCCCGCAGAGCTGTATGATCAGTGCCACCTCCTCCTCCCCGCAGAGCTGTATGATCAGTGCCACCACCTCCTCCCCGCAGAGCTGTATGATCAGTGCCACCACCTCCTCCCCGCAGAGCTGTATGATCAGTGCCACCACCTCCTCCCCGCAGAGCTGTATGATCAGTGCCACCACCTCCTCCCCGCAGAGCTGTATGATCAGTGCCACCACCTCCTCCCCGCAGAGCTGTATGATCAGTGCCACCACCTCCTCCCCGCAGAGCTGTATGATCAGTGCCACCACCTCCTCCCCGCAGAGCTGTATGATCAGTGCCACCTCCTCCTCCCCGCAGAGCTGTATGATCAGAGCCACCTCCTCCTCCCCGCAGAGCTGTATGATCAGTGCCACCACCTCCTCCCCGCAGAGCTGTATGATCAGTGCCACCACCTCCTCCCCGCAGAGCTGTATGATCAGTGCCACCACCTCCTCCCCGCAGAGCTGTATGATCAGTGCCACCACCTCCTCCCCGCAGAGCTGTATGATCAGTGCCACCTCCTCCTCCCCGCAGAGCTGTATGATCAGAGCCACCACCTCCTCCCTGCAGAGCTGTATGATCAGAGAAATCACCTCCTCCCCGCACAGCTGTATGATCAGTATCACCACCTCCTCCCCGCAGAGCTGTATGATCAGAGCCACCACCTCCTCCCCGCAGAGCTGTATGATCAGTACCACCACCTCCTCCCCGCAGAGCTGTATGATCAGTGCCACCACCTCCTCCCCGCAGAGCTGCATGATCAGAGCCACCACCTCCTCTCCGCAGAGCTGTATGATCAGAGCCACCACCTCCTCCCTGCAGAGCTGTATGATCAGAGAAATCACCTCCTCCCCGGAGAGCCGTATGATCAGTGCCACCACCTTCTCCCCGCAGAGCTGTATGATCAGAGCCACCACATTCTCCCCGCAGAGCTGTAGGATCAGAGCCATCACCTCCTCCCCGCAGAGCTGTATGATCAGTGCCACCACCCTCTCCCCGCAGAGCTGTATGATCAGAGCCACCACCTACTCCCCTCAGACCTGTATGATCAGAGCCATAACCTCCTCCTCCCTGCAGAGCTGTATGATCAGAGAAATCACCTCCTCCCCGGAGAGCTGTATGATCAGTGCCAACACCTTCTCCCCGCAGAGCTGTATGATCAGTGCCACCACCTCCTCCCTGCAGAGCTGTATGATCAGTGCCACCACCTCCTCCCCGCAGAGCTGTACGATCAGTGCCACCACCTCCTCCCCGCAGAGCTGTATGATCAGTGCCACCAACTCCTCCCCGCAGAGCTGTATGATCAGTGCCACCACCTCCTCCCCGCAGAGCTGTATGATCAGTGCCACCACCTCCTCCCCGCAGAGCTGTATGATCAGTGCCACCTCCTCCTCCCCGCAGAGCTGTATCATCAGTGCCACCACCTACTCCTCCCTGCAGAGCTGTATGATCAGAGAAATCACCTCCACCCCGCAGAGCTGTATGATCAGTGCCACCACCTCCTCCCCGCAGAGCTGTATCATCAGTGCCACCACCTACTCCTCCCTGCAGAGCTGTATGATCAGAGAAATCACCTCCACCCCGCAGAGCTGTTTGATCAGTGCCACCACCTTCTCCCCCGCAGAGCTGTATGATCAGAGCCACCACTTCCTCCCCGCAGAGCTGTATGATCAGAGAAATCACCTCCACCCCGCAGAGCTGTATGATCAGAGCCACCACCTCCTCCCCGCAGAGCTGTATGATCAGAGCCACCACCCTCTCCCCGCAGAGCTGTATAATCAGTGCCACCACCTCCTCCCCGCAGAGCTGTATGATCAGTGCCACCACCTCCTCCCCGCAGAGCTGTATGATCAGTGCCACCACCTCCTCCCCGCAGAGCTGTATGATCAGTGCCACCTCCTCCTCCCCGCAGAGCTGTATGATCAGTGCCACCACCTCCTCCCCGCAGAGCTGTATGATCAGTGCCACCTCCTCCTCCCCGCAGAGCTGTATGATCAGTGCCACCTCCTCCTCCCCGCAGAGCTGTATGATCAGTGCCACCACCTCCTCCCCGCAGAGCTGTATGATCAGTGCCACCACCTCCTCCCCGCAGAGCTGTATGATCAGAGCCACCACCTCCTCCCCGCAGAGCTGTATGATCAGAGACACCACCTCCTCCCTGCAGAGCTGTATGATCAGAGAAATCACCTCCTCCCCGCACAGCTGTATGATCAGTACCACCACCTCCTCCCCGCAGAGCTGTATGATCAGAGCCACCACCTCCTCCCCGCAGAGCTGTATGATCAGTACCACCACCTCCTCCCCGCAGAGCTGTATGATCAGTGCCACCACCTCCTCCCCGCAGAGCTGCATGATCAGAGCCACCACCTCCTCTCCGCAGAGCTGTATGATCAGAGCCACCACCTCCTCCCTGCAGAGCTGTATGATCAGAGAAATCACCTCCTCCCCGGAGAGCCGTATGATCAGTGCCACCACCTTCTCCCCGCAGAGCTGTATGATCAGAGCCACCACATTCTCCCCGCAGAGCTGTAGGATCAGAGCCATCACCTCCTCCCCGCAGAGCTGTATGATCAGTGCCACCACCCTCTCCCCGCAGAGCTGTATGATCAGAGCCACCACATTCTCCCCTCAGAGCTGTAGGATCAGAGCCATCACCTCCTCCCCGCAGAGCTGTATGATCAGTGCCACCACCTTCTCCCCGCAGAGCTGTATGATCAGAGCCACCACATTCTCCCCGCAGAGCTGTAGGATCAGAGCCATCACCTCCTCCCCGCAGAGCTGTATGATCAGAGCCACCTCCTCCTCCCCGCAGAGCTGTATGATCAGTGCCACCACCTCCTCCCCGCAGAGCTGTATGATCAGTGCCACCACCTCCTCCCCGCAGAGCTGTATGATCAGTACCACCACCTCCTCCCCGCAGAGCTGTATGATCAGAGCCACCACCTCCTCCCCGCAGAGCTGTATGATCAGTACCACCACCTCCTCCCCGCAGAGCTGTATGATCAGTGCCACCACCTCCTCCCCGCAGAGCTGCATGATCAGAGCCACCACCTCCTCTCCGCAGAGCTGTATGATCAGAGCCACCACCTCCTCCCTGCAGAGCTGTATGATCAGAGAAATCACCTCCTCCTCCCCGCAGAGCTGTATGATCAGAGAAATCACCTCCTCCCCGGAGAGCTGTATGATCAGTGCCAACACCTTCTCCCCGCAGAGCTGTATGATCAGTGCCACCACCTCCTCCCTGCAGAGCTGTATGATCAGTGCCACCACCTCCTCCCCGCAGAGCTGTACGATCAGTGCCACCACCTCCTCCCCGCAGAGCTGTATGATCAGTGCCACCACCTCCTCCCCGCAGAGCTGTATGATCAGTGCCACCACCTCCTCCCCGCAGAGCTGTATGATCAGTGCCACCACCTCCTCCCCGCAGAGCTGTATGATCAGTGCCACCTCCTCCTCCCCGCAGAGCTGTATGATCAGTGCCACCACCTCCTCCCCGCAGAGCTGTATGATCAGTGCCACCTCCTCCTCCCCGCAGAGCTGTATGATCAGTGCCACCACCTCCTCCCCGCAGAGCTGTATGATCAGTGCCACCACCTCCTCCCCACAGAGCTGTATGATCAGTGCCACCACCTCCTCCCCGCAGAGCTGTATGATCAGTGCCACCACCTCCTCCCCGCAGAGCTGTATGATCAGTGCCACCACCTCCTCCCCGCAGAGCTGTATGATCAGTGCCACCACCTCCTCCCCGCAGAGCTGTATGATCAGTGCCACCTTCTCCTCCCCGCAGAGCTGTATGATCAGAGCCACCACCTCCTCCCTGCAGAGCTGTATGATCAGAGAAATCATCTCCTCCCCGCACAGCTGTATGATCAGTACCACCACCTCCTCCCCGCAGAGCTGTATGATCAGAGCCACCACCTCCTCCCCGCAGAGCTGTATGATCAGTGCCACCACCTCCTCCCCGCACAGCTGTATGATCAGTGCCACCACCTCCTCCCCGCAGAGCTGCATGATCAGAGCCACCACCTCCTCCCCGCAGAGCTGTATGATCAGAGCCACCACCTCCTCCCCGCAGAGCTGTATCATCAGTGCCACCACCTACTCCTCCCTGCAGAGCTGTATGATCAGAGAAATCACCTCCACCCCGCAGAGCTGTATGATCAGTGCCACCACCTCCTCCCCGCAGAGCTGTATCATCAGTGCCACCACCTACTCCTCCCTGCAGAGCTGTATGATCAGAGAAATCACCTCCACCCCGCAGAGCTGTATGATCAGTGCCACCACCTTCTCCCCCGCAGAGCTGTATGATCAGAGCCACCACTTCCTCCCCGCAGAGCTGTATAATCAGTGCCACCACCTACACCCCGCAGAGCTGTATGATCAGAGAAATCACCTCCACCCCGCAGAGCTGTATGATCAGAGCCACCACCTCCTCCCCGCAGAGCTGTATGATCAGAGCCACCACCCTCTCCCCGCAGAGCTGTATGATCAGTGCCACCACCTCCTCCCCGCAGAGCTGTATGATCAGTGCCACCACCTCCTCCCCGCAGAGCTGTATGATCAGTGCCACCTCCTCCTCCCCGCAGAGCTGTATGATCAGAGCCACCTCCTCCTCCCCGCAGAGCTGTATGATCAGTGCCACCACCTCCTCCCCGCAGAGCTGTATGATCAGTGCCACCACCTCCTCCCCGCAGAGATGTATGATCAGAGCCACCACCTCCTCCCTGCAGAGCTGTATGATCAGAGAAATCACCTCCTCCCCGCAGAGCTGTATGATCAGTGCCACCACCTCCTCCCCGCAGAGCTGTATGATCAGTGCCACCACCTCCTCCCCGCAGAGCTGTATGATCAGTGCCACCACCTCCTCCCCGCAGAGCTGTATGATCAGTGCCACCACCTCCTCCCTGCAGAGCTGTATGATCAGAGAAATCACCTCCTCCCCGCACAGCTGTATGATCAGTACCACCACCTCCTCCCTGCAGAGCTGTATGATCAGAGAAATCACCTCCTCCCCGGAGAGCTGTATGATCAGTGCCAACACCTTCTCTCCGCAGAGCTGTATGATCAGAGCCACCACATTCTCCCCGCAGAGCTGTAGGATCAGAGCCATCACCTCCTCCCCGCAGAGCTGTATGATCAGTGCCACCACCCTCTCCCCGCAGAGCTGTATGATCAGAGCCACCACCTACTCCCCTCAGACCTGTATGATCAGAGCCATAACCTCCTCCTCCCTGCAGAGCTGTATGATCAGAGAAATCACCTCCTCCCCGGAGAGCTGTATGATCAGTGCCAACACCTTCTCCCCGCAGAGCTGTATGATCAGTGCCACCACCTCCTCCCTGCAGAGCTGTATGATCAGTGCCACCACCTCCTCCCCGCAGAGCTGTACGATCAGTGCCACCACCTCCTCCCCGCAGAGCTGTATGATCAGTGCCACCACCTCCTCCCCGCAGAGCTGTATGATCAGTGCCACCACCTCCTCCCCGCAGAGCTGTATGATCAGTGCCACCACCTCCTCCCCGCAGAGCTGTATGATCAGTGCCACCTCCTCCTCCCCGCAGAGCTGTATGATCAGTGCCACCACCTCCTCCCCGCAGAGCTGTATGATCAGTGCCACCACTTCCTCCCCGCAGAGCTGTATGATCAGTGCCACCTCCTCCTCCCCGCAGAGCTGTATGATCAGTGCCACCACCTCCTCCCCGCAGAGCTGTATGATCAGTGCCACCACCTCCTCCCCGCAGAGCTGTATGATCAGTGCCACCACCTCCTCCCCGCAGAGCTGTATGATCAGTGCCACCTCCTCCTCCCCGCAGAGCTGTATGATCAGAGCCACCACCTCCTCCCTGCAGAGCTGTATGATCAGAGAAATCACCTCCTCCCCGCACAGCTGTATGATCAGTACCACCACCTCCTCCCCGCAGAGCTGTATGATCAGAGCCACCACCTCCTCCCCGCAGAGCTGTATGATCAGTGCCACCACCTCCTCCCCGCACAGCTGTATGATCAGTGCCACCACCTCCTCCCCGCAGAGCTGTATGATCAGAGCCACCACCTCCTCCCCGCAGAGCTGTATGATCAGAGCCACCACCTCCTCCCCGCAGAGCTGTATCATCAGTGCCACCACCTACTCCTCCCTGCAGAGCTGTATGATCAGAGAAATCACCTCTACCCCGCAGAGCTGTATGATCAGTGCCACCACCTCCTCCCCGCAGAGCTGTATCATCAGTGCCACCACCTACTCCTCCCTGCAGAGCTGTATGATCAGAGAAATCACCTCCACCCCGCAGAGCTGTATGATCAGTGCCACCACCTTCTCCCCCGCAGAGCTGTATGATCAGAGCCACCACTTCCTCCCCGCAGAGCTGTATAATCAGTGCCACCACCTCCACCCCGCAGAGCTGTATGATCAGAGAAATCACCTCCACCCCGCAGAGCTGTATGATCAGAGCCACCACCTCCTCCCCGCAGAGCTGTATGATCAGAGCCACCACCCTCTCCCCGCAGAGCTGTATAATCAGTGCCACCACCTCCTCCCCGCAGAGCTGTATGATCAGTGCCACCACCTCCTCCCCGCAGAGCTGTATGATCAGTGCCACCACCTCCTCCCCGCAGAGCTGTATGATCAGTGCCACCTCCTCCTCCCCGCAGAGCTGTATGATCAGAGCCACCTCCTCCTCCCCGCAGAGCTGTATGATCAGTGCCACCACCTCCTCCCCGCAGAGCTGTATGATCAGTGCCACCACCTCCTCCCCGCAGAGATGTATGATCAGAGCCACCACCTCCTCCCTGCAGAGCTGTATGATCAGAGAAATCACCTCCTCCCCGCAGAGCTGTATGATCAGTGCCACCACCTCCTCCCCGCAGAGCTGTATGATCAGTACCACCACCTCCTCCCCGCAGAGCTGTATGATCAGTGCCACCACCTCCTCCCCGCAGAGCTGCATGATCAGAGCCACCACCTCCTCTCCGCAGAGCTGTATGATCAGAGCCACCACCTCCTCCCTGCAGAGCTGTATGATCAGAGAAATCACCTCCTCCTCCCCGCAGAGCTGTATGATCAGAGAAATCACCTCCTCCCCGGAGAGCTGTATGATCAGTGCCAACACCTTCTCCCCGCAGAGCTGTATGATCAGTGCCACCACCTCCTCCCTGCAGAGCTGTATGATCAGTGCCACCACCTCCTCCCCGCAGAGCTGTACGATCAGTGCCACCACCTCCTCCCCGCAGAGCTGTATGATCAGTGCCACCACCTCCTCCCCGCAGAGCTGTATGATCAGTGCCACCACCTCCTCCCCGCAGAGCTGTATGATCAGTGCCACCACCTCCTCCCCGCAGAGCTGTATGATCAGTGCCACCTCCTCCTCCCCGCAGAGCTGTATGATCAGTGCCACCACCTCCTCCCCGCAGAGCTGTATGATCAGTGCCACCTCCTCCTCCCCGCAGAGCTGTATGATCAGTGCCACCACCTCCTCCCCGCAGAGCTGTATGATCAGTGCCACCACCTCCTCCCCGCAGAGCTGTATGATCAGTGCCACCTCCTCCTTCCCGCAGAGCTGTATGATCAGTGCCACCACCTCCTCCCCGCAGAGCTGTATGATCAGTGCCACCTCCTCCTCCCCGCAGAGCTGTATGATCAGTGCCACCACCTCCTCCCCGCAGAGCTGTATGATCAGTGCCACCACCTCCTCCCCGCAGAGCTGTATGATCAGTGCCACCACCTCCTCCCCGCAGAGCTGTATGATCAGTGCCACCTTCTCCTCCCCGCAGAGCTGTATGATCAGAGCCACCACCTCCTCCCTGCAGAGCTGTATGATCAGAGAAATCACCTCCTCCCCGCACAGCTGTATGATCAGTACCACCACCTCCTCCCCGCAGAGCTGTATGATCAGAGCCACCACCTCCTCCCCGCAGAGCTGTATGATCAGTGCCACCACCTCCTCCCCGCACAGCTGTATGATCAGTGCCACCACCTCCTCCCCGCAGAGCTGCATGATCAGAGCCACCACCTCCTCCCCGCAGAGCTGTATGATCAGAGCCACCACCTCCTCCCCGCAGAGCTGTATCATCAGTGCCACCACCTACTCCTCCCTGCAGAGCTGTATGATCAGAGAAATCACCTCCACCCCGCAGAGCTGTATGATCAGTGCCACCACCTCCTCCCCGCAGAGCTGTATCATCAGTGCCACCACCTACTCCTCCCTGCAGAGCTGTATGATCAGAGAAATCACCTCCACCCCGCAGAGCTGTATGATCAGTGCCACCACCTTCTCCCCCGCAGAGCTGTATGATCAGAGCCACCACTTCCTCCCCGCAGAGCTGTATAATCAGTGCCACCACCTCCACCCCGCAGAGCTGTATGATCAGAGAAATCACCTCCACCCCGCAGAGCTGTATGATCAGAGCCACCACCTCCTCCCCGCAGAGCTGTATGATCAGAGCCACCACCCTCTCCCCGCAGAGCTGTATAATCAGTGCCACCACCTCCTCCCCGCAGAGCTGTATGATCAGTGCCACCACCTCCTCCCCGCAGAGCTGTATGATCAGTGCCACCACCTCCTCCCCGCAGAGCTGTATGATCAGTGCCACCTCCTCCTCCCCGCAGAGCTGTATGATCAGAGCCACCTCCTCCTCCCCGCAGAGCTGTATGATCAGTGCCACCACCTCCTCCCCGCAGAGCTGTATGATCAGTGCCACCACCTCCTCCCCGCAGAGATGTATGATCAGAGCCACCACCTCCTCCCTGCAGAGCTGTATGATCAGAGAAATCACCTCCTCCCCGCAGAGCTGTATGATGAGTGCCACCACCTCCTCCCCGCAGAGCTGTATGATCAGTGCCACCACCTCCTCCCCGCAGAGCTGTATGATCAGTGCCACCACCTCCTCCCCGCAGAGCTGTATGATCAGTGCCACCACCTCCTCCCTGCAGAGCTGTATGATCAGAGAAATCACCTCCTCCCCGCACAGCTGTATGATCAGTACCACCACCTCCTCCCTGCAGAGCTGTATGATCAGAGAAATCACCTCCTCCCCGGAGAGCTGTATGATCAGTGCCAACACCTTCTCTCCGCAGAGCTGTATGATCAGAGCCACCACATTCTCCCCGCAGAGCTGTAGGATCAGAGCCATCACCTCCTCCCCGCAGAGCTGTATGATCAGTGCCACCACCCTCTCCCCGCAGAGCTGTATGATCAGAGCCACCACCTACTCCCCTCAGACCTGTATGATCAGAGCCATAACCTCCTCCTCCCTGCAGAGCTGTATGATCAGAGAAATCACCTCCTCCCCGGAGAGCTGTATGATCAGTGCCAACACCTTCTCCCCGCAGAGCTGTATGATCAGTGCCACCACCTCCTCCCTGCAGAGCTGTATGATCAGTGCCACCACCTCCTCCCCGCAGAGCTGTACGATCAGTGCCACCACCTCCTCCCCGCAGAGCTGTATGATCAGTGCCACCACCTCCTCCCCGCAGAGCTGTATGATCAGTGCCACCACCTCCTCCCCGCAGAGCTGTATGATCAGTGCCACCACCTCCTCCCCGCAGAGCTGTATGATCAGTGCCACCTCCTCCTCCCCGCAGAGCTGTATGATCAGTGCCACCACCTCCTCCCCGCAGAGCTGTATGATCAGTGCCACCACTTCCTCCCCGCAGAGCTGTATGATCAGTGCCACCTCCTCCTCCCCGCAGAGCTGTATGATCAGTGCCACCACCTCCTCCCCGCAGAGCTGTATGATCAGTGCCACCACCTCCTCCCCGCAGAGCTGTATGATCAGTGCCACCACCTCCTCCCCGCAGAGCTGTATGATCAGTGCCACCTCCTCCTCCCCGCAGAGCTGTATGATCAGAGCCACCACCTCCTCCCTGCAGAGCTGTATGATCAGAGAAATCACCTCCTCCCCGCACAGCTGTATGATCAGTACCACCACCTCCTCCCCGCAGAGCTGTATGATCAGAGCCACCACCTCCTCCCCGCAGAGCTGTATGATCAGTGCCACCACCTCCTCCCCGCACAGCTGTATGATCAGTGCCACCACCTCCTCCCCGCAGAGCTGTATGATCAGAGCCACCACCTCCTCCCCGCAGAGCTGTATGATCAGAGCCACCACCTCCTCCCCGCAGAGCTGTATCATCAGTGCCACCACCTACTCCTCCCTGCAGAGCTGTATGATCAGAGAAATCACCTCTACCCCGCAGAGCTGTATGATCAGTGCCACCACCTCCTCCCCGCAGAGCTGTATCATCAGTGCCACCACCTACTCCTCCCTGCAGAGCTGTATGATCAGAGAAATCACCTCCACCCCGCAGAGCTGTATGATCAGTGCCACCACCTTCTCCCCCGCAGAGCTGTATGATCAGAGCCACCACTTCCTCCCCGCAGAGCTGTATAATCAGTGCCACCACCTCCACCCCGCAGAGCTGTATGATCAGAGAAATCACCTCCACCCCGCAGAGCTGTATGATCAGAGCCACCACCTCCTCCCCGCAGAGCTGTATTATCAGAGCCACCACCCTCTCCCCGCAGAGCTGTATAATCAGTGCCACCACCTCCTCCCCGCAGAGCTGTATGATCAGTGCCACCACCTCCTCCCCGCAGAGCTGTATGATCAGTGCCACCACCTCCTCCCCGCAGAGCTGTATGATCAGTGCCACCTCCTCCTCCCCGCAGAGCTGTATGATCAGAGCCACCTCCTCCTCCCCGCAGAGCTGTATGATCAGTGCCACCACCTCCTCCCCGCAGAGCTGTATGATCAGTGCCACCACCTCCTCCCCGCAGAGATGTATGATCAGAGCCACCACTTCCTCCCTGCAGAGCTGTATGATCAGAGAAATCACCTCCTCCCCGCAGAGCTGTATGATCAGTGCCACCACCTCCTCCCCGCAGAGCTGTATGATCAGTGCCACCACCTCCTCCCCGCAGAGCTGTATGATCAGTGCCACCACCTCCTCCCCGCAGAGCTGTATGATCAGTGCCACCACCTCCTCCCTGCAGAGCTGTATGATCAGAGAAATCACCTCCTCCCCGCACAGCTGTATGATCAGTACCACCACCTCCTCCCTGCAGAGCTGTATGATCAGAGAAATCACCTCCTCCCCGCAGAGCTGTATGATCAGTGCCACCACCTCCTCCCCGCAGAGCTGTATGATCAGTGCCACCACCTCCTCCCCGCAGAGCTGTATGATCAGTGCCACCTCCTCCTCCCCGCAGAGCTGTATGATCAGTGCCACCACATCCTCCCCGCAGAGCTGTATGATCAGTGCCACCACCTCCTCCCTGCAGAGCTGTATGATCAGTGCCACCACCTCCTCCCCGCAGAGCTGTATGATCAGTGCCACCTCCTCCTCCCCGCAGAGCTGTATGATCAGAGCCACCACCTCTTCCCTGCAGAGCTGTATGATCAGAGAAATCACCTCCTCCCCGCACAGCTGTATGATCAGTACCACCACCTCCTCCCCGCAGAGCTGTATGATCAGAGCCACCACCTCCTCCCCGCAGAGCTGTATGATCAGTGCCACCACCTCCTCCCCGCACAGCTGTATGATCAGTGCCACCACCTCCTCCCCGCAGAGCTGCATGATCAGAGCCACCACCTCCTCCCCGCAGAGCTGTATGATCAGAGCCACCACCTCCTCCCCGCAGAGCTGTATCATCAGTGCCACCACCTACTCCTCCCTGCAGAGCTGTATGATCAGAGAAATCACCTCTACCCCGCAGAGCTGTATGATCAGTGCCACCACCTCCTCCCCGCAGAGCTGTATCATCAGTGCCACCACCTACTCCTCCCTGCAGAGCTGTATGATCAGAGAAATCACCTCCACCCCGCAGAGCTGTATGATCAGTGCCACCACCTTCTCCCCCGCAGAGCTGTATGATCAGAGCCACCACTTCCTCCCCGCAGAGCTGTATAATCAGTGCCACCACCTCCACCCCGCAGAGCTGTATGATCAGAGAAATCACCTCCACCCCGCAGAGCTGTATGATCAGAGCCACCACCTCCTCCCCGCAGAGCTGTATGATCAGAGCCACCACCCTCTCCCCGCAGAGCTGTATAATCAGTGCCACCACCTCCTCCCCGCAGAGCTGTATGATCAGTGCCACCACCTCCTCCTCGCAGAGCTGTATGATCAGTGCCACCACCTCCTCCCCGCAGAGCTGTATGATCAGTGCCACCTCCTCCTCCCCGCAGAGCTGTATGATCAGAGCCACCTCCTCCTCCCCGCAGAGCTGTATGATCAGTGCCACCACCTCCTCCCCGCAGAGCTGTATGATCAGTGCCACCACCTCCTCCCCGCAGAGATGTATGATCATTGCCACCACCTCCTCCCTGCAGAGCTGTATGATCAGAGAAATCACCTCCACCCCGCAGAGCTGTATGATCAGTGCCACCACCTTCTCCCCCGCAGAGCTGTATGATCAGAGCCACCACTTCCTCCCCGCAGAGCTGTATAATCAGTGCCACCACCTCCACCCCGCAGAGCTGTATGATCAGAGAAATCACCTCCACCCCGCAGAGCTGTATGATCAGAGCCACCACCTCCTCCCCGCAGAGCTGTATGATCAGAGCCACCACCCTCTCCCCGCAGAGCTGTATAATCAGTGCCACCACCTCCTCCCCGCAGAGCTGTATGATCAGTGCCACCACCTCCTCCCCGCAGAGCTGTATGATCAGTGCCACCACCTCCTCCCCGCAGAGCTGTATGATCAGTGCCACCTCCTCCTCCCCGCAGAGCTGTATGATCAGAGCCACCTCCTCCTCCCCGCAGAGCTGTATGATCAGTGCCACCACCTCCTCCCCGCAGAGCTGTATGATCAGTGCCATCACCTCCTCCCCGCAGAGATGTATGATCAGAGCCACCACCTCCTCCCTGCAGAGCTGTATGATCAGAGAAATCACCTCCTCCCCGCAGAGCTGTATGATCAGTGCCACCACCTCCTCCCCGCAGAGCTGTATGATCAGTGCCACCACCTCCTCCCCGCAGAGCTGTATGATCAGTGCCACCACCTCCTCCCCGCAGAGCTGTATGATCAGTGCCACCACCTCCTCCCTGCAGAGCTGTATGATCAGAGAAATCACCTCCTCCCCGCACAGCTGTATGATCAGTACCACCACCTCCTCCCTGCAGAGCTGTATGATCAGAGAAATCACCTCCTCCCCGGAGAGCTGTATGATCAGTGCCAACACCTTCTCTCCGCAGAGCTGTATGATCAGAGCCACCACATTCTCCCCGCAGAGCTGTAGGATCAGAGCCATCACCTCCTCCCCGCAGAGCTGTATGATCAGTGCCACCACCCTCTCCCCGCAGAGCTGTATGATCAGAGCCACCACCTACTCCCCTCAGACCTGTATGATCAGAGCCATAACCTCCTCCTCCCTGCAGAGCTGTATGATCAGAGAAATCACCTCCTCCCCGGAGAGCTGTATGATCAGTGCCAACACCTTCTCCCCGCAGAGCTGTATGATCAGTGCCACCACCTCCTCCCTGCAGAGCTGTATGATCAGTGCCACCACCTCCTCTCCGCAGAGCTGTACGATCAGTGCCACCACCTCCTCCCCGCAGAGCTGTATGATCAGTGCCACCACCTCCTCCCCGCAGAGCTGTATGATCAGTGCCACCACCTCCTCCCCGCAGAGCTGTATGATCAGTGCCACCACCTCCTCCCCGCAGAGCTGTATGATCAGTGCCACCTCCTCCTCCCCGCAGAGCTGTATGATCAGTGCCACCACCTCCTCCCCGCAGAGCTGTATGATCAGTGCCACCACCTCCTCCCCGCAGAGCTGTATGATCAGTGCCACCTCCTCCTCCCCGCAGAGCTGTATGATCAGTGCCACCTCCTCCTCCCCGCAGAGCTGTATGATCAGAGCCACCACCTCCTCCCTGCAGAGCTGTATGATCAGAGAAATCACCTCCTCCACGCACAGCTGTATGATCAGTACCACCACCTCCTCCCCGCAGAGCTGTATGATCAGAGCCACCACCTCCTCCCCGCAGAGCTGTATGATCAGTGCCACCACCTCCTCCCCGCACAGCTGTATGATCAGTGCCACCACCTCCTCCCCGCAGAGCTGCATGATCAGTGCCACCACCTCCTCCCAGCAGAGCTGTATGATCAGTGCCACCTCCTCCTCCCCGCAGAGCTGTATGATCAGTGCCACCACCTCCTCCCCGCAGAGCTGTATGATCAGTGCCACCACCTCCTCCCCGCAGAGCTGTATGATCAGTGCCACCTCCTCCTCCCCGCAGAGCTGTATGATCAGTGCCACCTCCTCCTCCCCGCAGAGCTGTATGATCAGAGCCACCACCTCCTCCCTGCAGAGCTGTATGATCAGAGAAATCACCTCCTCCCCGCACAGCTGTATGATCAGTACCACCACCTCCTCCCCGCAGAGCTGTATGATCAGAGCCACCACCTCCTCCCCGCAGAGCTGTATGATCAGTGCCACCACCTCCTCCCCGCACAGCTGTATGATCAGTGCCACCACCTCCTCCCCGCAGAGCTGCATGATCAGAGCCACCACCTCCTCCCCGCAGAGCTGTATGATCAGAGCCACCACCTCCTCCCCGCAGAGCTGTATCATCAGTGCCACCACCTACTCCTCCCTGCAGAGCTGTATGATCAGAGAAATCACCTCCACCCCGCAGAGCTGTATGATCAGTGCCACCACCTTCTCCCCTGCAGAGCTGTATGATCAGAGCCACCACTTCCTCCCCGCAGAGCTGTATAATCAGTGCCACCACCTCCACCCCGCAGAGCTGTATGATCAGAGAAATCACCTCCACCCCGCAGAGCTGTATGATCAGAGCCACCACCTCCTCCCCGCAGAGCTGTATGATCAGAGCCACCACCCTCTCCCCGCAGAGCTGTATAATCAGTGCCACCACCTCCTCCCCGCAGAGCTGTATGATCAGTGCCACCACCTCCTCCCCGCAGAGCTGTATGATCAGTGCCACCACCTCCTCCCCGCAGAGCTGTATGATCAGTGCCACCTCCTCCTCCCCGCAGAGCTGTATGATCAGAGCCACCTCCTCCTCCCCGCAGAGCTGTATGATCAGTGCCACCACCTCCTCCCCGCAGAGCTGTATGATCAGTGCCACCAACTCCTCCCCGCAGAGATGTATGATCAGAGCCACCACCTCCTCCCTGCAGAGCTGTATGATCAGAGAAATCACCTCCTCCCCGCAGAGCTGTATGATCAGTGCCACCACCTCCTCCCCGCAGAGCTGTATGATCAGTGCCACCACCTCCTCCCCGCAGAGCTGTATGATCAGTGCCACCACCTCCTCCCCGCAGAGCTGTATGATCAGTGCCACCACCTCCTCCCTGCAGAGCTGTATGATCAGAGAAATCACCTCCTCCCCGCACAGCTGTATGATCAGTACCACCACCTCCTCCCTGCAGAGCTGTATGATCAGAGAAATCACCTCCTCCCCGCAGAGCTGTATGATCAGTGCCACCACCTCCTCCCCGCAGAGCTGTATGATCAGTGCCACCTCCTCCTCCCCGCAGAGCTGTATGATCAGTGCCACCACCTCCTCCCCGCAGAGCTGTATGATCAGTGCCACCACCTCCTCCCTGCAGAGCTGTATGATCAGTGCCACCACCTCCTCCCCGCAGAGCTGTATGATCAGTGCCACCTCCTCCTCCCCGCAGAGCTGTATGATCAGAGCCACCACCTCTTCCCTGCAGAGCTGTATGATCAGAGAAATCACCTCCTCCCCGCACAGCTGTATGATCAGTACCACCACCTCCTCCCCGCAGAGCTGTATGATCAGAGCCACCACCTCCTCCCCGCAGAGCTGTATGATCAGTGCCACCACCTCCTCCCCGCACAGCTGTATGATCAGTGCCACCACCTCCTCCCCGCAGAGCTGCATGATCAGAGCCACCACCTCCTCCCCGCAGAGCTGTATGATCAGAGCCACCACCTCCTCCCCGCAGAGCTGTATCATCAGTGCCACCACCTACTCCTCCCTGCAGAGCTGTATGATCAGAGAAATCACCTCTACCCCGCCGAGCTGTATGATCAGTGCCACCACCTCCTCCCCGCAGAGCTGTATCATCAGTGCCACCACCTACTCCTCCCTGCAGAGCTGTATGATCAGAGAAATCACCTCCACCCCGCAGAGCTGTATGATCAGAGCCACCACCTCCTCCCCGCAGAGCTGTATGATCAGAGCCACCACCCTCTCCCCGCAGAGCTGTATAATCAGTGCCACCACCTCCTCCCCGCAGAGCTGTATGATCAGTGCCACCACCTCCTCCCCGCAGAGCTGTATGATCAGTGCCACCACCTCCTCCCCGCAGAGCTGTATGATCAGTGCCACCTCCTCCTCCCCGCAGAGCTGTATGATCAGAGCCACCTCCTCCTCCCCGCAGAGCTGTATGATCAGTGCCACCACCTCCTCCCCGCAGAGCTGTATGATCAGTGCCACCACCTCCTCCCCGCAGAGATGTATGATCAGAGCCACCACCTCCTCCCTGCAGAGCTGTATGATCAGAGAAATCACCTCCTCCCCGCAGAGCTGTATGATGAGTGCCACCACCTCCTCCCCGCAGAGCTGTATGATCAGTGCCACCACCTCCTCCCCGCAGAGCTGTATGATCAGTGCCACCACCTCCTCCCCGCAGAGCTGTATGATCAGTGCCACCACCTCCTCCCTGCAGAGCTGTATGATCAGAGAAATCACCTCCTCCCCGCACAGCTGTATGATCAGTACCACCACCTCCTCCCTGCAGAGCTGTATGATCAGAGAAATCACCTCCTCCCCGGAGAGCTGTATGATCAGTGCCAACACCTTCTCTCCGCAGAGCTGTATGATCAGAGCCACCACATTCTCCCCGCAGAGCTGTAGGATCAGAGCCATCACCTCCTCCCCGCAGAGCTGTATGATCAGTGCCACCACCCTCTCCCCGCAGAGCTGTATGATCAGAGCCACCACCTACTCCCCTCAGACCTGTATGATCAGAGCCATAACCTCCTCCTCCCTGCAGAGCTGTATGATCAGAGAAATCACCTCCTCCCCGGAGAGCTGTATGATCAGTGCCAACACCTTCTCCCCGCAGAGCTGTATGATCAGTGCCACCACCTCCTCCCTGCAGAGCTGTATGATCAGTGCCACCACCTCCTCCCCGCAGAGCTGTACGATCAGTGCCACCACCTCCTCCCCGCAGAGCTGTATGATCAGTGCCACCACCTCCTCCCCGCAGAGCTGTATGATCAGTGCCACCACCTCCTCCCCGCAGAGCTGTATGATCAGTGCCACCACCTCCTCCCCGCAGAGCTGTATGATCAGTGCCACCTCCTCCTCCCCGCAGAGCTGTATGATCAGTGCCACCACCTCCTCCCCGCAGAGCTGTATGATCAGTGCCACCACTTCCTCCCCGCAGAGCTGTATGATCAGTGCCACCTCCTCCTCCCCGCAGAGCTGTATGATCAGTGCCACCACCTCCTCCCCGCAGAGCTGTATGATCAGTGCCACCACCTCCTCCCCGCAGAGCTGTATGATCAGTGCCACCACCTCCTCCCCGCAGAGCTGTATGATCAGTGCCACCTCCTCCTCCCCGCAGAGCTGTATGATCAGAGCCACCACCTCCTCCCTGCAGAGCTGTATGATCAGAGAAATCACCTCCTCCCCGCACAGCTGTATGATCAGTACCACCACCTCCTCCCCGCAGAGCTGTATGATCAGAGCCACCACCTCCTCCCCGCAGAGCTGTATGATCAGTGCCACCACCTCCTCCCCGCACAGCTGTATGATCAGTGCCACCACCTCCTCCCCGCAGAGCTGTATGATCAGAGCCACCACCTCCTCCCCGCAGAGCTGTATGATCAGAGCCACCACCTCCTCCCCGCAGAGCTGTATCATCAGTGCCACCACCTACTCCTCCCTGCAGAGCTGTATGATCAGAGAAATCACCTCTACCCCGCAGAGCTGTATGATCAGTGCCACCACCTCCTCCCCGCAGAGCTGTATCATCAGTGCCACCACCTACTCCTCCCTGCAGAGCTGTATGATCAGAGAAATCACCTCCACCCCGCAGAGCTGTATGATCAGTGCCACCACCTTCTCCCCCGCAGAGCTGTATGATCAGAGCCACCACTTCCTCCCCGCAGAGCTGTATAATCAGTGCCACCACCTCCACCCCGCAGAGCTGTATGATCAGAGAAATCACCTCCACCCCGCAGAGCTGTATGATCAGAGCCACCACCTCCTCCCCGCAGAGCTGTATTATCAGAGCCACCACCCTCTCCCCGCAGAGCTGTATAATCAGTGCCACCACCTCCTCCCCGCAGAGCTGTATGATCAGTGCCACCACCTCCTCCCCGCAGAGCTGTATGATCAGTGCCACCACCTCCTCCCCGCAGAGCTGTATGATCAGTGCCACCTCCTCCTCCCCGCAGAGCTGTATGATCAGAGCCACCTCCTCCTCCCCGCAGAGCTGTATGATCAGTGCCACCACCTCCTCCCCGCAGAGCTGTATGATCAGTGCCACCACCTCCTCCCCGCAGAGATGTATGATCAGAGCCACCACTTCCTCCCTGCAGAGCTGTATGATCAGAGAAATCACCTCCTCCCCGCAGAGCTGTATGATCAGTGCCACCACCTCCTCCCCGCAGAGCTGTATGATCAGTGCCACCACCTCCTCCCCGCAGAGCTGTATGATCAGTGCCACCACCTCCTCCCCGCAGAGCTGTATGATCAGTGCCACCACCTCCTCCCTGCAGAGCTGTATGATCAGAGAAATCACCTCCTCCCCGCACAGCTGTATGATCAGTACCACCACCTCCTCCCTGCAGAGCTGTATGATCAGAGAAATCACCTCCTCCCCGCAGAGCTGTATGATCAGTGCCACCACCTCCTCCCCGCAGAGCTGTATGATCAGTGCCACCACCTCCTCCCCGCAGAGCTGTATGATCAGTGCCACCTCCTCCTCCCCGCAGAGCTGTATGATCAGTGCCACCACATCCTCCCCGCAGAGCTGTATGATCAGTGCCACCACCTCCTCCCTGCAGAGCTGTATGATCAGTGCCACCACCTCCTCCCCGCAGAGCTGTATGATCAGTGCCACCTCCTCCTCCCCGCAGAGCTGTATGATCAGAGCCACCACCTCTTCCCTGCAGAGCTGTATGATCAGAGAAATCACCTCCTCCCCGCACAGCTGTATGATCAGTACCACCACCTCCTCCCCGCAGAGCTGTATGATCAGAGCCACCACCTCCTCCCCGCAGAGCTGTATGATCAGTGCCACCACCTCCTCCCCGCACAGCTGTATGATCAGTGCCACCACCTCCTCCCCGCAGAGCTGCATGATCAGAGCCACCACCTCCTCCCCGCAGAGCTGTATGATCAGAGCCACCACCTCCTCCCCGCAGAGCTGTATCATCAGTGCCACCACCTACTCCTCCCTGCAGAGCTGTATGATCAGAGAAATCACCTCTACCCCGCAGAGCTGTATGATCAGTGCCACCACCTCCTCCCCGCAGAGCTGTATCATCAGTGCCACCACCTACTCCTCCCTGCAGAGCTGTATGATCAGAGAAATCACCTCCACCCCGCAGAGCTGTATGATCAGTGCCACCACCTTCTCCCCCGCAGAGCTGTATGATCAGAGCCACCACTTCCTCCCCGCAGAGCTGTATAATCAGTGCCACCACCTCCACCCCGCAGAGCTGTATGATCAGAGAAATCACCTCCACCCCGCAGAGCTGTATGATCAGAGCCACCACCTCCTCCCCGCAGAGCTGTATGATCAGAGCCACCACCCTCTCCCCGCAGAGCTGTATAATCAGTGCCACCACCTCCTCCCCGCAGAGCTGTATGATCAGTGCCACCACCTCCTCCTCGCAGAGCTGTATGATCAGTGCCACCACCTCCTCCCCGCAGAGCTGTATGATCAGTGCCACCTCCTCCTCCCCGCAGAGCTGTATGATCAGAGCCACCTCCTCCTCCCCGCAGAGCTGTATGATCAGTGCCACCACCTCCTCCCCGCAGAGCTGTATGATCAGTGCCACCACCTCCTCCCCGCAGAGATGTATGATCATTGCCACCACCTCCTCCCTGCAGAGCTGTATGATCAGAGAAATCACCTCCACCCCGCAGAGCTGTATGATCAGTGCCACCACCTTCTCCCCCGCAGAGCTGTATGATCAGAGCCACCACTTCCTCCCCGCAGAGCTGTATAATCAGTGCCACCACCTCCACCCCGCAGAGCTGTATGATCAGAGAAATCACCTCCACCCCGCAGAGCTGTATGATCAGAGCCACCACCTCCTCCCCGCAGAGCTGTATGATCAGAGCCACCACCCTCTCCCCGCAGAGCTGTATAATCAGTGCCACCACCTCCTCCCCGCAGAGCTGTATGATCAGTGCCACCACCTCCTCCCCGCAGAGCTGTATGATCAGTGCCACCACCTCCTCCCCGCAGAGCTGTATGATCAGTGCCACCTCCTCCTCCCCGCAGAGCTGTATGATCAGAGCCACCTCCTCCTCCCCGCAGAGCTGTATGATCAGTGCCACCACCTCCTCCCCGCAGAGCTGTATGATCAGTGCCATCACCTCCTCCCCGCAGAGATGTATGATCAGAGCCACCACCTCCTCCCTGCAGAGCTGTATGATCAGAGAAATCACCTCCTCCCCGCAGAGCTGTATGATCAGTGCCACCACCTCCTCCCCGCAGAGCTGTATGATCAGTGCCACCACCTCCTCCCCGCAGAGCTGTATGATCAGTGCCACCACCTCCTCCCCGCAGAGCTGTATGATCAGTGCCACCACCTCCTCCCTGCAGAGCTGTATGATCAGAGAAATCACCTCCTCCCCGCACAGCTGTATGATCAGTACCACCACCTCCTCCCTGCAGAGCTGTATGATCAGAGAAATCACCTCCTCCCCGGAGAGCTGTATGATCAGTGCCAACACCTTCTCTCCGCAGAGCTGTATGATCAGAGCCACCACATTCTCCCCGCAGAGCTGTAGGATCAGAGCCATCACCTCCTCCCCGCAGAGCTGTATGATCAGTGCCACCACCCTCTCCCCGCAGAGCTGTATGATCAGAGCCACCACCTACTCCCCTCAGACCTGTATGATCAGAGCCATAACCTCCTCCTCCCTGCAGAGCTGTATGATCAGAGAAATCACCTCCTCCCCGGAGAGCTGTATGATCAGTGCCAACACCTTCTCCCCGCAGAGCTGTATGATCAGTGCCACCACCTCCTCCCTGCAGAGCTGTATGATCAGTGCCACCACCTCCTCTCCGCAGAGCTGTACGATCAGTGCCACCACCTCCTCCCCGCAGAGCTGTATGATCAGTGCCACCACCTCCTCCCCGCAGAGCTGTATGATCAGTGCCACCACCTCCTCCCCGCAGAGCTGTATGATCAGTGCCACCACCTCCTCCCCGCAGAGCTGTATGATCAGTGCCACCTCCTCCTCCCCGCAGAGCTGTATGATCAGTGCCACCACCTCCTCCCCGCAGAGCTGTATGATCAGTGCCACCACCTCCTCCCCGCAGAGCTGTATGATCAGTGCCACCTCCTCCTCCCCGCAGAGCTGTATGATCAGTGCCACCTCCTCCTCCCCGCAGAGCTGTATGATCAGAGCCACCACCTCCTCCCTGCAGAGCTGTATGATCAGAGAAATCACCTCCTCCACGCACAGCTGTATGATCAGTACCACCACCTCCTCCCCGCAGAGCTGTATGATCAGAGCCACCACCTCCTCCCCGCAGAGCTGTATGATCAGTGCCACCACCTCCTCCCCGCACAGCTGTATGATCAGTGCCACCACCTCCTCCCCGCAGAGCTGCATGATCAGTGCCACCACCTCCTCCCAGCAGAGCTGTATGATCAGTGCCACCTCCTCCTCCCCGCAGAGCTGTATGATCAGTGCCACCACCTCCTCCCCGCAGAGCTGTATGATCAGTGCCACCACCTCCTCCCCGCAGAGCTGTATGATCAGTGCCACCTCCTCCTCCCCGCAGAGCTGTATGATCAGTGCCACCTCCTCCTCCCCGCAGAGCTGTATGATCAGAGCCACCACCTCCTCCCTGCAGAGCTGTATGATCAGAGAAATCACCTCCTCCCCGCACAGCTGTATGATCAGTACCACCACCTCCTCCCCGCAGAGCTGTATGATCAGAGCCACCACCTCCTCCCCGCAGAGCTGTATGATCAGTGCCACCACCTCCTCCCCGCACAGCTGTATGATCAGTGCCACCACCTCCTCCCCGCAGAGCTGCATGATCAGAGCCACCACCTCCTCCCCGCAGAGCTGTATGATCAGAGCCACCACCTCCTCCCCGCAGAGCTGTATCATCAGTGCCACCACCTACTCCTCCCTGCAGAGCTGTATGATCAGAGAAATCACCTCCACCCCGCAGAGCTGTATGATCAGTGCCACCACCTTCTCCCCCGCAGAGCTGTATGATCAGAGCCACCACTTCCTCCCCGCAGAGCTGTATAATCAGTGCCACCACCTCCACCCCGCAGAGCTGTATGATCAGAGAAATCACCTCCACCCCGCAGAGCTGTATGATCAGAGCCACCACCTCCTCCCCGCAGAGCTGTATGATCAGAGCCACCACCCTCTCCCCGCAGAGCTGTATAATCAGTGCCACCACCTCCTCCCCGCAGAGCTGTATGATCAGTGCCACCACCTCCTCCCCGCAGAGCTGTATGATCAGTGCCACCACCTCCTCCCCGCAGAGCTGTATGATCAGTGCCACCTCCTCCTCCCCGCAGAGCTGTATGATCAGAGCCACCTCCTCCTCCCCGCAGAGCTGTATGATCAGTGCCACCACCTCCTCCCCGCAGAGCTGTATGATCAGTGCCACCAACTCCTCCCCGCAGAGATGTATGATCAGAGCCACCACCTCCTCCCTGCAGAGCTGTATGATCAGAGAAATCACCTCCTCCCCGCAGAGCTGTATGATCAGTGCCACCACCTCCTCCCCGCAGAGCTGTATGATCAGTGCCACCACCTCCTCCCCGCAGAGCTGTATGATCAGTGCCACCACCTCCTCCCCGCAGAGCTGTATGATCAGTGCCACCACCTCCTCCCTGCAGAGCTGTATGATCAGAGAAATCACCTCCTCCCCGCACAGCTGTATGATCAGTACCACCACCTCCTCCCTGCAGAGCTGTATGATCAGAGAAATCACCTCCTCCCCGCAGAGCTGTATGATCAGTGCCACCACCTCCTCCCCGCAGAGCTGTATGATCAGTGCCACCTCCTCCTCCCCGCAGAGCTGTATGATCAGTGCCACCACCTCCTCCCCGCAGAGCTGTATGATCAGTGCCACCACCTCCTCCCTGCAGAGCTGTATGATCAGTGCCACCACCTCCTCCCCGCAGAGCTGTATGATCAGTGCCACCTCCTCCTCCCCGCAGAGCTGTATGATCAGAGCCACCACCTCTTCCCTGCAGAGCTGTATGATCAGAGAAATCACCTCCTCCCCGCACAGCTGTATGATCAGTACCACCACCTCCTCCCCGCAGAGCTGTATGATCAGAGCCACCACCTCCTCCCCGCAGAGCTGTATGATCAGTGCCACCACCTCCTCCCCGCACAGCTGTATGATCAGTGCCACCACCTCCTCCCCGCAGAGCTGCATGATCAGAGCCACCACCTCCTCCCCGCAGAGCTGTATGATCAGAGCCACCACCTCCTCCCCGCAGAGCTGTATCATCAGTGCCACCACCTACTCCTCCCTGCAGAGCTGTATGATCAGAGAAATCACCTCTACCCCGCCGAGCTGTATGATCAGTGCCACCACCTCCTCCCCGCAGAGCTGTATCATCAGTGCCACCACCTACTCCTCCCTGCAGAGCTGTATGATCAGAGAAATCACCTCCACCCCGCAGAGCTGTATGATCAGTGCCACCACCTTCTCCCCCGCAGAGCTGTATGATCAGAGCCACCACTTCCTCCCCGCAGAGCTGTATAATCAGTGCCACCACCTCCACCCCGCAGAGCTGTATGATCAGAGAAATCACCTCCACCCCGCAGAGCTGTATGATCAGAGCCACCACCTCCTCCCCGCAGAGCTGTATGATCAGAGCCACCACCCTCTCCCCGCAGAGCTGTATAATCAGTGCCACCACCTCCTCCCCGCAGAGCTGTATGATCAGTGCCACCACCTCCTCCTCGCAGAGCTGTATGATCAGTGCCACCACCTCCTCCCCGCAGAGCTGTATGATCAGTGCCACCTCCTCCTCCCCGCAGAGCTGTATGATCAGAGCCACCTCCTCCTCCCCGCAGCGCTGTATGATCAGTGCCACCACCTCCTCCCCGCAGAGCTGTATGATCAGTGCCACCACCTCCTCCCCGCAGAGATGTATGATCAGAGCCACCACCTCCTCCCTGCAGAGCTGTATGATCAGAGAAATCACCTCCTCCCCGCAGAGCTGTATGATCAGTGCCACCACCTCCTCCCCGCAGAGCTGTATGATCAGTGCCACCACCTCCTCCCCGCAGAGCTGTATGATCAGTGCCACCACCTCCTCCCCGCAGAGCTGTATGATCAGTGCCACCACCTCCTCCCTGCAGAGCTGTATGATCAGAGAAATCACCTCCTCCCCGCACAGCTGTATGATCAGTACCACCACCTCCTCCCTGCAGAGCTGTATGATCAGAGAAATCACCTCCTCCCCGCAAAGCTGTATGATCAGTGCCACCACCTCCTCCCCGCAGAGCTGTATGATCAGTGCCACCACCTCCTCCCCGCAGAGCTGTATGATCAGTGCCACCTCCTCCTCCCCGCAGAGCTGTATGATCAGTGCCACCACCTCCTCCCCGCAGAGCTGTATGATCAGTGCCACCACCTCCTCCCTGCAGAGCTGTATGATCAGTGCCACCACCTCCTCCCCGCAGAGCTGTATGATCAGTGCCACCTCCTCCTCCCCGCAGAGCTGTATGATCAGAGCCACCACCTCTTCCCTGCAGAGCTGTATGATCAGAGAAATCACCTCCTCCCCGCACAGCTGTATGATCAGTACCACCACCTCCTCCCCGCAGAGCTGTATGATCAGAGCCACCACCTCCTCCCCGCAGAGCTGTATGATCAGTGCCACCACCTCCTCCCCGCACAGCTGTATGATCAGTGCCACCAACTCCTCCCCGCAGAGCTGCATGATCAGAGCCACCACCTCCTCCCCGCAGAGCTGTATGATCAGAGCCACCACCTCCTCCCCGCAGAGCTGTATGATCAGTGCCACCACCTCCTCCCCGCAGAGCTGTATCATCAGTGCCACCACCTACTCCTCCCTGCAGAGCTGTATGATCAGAGAAATCACCTCCACCCCGCAGAGCTGTATGATCAGTGCCACCACCTCCTCCCCGCAGAGCTGTATCATCAGTGCCACCACCTACTCCTCCCTGCAGAGCTGTATGATCAGAGAAATCACCTCCACCCCGCAGAGCTGTATGATCAGTGCCACCACCTTCTCCCCCGCAGAGCTGTATGATCAGAGCCACCACTTCCTCCCCGCAGAGCTGTATAATCAGTGCCACCACCTCCACCCCGCAGAGCTGTATGATCAGAGAAATCACCTCCACCCCGCAGATCTGTATGATCAGAGCCACCACCTCCTCCCCGCAGAGCTGTATGATCAGAGCCACCACCCTCTCCCCGCAGAGCTGTATAATCAGTGCCACCACCTCCTCCCCGCAGAGCTGTATGATCAGTGCCACCACCCTCTCCCCGCAGAGCTGTATAATCAGTGCCACCACCTCCTCCCCGCAGAGCTGTATGATCAGTATGATCAGAGCTGTATGATCAGAGAAATCACCTCCTCCCCGCACAGCTGTATGATCAGTACCACCACCTCCTCCCCGCAGAGCTGTATGATCAGAGCCACCACCTCCTCCCCGCAGAGCTGTATGATCAGAGCCACCACTTCCTCCCCGCAGAGCTGTATAATCAGTGCCACCACCTCCACCCCGCAGAGCTGTATGATCAGAGAAATCACCTCCACCTCGCAGAGCTGTATGATCAGAGCCACCACCTCCTCCCCGCAGAGCTGTATGATCAGAGCCACCACCCTCTCCCCGCAGAGCTGTATAATCAGTGCCACCACCTCCTCCCCGCAGAGCTGTATGATCAGTGCCACCACTTCCTCCCCGCAGAGCTGTATTATCAGTGCCACCACTTCCTCCCCGCAGAGCTGTATGATCAGTGCCACCTCCTCCTCCCCGCAGAGCTGTATGATCAGTGCCACCTCCTCCTCCCCGCAGAGCTGTATGATCAGTGCCACCTCCTCCTCCCCGCAGAGCTGTATGATCAGAGCCACCACCTCCTCCCCGCAGAGCTGTATGATCAGAGCCACCACCTCCTCCCTGCAGAGCTGTATGATCAGAGAAATCACCTCCTCCCCGCACAGCTGTATGATCAGTGCCACCACCTCCTCCCCGCAGAGCTGTATGATCAGAGCCACCACCTCCTCCCCGCAGAGCTGTATGATCAGTGCCACCACCTCCTCCCCGCACAGCTGTATGATCAGTGCCACCACCTCCTCCCCGCAGAGCTGCATGATCAGAGCCACCACCTCCTCCCCGCAGAGCTGTATGATCAGAGCCACCACCTCCTCCCTGCAGAGCTGTATGATCAGAGAAATCACCTCCTCCCCGGAGAGCCGTATGATCAGTGCCACCACCATCTCCCCGCAGAGCTGTATGATCAGAGCCACCACATTCTCCCCGCAGAGCTGTAGGATCAGAGCCATCACCTCCTCCCCGCAGAGCTGTATGACCAGTGCCACCACCCTCTCCCCGCAGAGCTGTATGATCAGAGCCACCACCTACTCCCCGCAGAGCTGTATGATCAGTGCCACCTCCTCCTCCCCGCAGAGCTGTATGATCAGAGCCACCACCTCCTCCCCGCAGAGCTGTATGATCAGAGCCACCACCTCCTCCCCGCAGAGCTGTATGATCAGAGCCACCACCTCCTCCCTGCAGAGCTGTATGATCAGAGAAATCACCTCCTCCCCGCACAGCTGTATGATCAGTGCCACCACCTCCTCCCCGCAGAGCTGTATGATCAGAGCCACCACCTCCTCCCCGCAGAGCTGTATGATCAGTGCCACCACCTCCTCCCCGCACAGCTGTATGATCAGTGCCACCACCTCCTTCCCGCAGAGCTGCATGATCAGAGCCACCACCTCCTCCCCGCAGAGCTGTATGATCAGAGCCACCACCTCCTCCCTGCAGAGCTGTATGATTAGAGAAATCACCTCCTCCCCGGAGAGCCGTATGATCAGTGCACTACTAAAGCAGGATGGCACCATTGAAGCTCTAAAAAACTATAGGGAGAAAAATACTTTATCTAAAAAACTAATTAAAGCTGCCAAAAAGGAAACAGAGAAGCACATTGCTAAGGAGAGTAAAACTAATCCCAAACTGTTCTTCAACTATATCAATAGTAAAAGAATAAAAACTGAAAATGTAGGCCCCTTAAAAAATAGTGAGGAAAGAATGGTTGTAGATGACGAGGAAAAAGCTAACATATTAAACACCTTCTTCTCCACGGTATTCACGGTGGAAAATGAAATGCTAGGTGAAATCCCAAGAAACAATGAAAACCCTATATTAAGGGTCACCAATCTAACCCAAGAAGAGGTGCGAAACCGGCTAAATAAGATTAAAATAGATAAATCTCCGGGTCCGGATGGCATACACCCACGAGTACTAAGAGAACTAAGTAATGTAATAGATAAACCATTATTTCTTATTTTTAGTGACTCTATAGCGACAGGGTCTGTTCCGCAGGACTGGCGCATAGCAAATGTGGTGCCAATATTCAAAAAGGGCTCTAAAAGTGAACCTGGAAATTATAGGCCAGTAAGTCTAACCTCTATTGTTGGTAAAATATTTGAAGGGTTTCTGAGGGATGTTATTCTGGATTATCTCAATGAGAATAACTGTTTAACTCCATATCAGCATGGGTTTATGAGAAATCGCTCCTGTCAAACCAATCTAATCAGTTTTTATGAAGAGGTAAGCTATAGACTGGACCACGGTGAGTCATTGGACGTGGTATATCTCGATTTTTCCAAAGCGTTTGATACCGTGCCGCACAAGAGGTTGGTACACAAAATGAGAATGCTTGGTCTGGGGGAAAATGTGTGTAAATGGGTTAGTAACTGGCTTAGTGATAGAAAGCAGAGGGTGGTTATAAATGGTATAGTCTCTAACTGGGTCGCTGTGACCAGTGGGGTACCGCAGGGGTCAGTATTGGGACCTGTTCTCTTCAACATATTCATTAATGATCTGGTAGAAGGTTTACACAGTAAAATATCGATATTTGCAGATGATACAAAACTATGTAAAGCAGTTAATACAAGAGAAGATAGTATTCTGCTACAGATGGATCTGGATAAGTTGGAAACTTGGGCTGAAAGGTGGCAGATGAGGTTTAACAATGATAAATGTAAGGTTATACACATGGGAAGAGGGAATCAATATCACCATTACACACTGAACGGGAAACCACTGGGTAAATCTGACAGGGAGAAGGACTTGGGGATCCTAGTTAATGATAAACTTACCTGGAGCAGCCAGTGCCAGGCAGCAGCTGCCAAGGCAAACAGGATCATGGGGTGCATTAAAAGAGGTCTGGATACACATGATGAGAGCATTATACTGCCTCTGTACAAATCCCTAGTTAGACCGCACATGGAGTACTGTGTCCAGTTTTGGGCACCGGTGCTCAGGAAGGATATAATGGAACTAGAGAGAGTACAAAGGAGGACAACAAAATTAATAAAGGGGATGGGAGAACTACAATACCCAGATAGATTAGCGAAATTAGGATTATTTAGTCTAGAAAAAAGACGACTGAGGGGCGATCTAATAACCATGTAT